>NC_141675.1:96995171-97437671 GCF_028749965.1 Puma concolor
GTCAATATATTTCTAGTACTGCCTTCTTATTTCTAAAAGCTTGTCTGTATTTAGAGTTTTGGTAAAGCAGGAAGAAATAACATCTATACTCACTATCTCATAGTCTAACTTCATCTCAGCATTACCTTATTAGATTTTACCCTCAAAGATTATTTAGCAAGAGGTGCTTCAGAGCCCAAACTGTAAGTAGATATACATAGACTAGAAAGTATGTCTAAAGGATGAGACTGATCTTAGAGTAGGTAAGAGGTGATAAGAATTTTTTTTAAGATTTTTATAGGCATGAAGTAAATAGATATGCTATTAGGAGATGTCCGAGTAGATATTTGGAAAGTGAGAGTATGAACCTGAGATATGTTTGATTGTATATAGATAGGGAAATTAAAGACTACCATTGGGGGCTCCTGAGTGTCTCAGTTAGTTAAGCTTTAGACTCTTGATTTTGGCTCAAGTCATGATCTAATGGTTCGTGAATTCAAACCCCACATTGGGCTCTGCGCTGACAGTTCAGAGCCTGCTTGGGATTCTCTCTCTCCCCCTCTCTCTCTGCGCCTCTCAAGCTCACACACTTTCTCTCCCCAAATAAATAAATAAACTTAAAAAAAAAAAAGATCTTAACAAAAGAATAAAAGACTACAATTGGCACAAATATTTGGTGGGATTGCAAAGAAACCTTGCCAATGCAACATGCAAGTGGTACCTCGTTTCCTCCTGAGCCATATCCTAGACCATTAGATCTTTTGTCTCTGAATCCAAGGGACATGTTTTCCTACCTGGATGTGAGTCAAACATTATTTTTAGATGGAAATGGGTGACATTAAGCAGAAGAGATATTGGTTGGCAAATTGTAAGAGGTCAATAGAACATTTTATTTAGCTGCCAGAATACTCTTCATGCTTGTCAGATAATTGGAACAATTTATTTCCTATTCATACACATCTATTTATTAGATTTCTTTTCTTAATTTTTAAGTCTTCCCAAGTATCCTTCCAGCATAAAATGTTACTATTACCTGATATCTCTCTACCAATAATAATATCCCTCAAAATTTACTTTCGGTTAAACAATGATCTCAGATTTTATGATCTCAAATTCCATATGTGGAATGCTGTTCTCTAAGTTGAACTGATTCCTGCCCTCATCTAATGCTAGAAAAATCCTAAAAGGTTTGCTTCCATTCTTACACTAAGTTTTGTCACATGATTACTGACATGAATATCCCCAAACCTGGAATGTGTGGACTCCAGTGTTGAGGCTTTCTGGATTTTGTCTGATAATTGGATGATTTGGTTATAGGTTATATGTGAGAATTAACATGAGTTGGGGTTATGTATGGCTTATGTCTATTTTATCTATATACACATCTGTCTATATTTATCTTTCTTATAGGAGTTAATAGAAGTAAAGTACATAAGAGTCCCTGGCTTGTGGTAACTATTCTGTAACTGTCATTGTCACTGCTGGTGCTGTTACTTTTGTTTCACTTGTCGTTGTGTTGTAGTTGTTATGTGACATAAAAACCTTCACAGAGAGGTATGAACCACAATTTGAAGACCACCTGTATGATTAGCAACTCAGACTGGTGTGTCACATACCAACACACATCCTAACTAACTCTTACCCGGACTGCAGTGCTGCTTCTCACTTCAAAAACACTGGCATCTTCCACTCTAGAAGGCTCCTTCATGATTGGCAGCTCTATTTCTCTGTCTGTCTCCTGGGAAGGAGCTGTGGGCCATTCAGAATGTGAGCCAATATGTATGACTCTCTAGTGATCTTTGAATAAGAACTCTCCATGGAGGGTGCATTTTTAGTCTGGCCAGTTATTCGCAGGATTTGGAGAGTCCAGGTTACCAATGACTCTCACCTGGAACTTTTCCTTTGGCTTAATGAAGCCTAGAGGACTCCCACAAGCTGGCCCTGGAGATTCTGGAACTGTCTCATAGCTTCAGGTCCACATGAAAGTGGGCCCGTATCTCAAGTTAACTGCTGTTCTGATTGATGCCTAGAGAAACTGAAATTATATCTGGTCTGAAGCTAAGCTTTGTACCAGAATGAACTCTGAGTCATATTCCATAAGCCCAGGGTTGTTATCTATTATCACACATGGGAATAAGTTTTCCATCTTGTCACTGCCTTTGCAGCATTTTCTCTAATTTTTCTCATGACTGCAGTTCATCTCTCCAGTCTCCAGACTAGCTGCAGACCAGCTACCGTCATCATCTGTCCTAAGAGTGTATATTGTTAACAGTTAGATTACATCTGCCAGAGTCCTTAGCTCTCCACAAATTAATTGTGTTTCATGGCTATTTAGATCATGGACTTTGGAATCATTCCAACTAGGCTTCATATCCCTTCTGTAATTTGCTGGTTGGTTGACATTGGGCAGATTATTTAACCTCTCTGAGCCTTCCTTTCACTGCTTGTAACATGGTGATATTAAGAACTACAATTTAAGGAGTTTCTGTGAGCACTGAAAACAATGGTTTATGTAAAGTGCTTGGCACTAGCTAGCAATTGTTTGATTATATGAGATGAATATGCAACATATTTAATCTAATATTTTGGCATGGATGGGCACTCAGTATATCTGAGCTATCACTAAATATGTGCTTTTTAGGCCTTTTTCTGTTAGTCCCTTCTTCAACCTGTCTCTCCATCTTCTAGGCTCTTTGGGATAGAGAAATAGAGTACGGTAACATCTCTGCCTTCTAGCTGTTAGGGGTAGGAAGGTGTCAGGGGTAGAAAGAAGAGAAGTATAAACAAATTACTATGGGAATTCTTAAGAAGGAGAAACTGATTCTGACTAAGGAGGGACATGTCCAAAAGGTTTCACACTGCAGGTAACGTTTGAGCTGACTCTTGAATGACTAAATCTGAGTGCTTAATGATATAGAATAAAGGAAAGAGAGAAAGACAAAATGTGATCTCAGTCAAATATAACTGACGTGCCATAACTTGTCAGGTAGTAAGAGTGAGGTCAGCAAAGCAGCGACTGTGTACTGAGACTATGTATATAAGGAAAGCATTTGTTCAGAACATTTTGGTTAAATATTCATTTACTGTTCCTCTCTTGACTCTGGAAGACACTGCAAAGTGAGCAAGCAGAAAGCTAGCAGTTAAATTCATATTTTTATTTTTGTTTTAAGGCATTTGTAAAATCTGTAATGAAATGGATTTTTCTCTCGAGGCACATTTTTCTGATCCAAAGATAAGGTGGTTTGCAGTCTTATTTTCAAAGCACCGCATCCCAGTTCCCCACCACACAAATAAATCTATCCACATTCAATCCATTTGTTGAATCATAAATAAAAATAACAATGAAAGCATTAACATTCTTCTTTCCAAATATTAAAGACGACTAACCAAAAGACGTTTTGGTTTTTTAAAGACAGAAATAAGAAAAAAATCCCTTCTTGACAATACAGTTGCTTGTGCTTACACACATACCATTTCAAACAGCATTCGAACAGCCACAGCAGTTGGTGTGAGAGAGGGGAGATTAGCAGGACTCCATTCCAGGAAAAGCATTATGGTGATCACTTATCACTTGTCATTACATATAAATCCTATTGGTCTTTTCGCCTCAGTTTCAGCTTGGACTTAACTTACACTTGAGAAATCACTCTTTATATTTTCCTCTTCTAGAATTTACTTTATCCATCTGACTGGCTGCCAATTTACCCAGACTATCCTATCACCCACCTTCGGCCTCTCCTTCATTCTATTCCCTAAAACCAAATAAATAATATTTTTGCACCTGTATGTAAAATGTCAACAGCACATGATAGTATTATGTTGAACTGGATACCTTATATGATGCAAAGCATAAACAGGGTACTTAGGACAGCCAGCACTAAACAAAATATCATTGGATCACTACTAAAAATGTTTGTGTTGATAGAATATTTAGAAATTCTATAATCAATCATGGTAAAATCCATTCTCTCCAACATTTGTATTTGTATTTTGGAATAAAACTCTAATCAGGTATTATCTTAGGAGACAGATGTTGTCCCTTTCCTTTTCCAATATTTCCTTGCTCCTATGTATATCTTTTAGAATATATATATTCTTGCCATACTCTAAAAATTGATTCATTTTTTGGCTATCATGTACAAGTCTTTCTCCCTATGTAGGAATACTCCACCCCAAGCACACATCTTACTCCTTAATGGAACTTTAGCCTTTTACTTTAGTAAAGGAGCTCTAGAAGAAAAATCTCCATATTCAGCCTCAAACTCAACATTGGACATACAATGAGACCTCATTGTTGATTAAATGAATAAATAAATGAATGAATGAAAGTGAAAATTAATAGCGAGGGATGCTAAGACCTATGTAAAGTGGAATTATAATAGATTCTCTAGTCTTGTTATATCCTTTATGTATACCATATAATGATAAGTTTTTCTGGAGGGTAAGTGTGTGTCTTGAAAATACTTCTAAGTTGGGGTGCCTGCGTGGCTCAGTTGGTTGGGCATCCAACTTCGGCTCAGGTCATGATCTCACGGTTTGTGAGTTTGAGTCCCTTTTCAGACTCTATGCTGACAGCTCAGAGCCTAGAGCCTGCTTCAGATTCTGTGTCTCCCCTCTCTCTGCCCCTCCCCCCTCATGCTCTCCCTCTCTCTCTCTCTCTCTCTCAAGAAGAAATAAACGTTAAAAAATTAAAAAAAGAAAATACTTCTAAGTTATTTTCATTAATGCATTAGTAAGTTTGCTAGTACAGACTTAGGAAGAAACCCACAATTTCAGGACAAAATGAATAAACTAATGACCATTGAATTTACTTTACAAATGATTATAGAATACAGCTTTATAGTTGAAGCACAACTACCACTGCATATATCTATATATCTATATATCTATATCTATATCTATATCTATATATAATATATGTATCCCTTTGAGATGCATCCTCATCTCTCTAGGTACCCTCTCTGAGAAAGACTGTATTGGTTCATAAAGTTCTGCAACAGAAAGTTTCCTGTACTAGTTTGCCACAGACAGCTGCAATTCCACCTTTCAGTTAAGGAATTATCCCCTGATCAAAATATTAAGAGGAGCAGCAGTAGCTCCTATGATCAGGTCTTAACAGCTTAGCTTGGATCTATTCAGAATAACCTGGGATTTCCTTCCAACTAGAGGAGACAGGACACACTTTAGTGGGTAGACATATGAAAAACAGGTACTAGTTATGTATTTAAGTATAAATGGACCAGAGTATCAGACTTGAAGGCAGGCCTAGATGTTGAAATGCATACTCCGAGTTGGTTAGGACAGGAGATGGTGGGTTTGGTGGGCTAAAAAGTTTAGAAGGCATGGAATGTTATTCCGAAAAGTAAGAGGGAGCCATGAAGATACCCATTTTGCCTGGGACTGAACATAAACACTTCAGTCAGGTGAATTATACTTGTATTGTACATATTAATAAGATAAATATGTTCTCACCTGCAAATGATAGCTTGTTGAAAATGAATAATATCTTCTTCTAGGCAGTAATTTCTACTGATTTACTATTAAGACAGCATTTCTGAGTAAGCATGATTTGTATCCTACATGACAGATAATCTTCCTTTCTGTCTCTAAGAGTATACATAGCACTCTTTACAAAGGTAGAATCCAATAGAGCAGGACTTCTGAAACTTTTGAGATCTTTGCTAATATTTAATGGTTCCTTAATTGGAATAAACATGGTACTCTTCCATTTCGGGTGATTTTTCTTAATATTTTCTACCCACCTAAAATAAAGAAGCCTCTTAAACCATGTTAAGTAGGAATAATTTTACTTTATTATAGAACTTTTGTCATAACCTAGATATCAAATTACAGGAATTTTTTGAGCACCTAGTGTATACCTGGGCATTGGCTAAACCATAACGCTTGGTGGTTTACCAGCTTTAAGTAGGCAAAAAGCGAAGCCAAAGAAGTCTATTTATTTTGTAATAAATATAGGTTGACTCTAGAGGAGAAGAGCTCTATTAAGCAATTCATCATTAGAGTACCAATGATGGTCCTTGGTAATGGTGTGATGATTCTCTTGCATAGGTCACTTCCGCTTTTTTGGTCCTGCAATTACATTCTACTTTTACCCTAAGAATTTCCTTATATTTTTCAGTATCCTGAATGCATACAATGCTTTTAACACAATCAGGCCATTATCACTCAGATTTTTCACGACTAGTCCTGTCTCCTTAACCCACCTGCCACCTTCCACTCAGTATTATTTTGTTTCCCCCATGCCCAAACACATATTTTTATTTCCTTTTATTTATTTAGATCTTTCCTGGCTAATGTCCCCAGGGTTCTATCATTTCATTAATGACATCTAACCTCGAGACTAAGAAGTCTATAAGGTTAGGAGTTCCTATTTTAAATCTTTTGTCATCCCTGTGTCTTTTGATTGGGCTGTGCTTTTTTCCCCCCATTTATTTTAAATTAAATTCTTCAGGCATGAATTTTACAAGAATTCCTCTGCTTCCTAAATCCTTAAATCTACTTTCTTTCCCAAATCCGTAAGCCAAGTGTTAGTTGACAGTTCATTGATTCTTGCTTGAGAGTAGAGAAAAGGAAAAGCTACCCACCAGATAACTTTCTGTTCTACTTTCTTACTTTGTGTAAAAAGATATATCCTGTGTCAGATTTTTTTTTCTAAGAGTACTACTGTTCCTAAGGATAAAGGCTTGGAAAGAGTGTGAATTTCTTAGAAGAATTCTGCCACATGAGAAGATGCCATCCAGGACATTGTTGATGTGCTTATAATGTATGTGCTAGAAATTTGCATCACAGTTCTCAATGAAAATAACCTGGCATTAAAGATCAATCTTTGACACTAGCTAAAGTAGATTATTAAAATATAATATAATAATAATAAAATATAATAATGTAAGTTTCCCATCTTGTTTTCTACACCCTCAGTGTTCTGTGTGTGTGTGTGTGTGTGTGTGTGTGTATTTAAAATGTACCTAAGTATTTGTTTGTGACGTATCAATTATTTTTCTTGAAATATGACAATATGGCATATGCATATGGTATTATTTTATGAATTTCAAACTTAGAGGTGCAAATCAGTACATTATGACCTAGATTGCATGATGAAACGGGGAGTGAAAAGGCTCAGACATTCAGTTCCTATAATGCACAATAATTTCCAGTAAAAATTCTGACTTAGAACGTAGTAGATAGAGACCTTTCTTCTGCATACTTTGGACTTTAGAATTAAGGACAGCCACAGATAGAACTTACATTAGCACCACACTTGGCAAGTCACCCATCCCAGTCCTCTCTTTGGTAAGCTTCCTTCTAATTTTAAGCTGTTCAAAATTGTGTGTTTCAGCGACTACTTCTTGTCTCCTACTATATTTACAGAGTTTCTAATTCAATCCTTACAACTTCTAGGCTAACATTTATTTTTGGTTGTTGAATAAACCAGAAGGGTATGAAATAATTGCTTTTGTTTAGATGCTTTCACAGCATTTCTATGAAATGTCATAATATCCTTTACCTGCTTTCTCAGATTCCAGATTCATGTCCTCATCTTTGATATCTATCATCTTTCTAAGGGCCCTTTCCTTTATTTTAATTTCTATATTTGTTTTGCCCATTTATTTTGCTCATTATGAAGTAGAACTGAGGTGGGGCACCTGGGTGGCTCAGTCAGTTGAGCGTCCGACTTCAGTTCAGGTCATGATCTGCTGGTCGGTAGGTTCGATCCCTGCATCAGGCTCTGTGCTGACAGCTCAGAGCCTGGAACTTGCTTTGGATTCTGTGCCTCCCTATCTCTCTTCCCCATCCCCGCTCATGCTCTCTCTCTCTCTCTCTCTCTTTCTCTCTCTCTCTCTCAAAAATAAATAAACATTAAGAAAAAATTTTTTGAAGTGGAACTGAGATGACAGGAGCACACTTCTTGCTAAGTTCTCAAAGAAAAAAGATGGATTAGCTACACTCCAACAGTCAGAATTTAATTTAGAGAATTAAAATAATACATAATTATTTACAAAGGAAAGCTCTAAATAGACTTCCATGTACTTTCTATTAAGATCCAAAATATTTTATTTCACTAAAATTGGCATTATTATACTTTTATGAACATAAATACAA
Organism: Puma concolor; assembly: GCF_028749965.1. Classification (NCBI taxonomy): domain Eukaryota; kingdom Metazoa; phylum Chordata; class Mammalia; order Carnivora; family Felidae; genus Puma; species Puma concolor. The sequence continues at coordinate 97,003,272 of NC_141675.1, forward strand.
CTTGGATGGATTTAAAAAAACAACACCTTTTCTCATAGCCCCACATGCTTCACAGCTTCCTATTTCATTCAGACACGATTAACAGGTCTCTTACAACACTGAATACCATCACATGCAGTACTATGATGAAGCAGTGTGTCTTTACAACCAGAAAACTTTTTTCAAAGTTTTCAAAACTCTAGGTGCCCCATTATTATTTTCACCTTTACATAGTTACATATATTTTCATTCATCCCTTCTGTTCCTTGGCCATGCATTCTTTTTTTTTTTTTTTTTTTCAGATTTTATGACTTATTTAAGGTTTAAAAGAAATTAGCTATGTTGAAGTAATAGTTACTCAGCAAATATATTTCAAGAGTTTATTATATAATGCACAGTTCTAGATAGATGAAGATGAAGAAGTATACAAAAAAAGTCCCGGCTCTAATGAACACTTCCTCTATCTACTTAGGAGAGATAATTGGTAAAAACGAAGTAAGTAAATTTTATAAGTAGGACAGTGTTAACTGCTGCAGAGAAAAAATAAAGCAGTTAAGATGAAAGGGGATTCTGTTAATGGTGGTAGTATATAGGTGTGTGTGTGTGTGTGTGTGTGTGTGAAGTTATTTTTACTAGGGTTGGCAGGAAAGGTTTTATGATAAGATGTCATTTGGGCAGACATCTGGAAGCAGTGGAAGAAACTGTGAGCTCTGGATAAGGGTTTTTCACAAGAAGGGAACAGCAGGTATGAAGGCCCTTAGGCTGGCTCTGCTTGGTATGTTCAAGGAACAGCAAGGAGGCCAGAGTGGCTGGAACTGAATGAAGGAAGGGAGTATGGTAAGAGATGAGGACTGAAAGTAACAGGGTGGGTCTGAGTGAAGGAAGATTATGTTCAGACCTGTAAGGCTTTTGTAACAATGTTGACTGACTTATAGGACTGCATACTCTCCCGTGTTTTTAATTATTTTTATTTTCTTTCCTTTAACTTAACAAAACAAAATTTATCACAATAAAATGCACTGGTCTTAAATTTTTAGCTCCAAGAATCTTGACAATTATTTATTTGTATATATCCACGTAACCACTGTTCAGAATAAAATAGAGAACATTCTTATCACACAAGAAAGTACCCTCATTCCATTTCCATTCAATTCTTCTCTTTTTCTGTTCTTAAAGCTACACTAATGGAATCATTTAGTATGTCCTCTTTTTCTGTCTGGCATCTCTTGCTCAACTCAATGTCCATGAGAGACATCTTTGTTGTTACATAAATTAATAGTCTATTTCTTTTTATTGCTGCACAGCATTCTAATGTTTATTTGTTTATATTTTGTATGTATCCCTTTTCCTGTTGATGGATATTTGGGCTGTTTCCAGTTTTCACTTCTTATTAGTAAGGTTGCTATAATGTATTTTTGAGACCATATGTTTTTATTTGTTTGGAGTATATACCTAGCTGGGGAGCTGGGCCAAAGGGTAGACACATATTCAACTTTATAGTAAACTTCCAAATAGTTCTCCAAAGTGGTTATCATTTTATACTCCCACCAGCATTGTTTTAGGATTGTGGTTGTTCTCCATTGATATTAGTAATATTTTTTTCAAATTGTATTCATAAAAGTGGGTGTGAAATGGTCTTTGTTGTTTTAATTTGCATTTTTCTGTTGGTTAATGATGAACATCAATGCCTGCACTTACTGGCCATTTCTATATTTTCTTTGTGACATGCTAGTTCATGGGCTTTGTCTATTTTATAAATGAGTCTCTTGTCTTTGTATTGTTGATTTGTGGAAGTTCTGTATATAACCTCACAAAAGTGCTGTTTTTAGGTATATGCATTCTAAATATTTTTACCAGGGTGCAGTTTGCCTATTTCATTGTCTTTATGGGATCTTTTGATGAGCGTAAATTTTTACTTTGGTGAAATCCATTAATGTTTTTTTTTTTTCTTTTCAGATCAATACTTTGTATGTCTTGTTTAACATGTTTTCACAAGTTCTCAGTGGTATTTTATACTTTCACCTAAAAGTTTTATAATATTAGCTTTTGCATTTAGGTTTGTGATGTATTTCAAATACATTTTTGTATGTAAAGTGCAGTACGGATTGAGGAGGGATTTTGTTCTTGTTTTTATTTTTCATAGAGGTCCATACGTTGAAAGACTTTCCGCATTTTGTTAGCTCACTGGGTTGTTTCAACATCAATTGATCATATATGCATCACATTTTAAAAAGATCACTGGTTCCTGTGTTGACAGTATGGGAGATTGAGGAAGGGAAGAAACATAGTTAACTCTTAAAAGACTATTGAAATAATCCAAGTGATAGGCTTGGACAACAATAGCAGTAGGTCTAATTTTGGACATGTTTTGAAGGCAATACAAGACAATTTGTTAACAGATTTGATGTAGTTTGTGAGAGGAGATGGCTGCACGTTTTTGAACTTGGAAAAATAAACAATAAAAATATGGAGACATAAAGTTGCTGTGTAGTAATATGAGATAGACTGTACATTGGCAAAATCTGGAAATACACATATACCTGTCTTGATTTCAAGTGGAGATGTTCATAGATGTAAATAGTAGTTACTACAACTTTTTTTTCATTATAACTGTTTTAAACCATTTGTGATTTGATCATTAGGCACATTTTTTTTCTTTTTTACATTTCCTTAGGAATCTTTATGGTAATCTAGATTCTTATATCCAACTGCCTACTAGGTATTTTTATCTGGAATGCACTCAAGTAGCTCAAGAACCCTATGTTTAAAGATAGACTTAACAAGTAACCTCACCTTTGCTCTCTATAACTTTTTTTTTTAATGGCTGGATGATGTTTAAGTCAAGCAAAAACTGGAATGATTTCAGATGCTTTCCTCTACCTTATTTTTATATCCAAGTCTTATCTTTATATCTAAGCCCTAGAAACATATATTAAAAATATATGCATGGGGCGCCTGGGTGGCGCAGTCGGTTAAGCGTCCGACTTCAGCCAGGTCACGATCTCGCGGTCCGTGAGTTCGAGCCCCGCGTCAGGCTCTGGGCTGATGGCTCGGAGCCTGGAGCCTGTTTCCGATTCTGTGTCTCCCTCTCTCTCTGCCCCTCCCCCGTTCATGCTCTGTCTCTCTCTGTCCCAAAAATAAATAAAAACGTTGAAAAAAAAAATTAAAAAAAAATATATATGCAAAAAATGTAACCTTTGTTTATATCTCCTTTATAGGTCTTATCTAAGAATTTTTGAGACCACATTCATAAAAATACCCACTAATTTCTACCCCCTTGGTTTTACTCACTAAGAAAGTCTGGCTTTGCTGAAGAGTAGTAAATATAACACATAATTGGTGGCCTGATTTAGAATCAGGCCTTGGTTAGAATTATTGTTCTACCTCTTCCTAGCTATATGACCCTCAGGAAAATTAGGAACTGTCTTTGTAAAGTGAAGATAATGTTGACAATGATCTCATAGATTAAGTTAGGAGCTATGGTTCCCATTCTAGGGCAGCATTCCTCCCAGGGGCATTAGGCAATGTTGGACCCATATTTAATTGTACAGTTGCAGGAATGAAGAGAAGGGACTACTACTGGCATCAGTGAGTGTAGAGACCAAAGTTACTGCTGAATATTTTATAATATGCAAAGAATTATTCAGCTCAGAATGCTAATTGTGTCAAAGTTATTAAAACCTAGTATATACCTGTAGTTATATTTGGTAAGACATACTTCCTTGCTTTACATATCTCTTCCCCACTAGACTATATCCTCCATAAGGAAAGGCTGAGTTGATTTTGTTTACCAGTATGTTCCCAGTGCCTGGGCTAGTGCTAATACGTAGTAGATGGTCAATAGAAAAGTTGATTGATTTTCATATATTTGAATATTCATGTGTCCGTTTCTCCACTATATTGTACTCTCACTGAGGGCAAACCAACTAACTTTCCATCAGTGAGGCAACAGCATGAAGCACAGTGCCTGACTTATGGTAGATGGATCATAATATTATTTTTCAGAAAATGAAAAACTATTCAGATTCTCTGCAATTTTAAAGATGATGAAATGTGAAGTTAAAACATACTCTCTTTTGTCTTCCAAAATCTTCTAATCCAACTTTTTTCCGCATTATTAAGCCAAACAAACAGCCCACAGGAGTAATTTGCGTGTAGTATAATTAGTCCAAGACTGAAAGATTTTGTTTTAAGGCAGAAAAGAAAAAATAATTTTAATTCTCTATAAAATAATTACTTTTCAGTCTAGTTGTTCACATCTAAGCAATTGAAGGTGTTATTTTAAGTTTCAGACTAGAAGCTGTCTTTCTCAGTGATCTATTGCATGCCAAGAATTCATTATTTAGCAGTAAAGATAGACATAAACAAATAACCATAATACAATGAGAAAGATAAGAGACTGTGTCATTGGGTTCTTATTGCGTATAATAGTGCCTGGTTTAGAGCTGGTACTGGCTAGATGAAATTGAAAGCATCTGGTATAAGTGTGACAGTAATGGAGTTCAGTAAATGCCCACTTTCACTTTCCTCCTAATGGGTGAGAGCTCTCTGTCTATAAGCTTTTTGTGTATATATTCTTAGCATGTCTAGTAGGTCTTTCCTAAAGTACTTGGCTATGTTTACTGAGGGACTAATGCATCACCATGACTTTTTTTGTTGTTTGGTTGTTGTTGTTTTTTTTTTTTAAATGTTTTTATTATTTATTTTTGAGAGAGAGAGAGAGAGAGAGAATGTGAGCAAAAGAAGAGAACAAAAAGGGGGGTTCAGAGCATCTGAATCAGGCTCCACACTGACAGCAGAGAGCCCGATACAGGATTTGAACTCACAAACCGTGACCTCATGACCTGAGACGAAGTCCATCATGACCTGAGCCAAAGTCCGATGCTTAACCGACTGAGCCACCCAGGTTCCCCCAGGATCACTATGTTTTAAACCTCTACTGAAGCTCAGTATAAATTTTAGGGAGATAAGACAATGAAAGAAAATACACTTTCTTTCATTGGTTCTGTCCCCATATTCTCATAAATAAACACTATCCTTCTCTAAACCAGACCGACTTTAATTGCCAAAGTCTATCTCTTGATAGACTGGCTCCATCTGTTCCTTCCTCATGAAATTACTTTCCTGTCTCCTCATCCATCAAAACACCACTTGTCTTTTAATATCCAACTCAAAAGCTAATTCTGCCACGAAGCCCAGTAGATCTCCCCCTCCTTGAACATCAATAGCACACCATACTTCACTCTTTTTGAAGGAAGTCACAATGTACAGACACATCTAAAAAGAGGGGAGTTACCATCCTTAAGGGTAATGTATGTAAACATTATTTGGAATTTTTCTGCATGGGAGATTTCAGGGCTATACAAGAAAGGCGGAACCAGTAGGATATATGCAGATACATAAGTAGGTAGGTAGATAGATGGAGACAGAGAGAGAGAGAGAGAGGACTTACATGGTTCTGGAGGCTGGCAAATCTAAAATCTATAAAGGGTAGGTTGACACACTAGAAAGCTTTAAGCAATAACTGATGCGGCAATCCAGAGAATACAGAAGTAGATCTTCTTCTTCCTGGAAATGCTGGTTTTGCTCTTCAGGTACTTCACCTGATTGGATTATTATCATCCAATCCATTATATTCATTGGATCATATTATCAATAAGAATCTCTTTTGCTTAAAGCCAACTGATTGTAGATGTTAACTTTATAAAATATCTGCACAGCGGGACCTACTTTAGTGTTCAATTGAATAACTGGGCAATGTGGGTCAGCCAAGGTGACATACAAAATTTGCCATCACAATCATCCCATTTATTCATTTATTGAATTATTTATTTATATCAGCATGGACTCATGGGCATTTGTTTTATACATCTGATTATAATCCAAAACTATTTTGTTTATGCTGTTGCTCAAATTGTTCTAGCTTTGGCCCTTGGTAGCTGTTTCAGTATGCTACTGTGTTCTTTGGACATAATCTGACCATTTTGTGAATGTGCTCATATGTGTGTGTGTTTAGCACCTTCTTACTTTCTCACACCTAAAGATGCTTATCTTACATGTTTCCTGTTCCAGTCCTAAGATTAGCCATTTATCCAAGAAACCCTGCTTCCTTTTGTTGAAAAGTGATATTAAAAACCATGTTTAAGTGTTAGATGGGCCTATTGTTATTGGAACGTATTGCTTCTAACCGTCTCAACTCACAGAAAAAGGAAATATATGTGTATCTACTAACCTATTTTTATACAGATGTACCTTTAGATATGTCTATATGTCTCCATTTTAATCCATTACTACATGGATCATCCTAGCTTCTATTCCTAGATTATCTGGAGACCCCCAACCCAACAGTAATGAAGCTGGCTTCCACAATCTACCATCTATTTACTAGTTTCAATTCCATTTACTTATATAGTAGTTTGAAAATTGTTAACACGTACCCCCATAGGAAGCAACTTTATCAACTTCCAAAGTAAGGTCATCATCTTTCCCAACTCTCTTCAGTGAGGTTGTTTTATACATTTGTGATACAGTTCAATTTTTTGTTTTCCACATTCTGTATTCCATCTGGGATCCTTAACCTTAAAAATGATGTTTTTAAATTTACATACATTCAGGTTTACTATTTGTTCTATAAAGTTCTCTGAGTTTTAATAAATTCATAGTGTCATGTATTCATTTATAGTATCATACAGAATAGTTTCATTACCCTAAAAAAAGAAAAATCCATGCTTGACCTGTTCACCTCCCTGTTCCATCCTGGAATCCCTGGGAACCACTGATCTTTATACTGTCTGTATAGTTTTGCCTTTTCCAGAATGTTACATAACTGGAATTATACATTGTGTAATCTTTCAGATATGCTTCTTTCAATTAGCAATATGCATTTAACATACATCCATTTCTTTTTGTGGCTTGATCATGCATTACTTTTTATGTATGTATGTATGTATGTATGTATGTATGTATGTATGTATGTATTTAGGGGGTGGCAGAGAGAAAGAGAGGGAAAGAGAAAATCCCAAGCAGGCTCTGTTCTGACAGGGGCTCCAATTCTTGAACCATGAGATCATGACCTGAGTTGATGTTGGACGCTTAAACACCTAAGCCACCCAGGAGACCCCATGCATTACTTTTTATTGCTCAATAATACGCCCTATGTAACTATAGTATAGGTTTTTTTTAAACCTATTCACCTATTGAAGCAACATCTTGTTCTTCTAGTTTTTGGCATAGTAACATTTGATCAATAAAAGAATGGTGTGTGGGATTGAGTGAGCAAAACAATGTCTTTAGACTTTAAGATATAGGAAAGGGGAAGAACCTAACTTCTTTTATTTATTTCAACCTCAACGTCTTTCATTCCTATTCACTCCTTGCCATTACCATGCCTACTTAACTGAGAACTTATCTCCAACTGTTTATTTATGAGGGATGTAGCTTTTGAAGCTAAAAGAAAATTTTGTTTAATTATTATACATAGCTTGAAATTAATTAGAAATTCAAGAAGAAAGGTGCGTTATCATACCCTTTGCACTGAAGAATGTATGGACAGAGCCCATTGACACAGAATAGAAAAAACAAACCAGTCATAGCCAGCATGAATAATTACAAAAAGATTACAACTGTTGTATTGCCAGGTGTTGCAATTAAAGTTCCCCATTTCTGGACTCTCACAGACCAGGACTTTAAAATATAAAAGTTGATATAGATGGACAGGAGATAAAATCCCTGAAGATGATAATTATATGTCATCATTTATCTTTAATAGAAAATTGATGAAAAATGCATATGTTATGTGTTATTTGGTTTTGGTTTTGGTTTATTTTGTTTTTTAATTCTGTGCTGAGAGCCTTAGAATCTTCCCAGATTAGAAGGCAATACCCCTTATATACTGGAAGCAGAATTTGTACTGGGGCACCATCTCTGAAGCAGGGAAAAAAACACACCATCCTCACTGAAGCATGCCAATTCCAAGGCTGATTCACATTCCAAATTGAGTTGTTTTGCCTTTCTTAGCTTTCCTTTGAATCTGTTTCCAAGCTATAATCTGTAGACAACTGTTCGCCCACATACCTATGGTTAACATTGTGAGACAGCTTTGCCTTGATTCCATATTAAATGTAAAAATTACTTTAATGCAGCATTGAAGTAAAAATGCTGGTAGGCACTCCAGAAAATAAAAGCCAGGAATTTCTAACTTAATGCTCCTGCAGAAGAAAAACCTCAGCTTCATTGTGTATCCTATTCATTTCAAAATGTACATTTGACATAAAGCTGAAAGATAAATAAGATAAACCACTTTCATCATACTACTTATTATGAAGGATTTGAAAAAAATATATCAAGGGCAAGCCAGGGTCTTACTCTTTCTACGGTTTTGCTCTTGTGTATCTCTCTGGGCAGGGAGTTCTTAAGTCAGATTTCTGAGATGAGCAGAGGAGGAGGGCAGAGAAAAGAACTGTGCTCAAATGTACAACCTGGTTGAATGTGTCTTTTTTAGTTATATAAACTTTCAATACACTTTTATACTAAAGTGGTTTAATACTTTTTTTTTTTTAATTGTGGAAAGTACTTTCATTGATAACAATTGTTTATTGCAAGCCTGCTTTGGGAGTGCTGGCTGGCTCAGTCTATAAAGCATGTGACTTGTGAATCTTGATCTCGGGGTTGTGAGTTCAAGTCCCACACTGGGTGTAGAGATTACTTTAAAAAAATAAAATCTTCAAAAATAAAATAAAATTTTAAAAAGCCTACTTTGGCCATGGAATGCTGATAAATTCTGAAAAGACACAAAAATTCTAGGTAGATAGGCCACTTGTATTACCTACGTGGAGAAAAGAGACTTATAAGATGTTAACCATAAGACAAGATATGATTAAGTGTCTGATAAGTGGTAAAGACCAGTTGTTCCCATGAAAGGGGCAGTGGTAAAACTGCATGAGAAATAACAGGATCTTCTGGAACTATTGGTACAGTCAGAATGTCATTAAAACTCAGAAAATCAAACAAACAAACAAATAAAACCTCAGAAAATAGAGCAACATCATGGACTAGAGTATTTAAGAAAGATATCAGGGGCACCTGAGTGGCTCAGTTGGTTAATGGTCTGACTCTTGATTTCAGCTCAGGTCATGATCTCATGGTTTGTGAGACTGAGCCCTGCACCAGGCTCTGTGCTGACAGTACAAAGCCTGCTTGGGATTCTCTTCTCCCCTCACCCCTTCCTTCTGCCCCCTCCCCTGCATGCTCTCTCTCTCTCTCTCTCTCTCTCTCAATAAATAAATAAACTGAAAGGAAGGAAGGAAGGAAGGAAGGAAGGAAGGAAGGAAGGAAGGATGGAAGGAAGGAAGGAAGGAAGTAAAGAAGGAAGGAAGGAAGACATCAAAATGAAGGCAACTAAACCAAGGTATTGATAGATTATGATTCATAACAAAGCCCAACAAAACTTAGTGGTTTAAAACAACTAATTTATTTAGTTCATGATTCTTTGGATGGCAGGTGATAGTTCTAGTCCAGGCTGGCATTGCTGATTTCCATAGAGGTTTTCATGCATACATGGGCAGCTAGTGAGTTGTCTGATGGCTGTAATTCAGGATGGCCTCATTCCCATGTCCATTGATTTTATACTGTCAGCCAAAGTTTTCCTCCATCATGCTAACTTTGGCTCATTAACATGGTGAGTTCAAGGTTCCCAGTGCAACAAGAGTGGGAAAGCCCTAATGCAAAACCACCTTTCAAGTCTCTGCTTGAGTCATGTTTGGTATTGTCTCATTGGTCAAAGCTAGTCACAAGACAAAGTGGAGAAATAGATGACACATTTTGATTGAAGGAATTATAAATTCACTTTGCAAAGTGGTATTCATGTGAGGATGGGAAAAGTCTATGGCCTTTTTTTTCAATATACCACAGTATATACAACATTTAACAGAGATGTAACTTCAGTGGAGTAGAGTGAATGTTAAAAAGAAGTGAAGAAACACAGTGGTTTGCCCTTGAATGAGCCACTGCTGGGCTATTGCCAGCAGAAAGAAGAGTTGACTAAATTAACATTTTATGAATATTAATCTGAAAGTTGGGTAGTGGATAGTCTGGAAGAGAGAGAATTTAGGAAAACATTCAATGTTTATGAAAGAAGCTAGCAGTATCTGACACCTATCAGTTGCTTAGTACATGATCACAACATCTTAATCTGAATCCAGATGTGAAGTAATAAGGACATGCACTATAGTAATGGTATGAATGTAATGAAAGTGCCAGATGTGACAAGCAATTTTGAATGAGTTATTAGCATGCCTTGATTACTAGTGGATTTGGAGGTTAGGGGAGAGAAGTAGAAGGAAATTAGAAAGAAAAAGATACCTTCAAAGCTTCAATCCTTGATGAGAGGAAGACTGGTTATATATTAACAGGTACAGGAAAGGAAGGGAGAGTTCACTGGGGTAAATTTGTTCAGATACATTAAATTTTAGTGGACAGGAGCATCTCTCATTGATTATGTTCAGTGGAGCATTGGAAATATGAGTGCGAAGCCTGAGAAAGAGTCAGGAATATAGGAATAAATAGATATTATTGTTTATCTTCCACATAGGGATGATTAGAAAATGTAAAAACTGGATGAAGTGCCCAAGACAGAATACAGAGAGAAAAACAGTGTGGAGATGAACACTGGAGGAGAAAAACAGAAAAGAAATCAGAAAAGGATTATTAAAAAAAAAAAGAGGGAGGAGTGGTCAAAGGTTTGGGGAGAAGGGGTGGGGGAAAATGTCATAAAATGTCAGAGCTGCCAAAATAGGAAACAGTTCAAAACAATTTCCTGAGTTCTTATCAGGAGTATTAGAAAAGAGAAATTTTGTTGTTTCAATGGGAACAACAATAACAAAGAAGTTGGCATGAGGTTGTCAGCATTACAAAAGAGCAGTCTAGAAGGATAGCTGAGGGTAAATTCCCACTTGCAAGATACCTCTTCTGGATCAAGGGGAAGATCAAATGACTAAACTGTGTTTTAGCTCATTAACTTAGATTACGACTTTACGGTTGGAAACAAAGTAATTTGACATGTTGATAAGAAAATTTTCTGACCTGGGCAGATGGCGTGGGCAGAGTCAATATTTTCTTCATTCATTTTGTTCTCATTTCTGACTTTTTAAAATGATGCCAGTGTGTTATTTCCTAATTTTTCATGCATGTCCGTTGTTTGCTTAGCCACTTACTGATTATGAGTTATAAATTGGTGAAAGAAGACAGATCATTAGGGCTCACTGTTTATGTTGTGATCATTGTGGATAGGATCCTTTAGGGTTGCGCAGCATAAAATGTGTGTGACCATTTATGAGAGTTTAGGATGGAAGGAAATAATCTCTGAATGATTTAACTGTATTGTGGAGAAAGGGCAGGCAGAAAGAAAGACACACACACACACACACACACACACACACACACACACACACAGCTGATGGGAAATCCCAAAATATTGATTTCACAGAAAGATCAGGCAAAGGAATCAGTGACAGAGAGTTGTGCAGGAGATTCTTGGACATTTTTGTTTGGAGGAGAATAAGTAGACAACATCCCCTGAAAGAAAGCTCATGTTAGAAGTAGATGACAAGGTCAGAAAACCAAATATGTGGATCTCCAAATGCCGGATTCCATAGTTTGGATATTATCCCATAGGCTATATAGACACTTGAGGAATAGGAACATTTTCAGAAGAATTCACAGTGAAGAGAAGCAGTTAGGGGATGCTTTCAGACAGAATAATTACTTTTTTTTTAATCTTAAGGGTTTGTACATGTGAAACAGCATAAACTCATCTGCTTACCCTGGGTAAGTATGCTGAGATGAAGTAAATCTGTGTGATATCTCCTTACATTTATTTTACAATTTATTTCTGAATTCCTAGGGACATCTTGTAAATTGAATATTTTTCACATGAATCCTGGTTTTTCATCTTTGCAATGTAAGAAATCTTAAGTACATACGTTGTATAAAACTCAACCGTTATCAAAAATGAATTGACCGTGATCAGTGCCCAGCATATTGTCCTAGCATACTATTATTCTTTGATTTGAGATTAAATGATGTAAGTTAAGATTGTCATAATCTTGTTGACTTGTTTAATTTTAGAAGTAAAGTTGTTGTTGAATTGATATGAATGGATCAATGGCTAATCGGTTCAAATGGCAATCATTACTGGACATATTTATGGGAACGTAATTACCGTACAGTAGTGCCATGTCAAGTGTGAGAAAGCATTAAAATATACTAGAATGTGTCAACAGGCAATGTCAGAAAGTTCAGTGGACTATGAACCCATTAAACTTTTGTATTTTTATGCACTTTACTTGGACAAATCAAATCTCCGTGATAACTTGCAAAATATGCAAATTAGTAATATTGCACTTCAAAGCAAGCCCCGACACATTCTTGGCCTATTTGTACATTCACTGTATTCAACTTACCATCAGGGTTGCTGTTGTAGAGAACAGATTCCACAGTATTTCACATAAAATTCTGGTGATGATCTAGGCAGGTGGTGAAAATTATACCTATTTAAGCAATTCCATGTACATCTATTTAATTTCTTTGCAATATTTTGTATTTGGTAATCCTGTTTATTTTATGAGACAAGGTTGCCTGACAAGATAGAAACCACAAAGATGAGACAATGGAAAGACTAATGTTCATGCAAAAGTTCAGAACTCTGTAAAGTGTTCAGCATAGCTAGGAACGATTGGATCAGAGTGAGAAGCTGAAATGGGGGCTATGTGAGCAATGAGGGGAGGAACAATGTGTCTATAGAGGTTATGACAGTAATGCAAGGAGAAATATCCCTACTTTGGAGTTCTGAAACGATATTGGAATGATAAATCATAAGCATATTCATGGTGGGAAGTCAACACTTATTGAGATGTTTCCACAGCTCGCAGTTTTATCCATTCCTCTCTTGTGTCTCAGGTACAGACACACATACCACACACACTGTGAGCATGCATGCAATCACAGACACACCCACACATGCTCACAGAAAAGCATACATCCTCTTTCCTTTATGATTAGAGACAAAATAAACCTTATTGCTACTCTTATCTTTTCACCACCCCTCTCCCCAAAGTCTTCTGTTGACCTTTTATTAAAAACTCTATTCCAAAAGCCAAATTCTCAGTCTGGAGGGAAAATATTCTTCTTCTGTTAAATGGAATCTTTGTCTCCTATTTTGAACCAAAGGTGAAATAGGAAACAGAAGCAATCTGTTTCTTTAAATCATATTTTTATCTTACAGTCTCTGAAGCGTATTGGCAAGAATACTTGGTTTTGAGGGCTTTTATTTTGCATCATCTCTTTCCATTGTTTCTATAAGAAATAGGATATTTCTATATATTTGCACTCTAACTGAAACAGTGCTTAACAAATGGGGAGGGGAGTATGGAAAAGGTAAGGAAAGTTCATTTTAATCAGAAAATAATTTTTTCAAAAAAACAAATTGACTTGGCAGGAGAGGCAAAAATCAGAACACATGGTGATTGAGAAAGCCAGAAGGAAATAGAATAAGGTATATAAGCTTTGGCCAAAAGCTCCAGGACAACTCTGACTGATGCAGGTTTTCTGTGTTTATGTTCTCAGCTGCTCCTATATTCATTCAGAAGGTTCATATATATTTTTTACTCCTCTAAAGAAAAATAACTGTCTCTCAGGGCACCTGGGTGGCTCGGTTGGTTAAGCATCCAACTCTTGATTTAGACTCAGGTCATGATTCCATGGTTTGAGTTTGAGCCCTGCATCAGGCTCCACGGTGACAGTGCAGAGCCTGCTTGGGATTCTCTCTCCCCCTCTGTCTACACCACCTCTGCACATGTGCACATGCACATGCGCTCTCGTGGTCTCTCTCAAAATAAATAGATAATCTTAAAAAAGAAAAGAAAAAGCACAGCTTTTTGATGGGTTGGTTGCTGGGCCATTTGCACACATAATACAAAATTCTTTTTCCCCAAATTTGAGCATTCTAGGGCCATGGAGATGCAAATAGTTGAGGATCACTGGCTCTCAGTCAAAGTTAAATTTCCCAGGCTCCTAAAAATGGAAACTTATACCATCTGATCTGTACATTCAGTTTTTGATAAAAGATGTACAATTCTGTGTCTATGTGCTTACATGATCTATAACCTATGATTAGCTTTATCATGTAGTCCCTTCTCAACTCAAACATTTCTAAGATCCAGGCTTATAGTAACATTGAAGGGACAGGAATGTATTACTCAGTTCTACTAAACTACCTACACACACATACACACAGACACACACACAAAAGGGAAGGAAGTTGTGAGAGAGTGTTATTATACCAAGCTGGCAGTGCTCAGAGCCTTGACTTTTAGAGTTACTGGACAGACACAAAAGTTTCTTCAAAATTTTCTCCCATCAAATATATTTATAATATCCCTATGAATATTAATGCTGAAATATGTGGTCAGATAAGTAAAGAAAAAATAAAAACATTCTGCTAAGATCAAAGAAAATGTGTTCTAGAGACTGGAGGATAAATAACGTTTCTTCTAATATTTGGTCCTGGCAAAGTGAGGAGAAGAGCTGAAGTAGCTGGGTATTGAAAGCTGTTGATGAAAAAGCTCTGAATTGTCCATGCTAACTTGCTAATGAATCAGATTCCCTGCAAAATCATTCTTTTCTTTCTTCTACTTTACTCTAAAGATCTGATTCTTGTGTTTTGTCCATTTAATAAAATAAGCATCTCATTCGAAGGGAAACAAGCTGACCTTAAAAATTTCAGGCTTGTTGGAATCAATCTGCACTGAAAGGAGCTACCGCTGTCTCTCAGATCAAAAGTAGAACATGAAATCCATACTGGCTCATTAAAATCCTAGGCTTCTACAGACCCATCTGTAATGATGACAAGCAGTAATCAATGTGATTGCAATGTGTACTTTAAGGTTTTCCTATATCAACACGTGCATACATGTAGCATGGTTCAGAGAGGTTGGTAGTATTTCAAGACTGCTTTGCTCTCAAGATTTCAGACTATATCATGGTTTCTATTACACAACATAATTGAAACGGGTGATGATCTAGGTAAGAGGAGAGAAGCTGCTGTTGTGACTTTTCCCCCCCTTGTGGGCTTTTTGGGTTTCAGCAGCCCAACACTCTCAGGCCCCAATGCAATACCCAAAGATACTAAACATAAGCCAAACCACTATCTAGTGTTAACACCCAGAGATGATACACCAGCAAATGCTTCCTCTGGGAAGCCTCTGAGGATCCCAATTACTCTGAATCAAGAGAGAAGTCAGTCAGGCTTGAAGTAAGGGGCTTGCATTTAAAATCAGCAGAGAGGGAAAAGTGTGATGAACGGATGAAGTTTCTTGGCTTGTCAGAGCTGCTGAAAACTATTACTGTCAAACTTACCACCTCCTTTCTACCCCTTCTTCTTTATGGTATTGATAGGAAATGCAATCAGATCCATTCTTCATCTTCCTGCAGGAGCATGAGGTTGTTTATTGACAGTCTCTAAATTTCAGTCTGAGATGTTATTTTTCAGGACAGAATTCTGGAGAAGCCCCTACATCCCTCCTCATTTAGAATTAAAACCCAGAAGGTAGTTCTCAGGGAAAAGAAAAGAAGGAATATCTACTGCTGTGTTTGCTGCCAAGGGACTTAATGAAAGATTGCAGGCACCACATCCTCTTTAATTGAATTTCAGCTTGTTTCACACATGGGAGTCCAGTTGTCACAAGGGAATTATAAATGAACACATTGTCCTTCATGGCTATGGAGGCCAGTGGAGTGGAGGATGAGAGGAGCATTATTCACGGATATTGTCCATGCCTCCTTAGAAGGGGTCAGATGGCTTGGAGTCCTTGAGCAGTGTGACACTGGAGCTGTGCTTCCTGGCTGCATTTGAGAGCCTAGCCAGCCAAACGCTACTCATTCTTAAACACTGCACCCCAGGGTGCCTGAGAGGCTCAGTTAGTTAAGCCTTCACCTCTTGATATCAGCTCAGGTCATGATCTCCAGGTAGTGAGATTTAGCCCTGCATCAGGCTCTGAGCTGAGCATAGAGTCTGCTCGGGATACATTCTGTCTCTTTCTCTCTCCCCCACCTCCCCCACTTGCTCATGCTCTCGCTCTCTCAAAATAAATAAATAACCTTTAAAAGCAAAACAAAATGAAAAACACTGCACCCCTCACAATTGTAGTATGTGTATGGTATGGTATGTGATAAGTATAGTAAGTGTATGGACATTCTGATTAAATAATGTCTTCCCTAGCTTGTAACCAGCTATCGTTCAGTATCTTTAACATATTTAGATATCTCTGGTCAAGTAATTTTATTATACATTATATTTTGTGTGTATGTGTTTAAGTAATTTAGGGGTACCTGGGTGGCTCAGTCGGTTGAGCATCCGTTTTCTGCTCAGATCTTTGTCCCAAGGTGGTGGGATGAGCCCCACATCTGGCTCTGCACGGAGCAGGAGCCTGCTTGAGATTCTCTCTCTCTCTCTCTCTCTCTCTCTCTCTCTCTCTCTTTCTCTCTCTCTCTCTCTCTCTCTCTCTCCCTCCCCCCCTTCTCTCCCTCTCATTCTCCCTTTCACCCTCTCCCTTTTGTTGTCCCTCTCCCCATCTCCCATGCTTGCACTCTTTCTCTAAAAGATAATAATAATTAACAGTTTTAAAAACTTAAACATTTTAAAAACAATTTTAAAAATGTAACTACGGTAAAAAAAAAATCATAGAATTCACCATTTTAACCATTTTTATTTTTTATTTTTTTAAATTTCAGCCGCCTGGGTGGCTCAGTGGGTTAAGTGACCAACTTCGACTCAGGTCATGATCTCAGAAGTCGGTGGGTTCCAGTGCCATGGGGGACTCTGTGCTGACAGCTCAGTGCCTGTATCCTGCTTCAGGTTCTGTGTCTCCCTCTCTTTCTGCTCCTCCCCCCACTCACACCCTGTCTCTCAAAAATAATAAATAAACATAAAAAATAAATTTAAATTGTAAGTTTTTTATATTTTTTTGAGAGAGAGAGAGAGCATGCACTCGCACATGTGCACCTGTACAAGTGGGAGAGGGGCAGAGGGAGAACAAGGGAAAGATTGCTAAGGAAGCTCCTCACTATCAGTGGGTACCCCAGTGTGGGCTCAATCCCACCAGCCATGAAATTATGACCTGAACCAAAACCAAGAGTCAGATGCTCGAAGGACTGAACCACCCAGGTACCCTGCCCCTTAACCATTTTTAAATGTACAGTTCAGTACTGTTACATATATTCATGTTGTTATGTAACAGATCTCTAGAACTTTTTTATCTTCCAAAATTTAAACTCTGTACCCACTGAACAACTTCCCTTTTCCCTCCACCTCCAGTTCCTGGCAGCCACCATTTTATTTTCTTTCCATGAGTTTGACTAGTTTCCAAACCTCAGGTAAGTGGAATCATGTATTTGTCTGTGTTTTGTGTTTTTATTCAAGTAGTTGATATATAATTAACACAGGCTTAGTATCAATTCTACAAAGATTGTGTTATTCTGTTCTAGCAACTATAGTGAGTCCTAAAGAAATAAGTTCCAGCTCTCATGGAACTCACAATCTAGTGAAGGAAACTAACATTAGAATACTTACTACAGTGCAGTGTATTATATACCGTATCACAGACAACGCATATATAGCAACATCACTTCAATTAGCAATCTTGTTTTTTCCATGATACTTTCTATCATGTGTCCAATGAGAAAATTTCTCTTGCATTTTCACATTCTCACCACAAGTTTTATTCCCTGAAAACTAAGGTCATATTTATATCCTTCTATTAAAAGTCCAAGACTGCTTTTAATTTTCTACCCTTTGTGTATGGATTATAGTGTCTTACATTGTAACTATTTCTCAATTTTTATTGTTGGAGAATCACAGTGAAAATCACTCCCTCTATTCTACTTTCTCTATCAAATCTGCAGTTCTCTATATCTGATGTTGTATGAGCATTCTTCTTCATTCTCTTCAGATTTCATGTCTTCTGCCAAGCATTCTTCCCCACTGTGTAACAAGTATTGTGTAGTTTCTAGAAATCACCCTTTTTGGTATCAAAAGTTGCTTCTTGACATTTTTTGTTTTGAAACACTCATAGATTAATCTCCACTTTCAATAGGTGCATTCAAAAGTCTCTTCCAAATTGCTAACCTTTAAATGTAGATGAAGATCCATTTGTACCCAATAATTAGTACTTAGATTTTCAAATCATAGAACTGAGGTTCTTGAAGAGACAGCCACTATCATATCATTGGTATCAATGCTTTTATTTTGAGAATAAGAAAAAAGAGAAGCCTGGAAATAGGAAATGACTCATCCAAGGTCAAAGTCACTAAAGACACATTCCATGTTTCTTCTGGCTCAACCATTTGTTCCCGTTGAATCAACAGAGTGGGTAGTGATTGTTGGGTTTGATGAGTCTTGGGAGGCACAGCATCACCCCTCGGATAAGTGCTTTGGGAAAATAATAAACCTCTCAATCAGACTTGTCAATGTAGACAATTCTGTAAGTGATTGTGCTAGTGTCTTCCTCCTAAGGTCTGTGATAAGATGCCTTGAATTTATTAGCACCAATAAATCTTCTTTAATATAATGTGGCTCATGGGAAGTAGGTACTTCTTCAGTTGCTTTGAGAAGAGACATATAATAGCTTTATTTTAGGTAATACAGATTTTTTTCTCCCTATTGTCTGTGTCATGTCCTTCCTCTGAAACACTCTGAATCTCCTTTATCCATTAATTCATCATTCCACAAGAGATCATTGAGCTCCTAATGCATTTCTGCCATTTTATTTGGCATTGGGCATAAAACAGTGAGTAAAATAGACGTGGCCTCTGCCCTTATGTCTCTGCTTTCAGACCTGTCTAGCAATATTATTTGTGTTTCCACCTGTATTGTTTCTCCTAGGAAACTTTTTTTTTTTTTAATAAAGGGGAGGGTAGAAGAATATTCCTCAAGCTTTTTTACTATGTCCATGCATAATTAGGACATCAAATACAAGAAAACCAATGTGACAGAGACCTTTTAAGACACTGAAATGATAAATTCTTTGTACATTCCCTGAGATCACATATTAAACCAATGTTCTTTGCCCTAAAAATTACCAGTGTGAATTGTAAAGGTCAATTGTTTGCTTGTTTTTTCCCCCTAGACCTGTTCACTTGTGGTGTACTTATATATTCAGTAAGCCATAAGTCTAGTTACATGGGCTGTAGGTAGTAACATGTCTACTGAGGTAAACACTGTGCATCCGTATTACCTAAAACCGTGCCTGGAACATAGTAAATATTCAAGAAATATTGCTGAATAAGTGAAATGAGCTTCAGAAAAGTGCTGGTTGTATGCTGGCTAATCATTTTTCTTTCTCATTCCTAGAACTGCCGTTAACCTGAAAAGGGTTTGTAATTTGTACTGATATGCATGAACCTTGCTGTAGTTATACTATTGTTAAAGAAAAATTGTTTTCTGGAGGTTTGTTTTTTTTTTTTTTTCCTACAATATTCAGTAGGCTGTCTCTTCCACATCGTGCTGCTTCCTTTCCTTAGCCTAGAGGAGGAGGAGGAGGTTGCCATTCCTAGAAACCCAGACATGTGACCCATTTAACCTAGCACCTCAAAGTATCTATCTCAGCAAGGCTTGCTTTGTGGCAGGGGCTGGAATTACCAATGGGGAGTGCTTTTCTCATAAAGCAAGTATCCACTATTGAGTATAAATTTCTACTTTGTGTTTCATTTCTTTGCCTGAGTGATGGACTAGTTTAGAAAAGGTATGAGGCAGTGAATAAAAAAAAACAAAACATTGAATTATTTTCTTTTTTCATTTAGTAATTACTGCACTGCAGCAAACAGAGCTGGGTCTGAGCGAACACTGACATCTAATTTTCAGGTTTTGAATTGCCTGGAGAAAAGCAGGTCTCTCTGTTTTCATCTACTAACTTTTCACTGTGAGGTAATTATGCAGAACAGAGTATGGTCCTGGGTGATGTTTAACATAGGCAGGTCATAACTAGACAGAAAATGGACACCTGCTTTTAGGATAGGAATAATTAAAGGTTCATAATTTTGGAAGAGCAGTGGTGATGTCATTTAATAGACACACACTTGCGAGGAATTGCAGGCTTGAAAGTCATGTGTTTTTCCACTTTAGATCATTCATAAACTGTCAACATAATTTGGAAGCAAAGCTTATTTTCCCTCTCTGTCCTCTTGTTGGTGATGCATTTCTGTCTCCATGAGAAAGACTATGATTCATTGAATTCTATTGATTTTGTTTATTTATAAATGTATATTTGTATATATTCCAATAGGTTGTTTTCCTCAGTTTACAAATGAACCAAGAAATTGGGAAAATGGGAATCTAAATGCAAAGTGTTATGGACTCATGGAATTGGAATTATAGAGGGATACAGAAGTTTAAAGAACATATTTTAATTCCTTTTATATACAAACTATACACTGCAAGAGTCAGGCAAACTTCACAGTGTGAGGAAATGGTCCTCATGACACTGCCGTCACTGAAGATATCAGCCACAGTTCAGGGGTCCTCAGGGTCATTCTCATTGTTGGCTAAAAGGTCAGGGATTCCCATGACCTACCTTAAGTTTGTTAACTTGCTAGAATGACTCACAGAACTTGAAGAAGTGTTATAATTGTGGTTTTATTTTAATGCAAGAACAACCCAAACATTTTATTTTAATGTTAGAACCACCCAAAGGGAGAGATGCATAGGGAGGAATCTGGGAGGTTTCAACATATGAAATTTTCATCATCCTCGGGGACATGTTACCCTTCCAGCATCAACATATAGCAATACATGGAGTACTGCCCACCAAGGATGTTCACCTGAGTTCTGATGTCCAGAGTTTTTACTGACATTTTCTTGCATAGGCATGATTAACTGAATTATTGCTTATTAATAGCATTCAGTCTCTAGCCTCCCACCCTCACCTTCTGAGCCCCAACCCATTAATCATGTGGTCAGCCTTTCTAGAATGGCTGGCCTCCATCCTGAGTCCTCTTCTTAGCATAGACTATCTAGGCACCCACTAGGTGTGTTTGAGGGGCCCACCTCTAATAACAAAACTCACCTGTCACACAACAAAGTCTAGGGATGTAGAGGTTGCCTCCCAGGGCCTATGACAATGGCTAAATCTCTCTTTAGGTGAAGACAAGTAGCTTACCACAGAAACATACAAATCGCAGATTGCTGATTTGGTTTAAGGACGTTCAAGTATGTGAGAGGAATGAACTGGGTATCAGGGAGAGATCTCCTGGCTCCTTGGGTAGAATTTTCTTCCATACTACCACAAACATGCACTAGAATATGAAATCTACCCAGTAGCAGCATTTGCAGGAAAATATCTTGAAAAATGATAAATGGTAAGACAATGGAGGGGCAGTTATTGATTTTAGACTTGAAGGTTTAATTTGCATACTCTGACCTCCAAGTGAGAGTAGGAACCTAATAAATCAAGACAACTCTGTTAGTAAAGAGAAAGGGGTAAAGAATGGAGAGAAGGTTCTATAGCAGGTAGGGGCCTTTTGCTTTGAGACTCAAGAGTAACAATCCAGGATGGCATTGTTTGGTGAAGGCTAAAAGCCAAAAAAACAAAAACAAACAAAAACAAACAAACAAAAAAAACTAACCTAAATATTTTAATGTAATTATATAGTTATTAAGATATAACTTACATTCAATAAAGTTCACCAGTTTAAAGTGTCTACAACTTTCTTTTGATCACAGTACCTTGACTGCATACCCTCAACCTAGAAGGAAAAATCACAAAAAATCTTAAACTCTTGTTTATCCTTTGCTTGTTTGTTTGTTTGTTTGTTTGTTTTGGGCTATAATGTGGGTGAAACAATTCTGAAAGTACTTTGTGTGCATTGTAGGACTAAACAAATGAGTACATGTGGCGACATCAGGAAAGCCAGAGAATATGGAACATGGAATGAGGGAATGTGGAGAAAAACCTCACAGGGTTAGATTAGAATTGCAGCTATAGGGGTGCCTGGGTGGCTCAGTTGGTTAAGCGTCCGACTTCAGCTCAGGTCATGATCTTGTGGTCCGTGAGTTTGAGCCCCATGTCGGGCTCTGTGCTGAAGCCTAGAGCCTCCTTCAGATTATGTGTCTTCCTCTCTCTCTGCCCTTCCCCTGCTCACATTCTGTCTCTCTCCCTCTCAAAAATATTTTTAAAAAAATTAAAAAAGAATTGCAGATACACATTTCCTGTGTCTGTTCAAATTTCAAGAAATAATGACAGCTCAGAAACAATGAGCATACTCAAAGCCTAAATGTTGGTTTCTAAGTGTAATTGTCCACTAAAAGGAACCATGTCTAATGGAAGATATGGCTGAGTTCAGGACTGGGGCAGGGGAAGTATAAAATGAACCCGTATCATTTTATTATTTAAAAGGTGCTGTAAAAAAAAAAAAAAAAAAAAAATTAAAAGGACAGGGGAGCCAGCTTGAAGGAACTTGTATGCATCTGGGGCAATTTCAGTGTCCAAAATTGTGAAGCACAATGGATTATAGTGCACTGAATACAATAGGAATCTATAAGTGCATATTGATAAATAATAGGTAAATAAATAAATGGGGAGGAAAGGAAGACTCTTCCTGACTGATGTCAACTGACCAAAGTGAAGAGAATAGTGAATCTGGGAAAACATTGTTTGCAACAGTCACAGGAAAAATAGTTTGAGGCAAGAGTTATGAATGGATACTAAATCTAGAGAATTATAATATTTGCATAATCCCAAACTATTTCCCTACAGATTTCTTATTAGCTGCAAGGGGAAAAATAGCTACTATATAGTAGAGAAATTAGAGAACACTTTGAACTGGTGATCAAAATTAATATCACTAATGAGTGGCAGATGGATTAGGTACCTTCAAATAGGGTACCATAAGAAGGACACATCACTTAAATAATATTCCAACTGGGCATATATTACCTAAATTGAAATTAAGAGGAAATATCAGATGTGACAACTAAATGCAATAAATAACCATGAACTGCTGGATCTTCGCTGAAGGAGAAAAATGCTATAAAGGGCATAACTGAGTCATTTGATAAAATTGGAATATAGTCTATAGAATAGATAAGTATTACATTATTGTTAAACTTGAAATATACATATATATTTATATACAAATATATAACATGCATATATAATATGTATCAACATGAAAATATTTAATGTAATGAGAGAGAGAACAAAAGTTGGAAATTAGTACAAAGTGGTAAAACTAGGAAAGGATATACAGATGTTCTCTCTACTAATTTTGCAAACTTGTAAGCATGAGATTATTTTAAAATAAAATTTTAAAAAGGAATAGAAGGGCTAAATTTCTAAGGAATGAATGCCTAAATTCTTGGCTATGGCAAAGTAGGCAGGGAGTTTCTTCTTTTATTACCTTAAGATCCCTTTTTGAATAAACCCCTTTAAAAATCTTTCCTTTTTTTTTTTATTTTTTTTATTATTTTTTTTTTATTTTTAAAAAAAATTTTTTTTTTTCAATGTTTATTTATTTTTGGGACAGAGAGACACAGCATGAACGGGGGAGGGGCAGAGAGAGAGGGAGACACAGAATCGGAAACAGGCTCCAGGCTCTGAGCCATCAGCCCAGAGCCCGACGCGGGGCTCGAACTCACGGACCGCGAGATCGTGACCTGGCTGAAGTCGGACGCTTAACTGACTGCGCCACCCAGGCG
This sequence comes from Puma concolor, assembly GCF_028749965.1. Lineage (NCBI taxonomy): Eukaryota > Metazoa > Chordata > Mammalia > Carnivora > Felidae > Puma > Puma concolor. The sequence goes on from NC_141675.1 coordinate 97,026,994, forward strand.
CCCCTAAAAATCTTTCCTTTTCATGTCAGCCCAGCTGCCTTTCATGAATCTTGTCTCTTAATTTATTCTTTCCTTCTAGTATAGTGTTCCCATGGGTAATTTGCCTCCTTGCAATGTTATAACCCAAGGAGGCCCCCACAAGAGCACAAGTGGGCATGTGTATAAATGCCTCAAGAGGGGCGCCTGGGTGGCGCAGTCGGTTAAGCGTCCGACTTCAGCCAGGTCACGATCTCGCGGTCCTTGAGTTCGAGCCCCGCGTCGGGCTCTGGGCTGATGGCTCAGAGCCTGGAGCCTGTTTCTGATTCTGTGTCTCTCCCTCTCTCTCTGCCCCTCCCCTGTTCATGCTCTGTCTCTCTCTGTCCCAAAAATAAATAAACGTTGAAAAAAAAAATTAAATAAATAAATAAATAAATAAATAAATAAATAAATGCCTCAAGAGACTTGGGCAGGTTCCCAGGTCATTCCTTCCACCAGGGACCCTCTTCTCTTTCAGCTCCAAATCAAATTTTTCACTCAAGGTAAGCAACCAGATGGCTCTTTCAGCCTCCAACAGGCCCCATGTAATAGGAATTCGCTTTACATCTTGTAGAGCTGTTGAGAATAACAATCCTGCCTGGACAAATTACTTATTACCTCACATTTGTGATTCCACCAGCAGCTTAGAGAACTTTAAGGACATCATTTCATTTACTCTCCTGTGGTCTTTGAGCAGTAGATAAGAAATAAGTACCACATGCCCCATCCTTCAGAAGAAAGAATCGATGCCCAGATCTGTTATGTACACTATTCATAGGCCCAGCAAAACCTTCCCTTTAAAAAAGAAACCTTTTGCCCGTTTAACAACAACATTTTGCTTGGAAAAATCCTTTTGATGTTATAAGATAAAATACGAATTAAAAGGAAACAATTGAAAGTATTATTATAATGCATCAAACTCAGGTCACTGTCGATGGCATCGAGTATGAATCAGAGTCGCCATGTGTACATATGTGACCCTCCAGGGTGTGATGCTGGGGGTGTGTTTCAATTGCCCTGCTACAATAAAATGTATTCAGTGTAGCAGTGTCTCAAGTTCCTCTCAGCCCCAGCTTTCTTTCTAGAATGATCCTTTTTTACAAGAATATTATGTTTTTTCCCATTATACTAGAGGTTGAAGGGACAAAGGAACAAATGTAGAAAAAGGGTTCATCACCAATTCAGTATGTTTAGTAATAACAAATTATTTTTTGCTATATATATCACTGGAAGTCTTGAGCACTGTTAACTCACATTTTTTGATGCTTCTTTTTGTTCATGACTTATTAATCATGTTGATTTTCTCTGTGCCCTCTTGACTTCACTTCCTTCTTTCCCCCTTTCTTCAGTCTCGTTTGGTTGGCACACAGTTTTCTTGTAAAACCCTTTGAGTGTTGTTTGAGCCTCTGTATCTTCCTGTATTTTCCTCTGTATCTGCCTTTCCTCCTTCAGACATAAGACTGAATCTTCAAATCTGGCCCTAGGGTCTAGTGTTTCTTTCTCAACTAACAGCTACTAGATATAACAAGGACGCTGTGATCTCAGAGTGACTTCAGGGTTATTTGCAAGTTGTTTATAAAAGTTATTTTAATAGGGCTTTAGCACTGTAGTCCTTAAGCAGTTTTCCCTTGCAGAGTATCTTGTGGATTCATTTCTTGTTTTGTGCTGCACGATTTTTATCAATGTTTATTTATTTTTGGGACAGAGAGAGACAGAGCATGAACGGGGGAGGGGCAGAGAGAGAGGGAGACACAGAATCGGAAACAGGCTCCAGGCTCTGAGCCATCAGCCCAGAGCCCGACGCGGGGCTCGAACTCATGGACCGCGAGATCGTGACCTGGTTGAAGTCGGACGCTTAACCGACTGCGCCACCCAGGCGCCCCTGTGCTGCACGATTTTTAAATTGAAATAATTTTGAAGGAGCAATTATGAGATATCTGTTAATGGGCACCTCCACCAAGTGAATGCTGGAGTGTGATCTCTGGGTTTTGGTGGGCAAAAATAATTGATACAGGTTTTGGTATGATTCCACCCTTAACTTTACCCCACGTAATGTAATATTGCATGTGGCCAACCTCATACAACAACTCATTGTGTTTATTAATTTATTTGACAAATATGTATTGAACATTAAAAGTATGAGCATTGTTTTAGCTAGAAACTAGATGTGAGGGATGCAGTGGTTAATGAAACACTGCTCTGGGGGTACCTGGATGGCTCAATCAATTAATGTCTGACTCTTAATTTGAGCTCAGGTCATGATCTCTTGGTTTGTGCGACAGAGCCCTGTGACAGAGCCTGCTTGGGATTCTCTCTCTGCCTCTCTCTCTCTGCCCCTCCCCCACTTAAACTCACTCTCTGTCTCTCAAAATAAATAAACTTAAAAAGATGAAATACTGTTCTCAAGACACAGTGCCTTTTACCTATATGATACAAAATAATAATAATAATAATAATAATACACTGATTAACAGACAATTAATAGGGCAGCTTCAGGTTGTAATAAAGTCTATGAAGAAAAACAACCAAAACAGGGGATGTTTTGTGTAAGAAGGTGAGGGACTAAGGGGAATCTTAGATTGGTTATTCAGGAAAGGTCTCCCAGAGAAAGTATCATCTGAATTGAGACCTGGATAGTAAGAGGATTGCCATGGAGACTATAGATACAAATGTCCTAAAACTGAAAAGATGGGAGTGCATTTCAAGAACAGAGAGAAGGCCAGTATACCAAAGGCAGCAGTAAGAGAGGTACAGGATTATGTCAGAAAGGTTGGAAGGATCAACAGGTGTTAGACATGACATGAGGACTCCTGCCATTTGTGATCCTTATTTTGTGTCTATGACAAGCAAATACATTGGAAAAAAAGGAAGTAATTATAGATAGTGAATGAGGAAGTTAAGTTATTGATCTAAGAACATAGCTGTACCATTTAGCCTTGGGCAACATGAATTTTTACTCCGGCCCTTTAGCTAAAACCTCTAGAGCCACTGAAGAAGAAATCATGGCATCATTTTCATGGGGGTTGGACTGTGTTTGAAGATGTTGTGTCACCATTTCCAGCTCTGATGTTCTTTCAACAGGCTGAGGTCCAACAGGCTACCATACCCTTACTCTCATGGAGTATATGCTGGTAGTGGGTAGACTCCAATTTTACACAAAGACCAGAAAACAGATCTACTCTCCATTTCTTTTTTTTTTTTTTAATTTTTTTTTTTTAACATTTATTTATTTTTGAGACAGAGAGAGACAGAGCATGAACGGGGGAGGGGCAGAGAGAGAGGGAGACACAGAATCAGAAGCAGGCTCCAGGCTCTGAGCCATCAGCCCAGAGCCCGACGCGGGGCTCGAACTCACGGACCGTGAGATCGTGACCTGAGCTGAAGTCGGACGCTCAACCGACTGAGCCACCCAGGCGCCCCACTCTACTCTCCATTTCTTGATCAGCATAGCACAGAATGAGTTTTCCTGAAGATTTTTCAGAGTAAGAACAGTTTACTTAAATAAAACTCTATTTACCCTGCTTTTGGAGGGGACCAGTAGTAGTATCAGGAAGGAAAAATTCTTCCTCTACCCTTTTAGGTCTTCTAACTAGACTGAGAATTAAATTTACATGAGACAGATTAACAGGAGAAAGAAACTCAGTTTTCCTACATGCTCACAGAGTCCCAGTAATAAAATTGAGAGCCAACAAAATGACCAGGGCAGGCAGTTTTTATATGTTGTAGACAAAGAGACAATATGTTTATGAGGAATTGACAGGATTAAAAAAAAAAAAAAAAGTGTTTGGGAGCATTAATCAGTAAGAAACTCTAAGCAAAGTTTGGGTTGAGGTAGTAGATTAGTGAAAAAGTAACCAGGTTTGTTTTTATAGCTTTCTTAACTTTATAATCCTTATCTCTGTTGTTATGCATGTCTTTTTTAGTTCTTGGTACAGTAGGGTAATTTCTCATATGGGAGATTCGTTTCCTGTTTTTGCGGGCTAGAAGAGTGTCTGAGTGTCCTTGAACTAAATGTTTCTTAAGAAAATTTTATTTAAAATAATAAGTATGTGGACTGCCTGGATGGCTCAGCCGGTTAAGCTTCCAGTTCTTGGTTTCCACCCAGGTCATGATCTCTCAGTTTGGGAGTTAGAGCTCTTGTTGGGCTCTGTGCTGCTAACAGTGTGGAGCCTACTTGGGATATTCTCTCTCTCTCTCTCTCTCTCTCTCCCTCCCTCCCTCCCTCCCTCCCTCCCTCCCCAACTTGTGCTGTCTCTCTAAAAAGTAAATAAAGCTAAAAAAAATAATAATAATCAGTGTTCCTAAATAAATAAATGAACATCAGTACCCCAAAGTGGCATATTTTGGGGTGGTGGCCCTTGGCCTCAACAGTAGTTATAATCCCTAACAGCAACTAATGAACAATTTAATTTGTATTTGGTTCTTATTGTGTTATTTTGGTTTGGCATCAGTTTTTACCTCTTCATGATATAGTAGCTGTATCATTACTAGCCAAGTTACTTTATCTCCCCAAGTCTCATTTTCCTCTTCCATATAACTAGAGTAATAATAGTACTTACTAGACAGGATTGTTGTGAGAATTATATTAAGTGAGATAATATTTGAAGAGCTCTCAACACAATGCCTTTTACCTAATAACCACTCCACACAGTTAAAGAAGTTAGCAATAATAATGACCATTTACATTTGCATAATGCTTAAATTTTATAAGACATCTTCACATACGTTATACCATTGGATGCTCACAATAACTCTGTGAGGCTACAATTTTTGCTCAAGTTCATACACTTTTATGTGGTTCAAAGCTGATTTTAAAATAAGTCCCTATATCTGAGAAGTATACATTTATTAAGAGGAAAGAGACAAGGGAAGGCAGGAATACATACTGACCTAGAGGCTAACTAAGGCTTCAGCCTAGGTTTAACATTCTTTTATAGATAATCTACAAAATAATGTTTCATGTATTGGTAAGAAAAAGCCACTCTATTTTGTGTATTAATTAAATGTCATTAATGTAATACCTTTCATTCTGTTAGAAAAATCATGTTAAAGATTCATAGCCAAATTGTGTTCCACGTTATATTCACACACCATTCATTAAGTGCTGCAGATGATCTGGTGTCTTCTATTTTAGACTTATTTTTCTGACACCCAGCCAGTTCTAGGAAACAACATGGCCCCTCTTCAACAGATATACAGCTACTTAAATGCTTCACACAGGAATGGAAGAAGGGTCTAATGCCCACTTCAAATGGCACAGAGACTTGGAATGACATCACCAGCAGAAATGTATAATTAATGTGCTTCTGTGTAGTGCTTGGAGTACTCTTAATAAACCCTGTGAGTTGTTAAGCATTCAAACTGGGATTTGGCTAATGCTCTGGAACACCCCTCCTCCAGCACAACTGTTTTCTCTTTTAGTATAGGCATGGAGCCAAGTGGACCAGAAATGGCACTAAATAGACTGATAGAGAAATGTTTGTGGCAGAGATATTTTCCTGTGTGTTGCAGCTTTGTTGTCTTTACTCTCATCACCCTACCTTTGGGCATTTTCTCTCTTTTATTCAAGGAACAAGAGAGAAACCATCTTTAACCGCCTTGTTTTGCCTTCAGGTCAACACCAGACATTCAAGGGTCACTGACTTAAAAAGGGAAGAACCACATCTTGCTTTGCCTCAGGCAAAATACAGGGCTGGAATGTCTCAGTAAGCTACCTTATCCTGACTTAACCTTAGGCAAGACTGTAAAATAGTTCAAGTCTGAACTTGATCTTTGGTATCTACCTTTCTATATCTCATTCCTCTTGTTTAGGGTTTCTCCTGTTACCTAGGACCTACACTTCAAGACACTGTGGGGGAGGTTATACCATTTAGAGAAAGTTAAAAGCACAGCCCTTCTCCAAAAAAACTTTTGTGACTGAAATAGCTAATGGTTCTATTGATGCAGGCTGGTTGGGTCCAAGGACCCAGAGAGAGTCCCACTGGACCAGCCAAGACAATCCTGGGCTTTGTGCAGGATAGAAATCCAACCCAAGACAAGGAGAAGTGGGAGTAGAGTTTATTCAAGACATAGAGAGATTATAGATAATGGACAGAGTGTCCAGGAGCCTCAGAAAGGAAAGAATAAGTTTTATCTCTGCTTGGAGCCTGGGGTTTTATTGCGGACTGTGGTCTAGTTCATGTGTCTTCTCAGTAATCCAGGAACAAAGAGGGGTGTGTAAGTGTTCTCCATAAGTCACTTATGCCCTGCAGCCAGGGGTCTTGATGAGACCTTGGTCAGGATGACCTGCCCAGTCACTCTTTAGATGTTATCAGTCATTCTGGAAGACTCCAAAGAGGTCATTAAGTCCCTGACCTTTACAAGGAAGACATACATTATAAGCTTCTAGAAGGCCTGTGTAAGGCAGGGGTGTAGGTCCTAGCAAGAACAGAACCAGGAAAAGGAGAGAAAGCAGTTTTTCACAAGGTCCCTTTAGTTTTCCTCCCTCACTACCATTTCTGGCTTGGTGCAGGAGGACCTGCTTGCAAGAGGGGAGGATTTCCCAAATTATATGCAGCTGAGGACCACCAAGCCTGCCTATGAACGAGATAAGGAAATGACCAGAAATGACATGGCCTATGGTGATTTGTCTTTGGAAGACCACTGGGTTGACTTATCATACTGAATATCCGTAGACCATTACTTACTTGTCTCTGGGGTAAAACACAGGTATTATAAATCAACAATCATGACTTAAAAACCCCACACGCATGACAGAATTACCTAGCTTCCAGCACCTGGCTGCTGTTCAAAATAAATGCTCTGTAATACGTGTTTATGATTTTGGTCACAAATACTAGAAAATTCTAACATCATTTGCTATACCTCAGTTTGATTTATTTATACATTTATGTAAACTGGCTTCCTGAGCTGCTTCCCAGAATTCAATAATGTTGTTAACTTCCCCGATAACAAATAATGGCCAAAAAGAAAAGGAAACTGAGAAATATGGAACATATTTTTCAATTCTAGTTATAAATGAGATGTAGAGTCAATAGTATTTTCAGTACTGCTCCAATGAATAGCAGGTTCACACATGGAAGAGCTCACACTGCTGAAAAGTAAGAGCATAAAACCACTAGGACTCATAGACAGTGTCTCCCAGCATTCATACACATACACTTGCACCGCCTACCTAGATTCCAATCCTGTTTGTTTAGTCTGTCTTACATACAGTTTGCATTGCCTACAGGTTTGGAGTAGGCAAAATTTTCTGCTGCTAGTATTGAAGTCTCGACTACATTCTTGTTTCCATTCCTTTTTGACCCAGGTGCAGTGCATTCTAGTGAAAAACCAGACCTAGAGCCAGAAAACATGAGCTTTAGCCTTGACTTGGCCATTTATTATCTCTGTGTCCTTTAAAACATTATTTGTGCCCTCTGACAGTTTATTTTACTTAGAAAAAGAGGTTAATTATAGCTTCAAATATTAAATAAACAATCTCCAAGTATATAATGCATATCAAAAAATTCCTTGTAAATTACAATTCAAATGTTCATGTAATTGTAATGGGTTTAAGTTGAATGGAATTCAGAGGCTGTTTTTGTGACTCTTGGCTGGTGTTTAATCTTTTCACCTGGTGATTAGAGTGATTGAATGGTATGAGAGAAAATGAAGTCCATGTGTCAGTTCAATATGGTCACTTGCAAGTAACAACACATTTTATAGAGGTTTTTTTTTTTTTTTTTTTTGTTTGGGTTTGTTTTATTTTTAATTTTAGTGAGAGAGAGAGAGAGAGAGAGCACTTGCCTATGTGTGCATGAGGTGGGGAAGGAACAGAGAGAGAGAATCCTAAGCAGGCTCCAGACTCAGTGAGGATCCCAGTTGGATCCTGATCCTGCAACCCTGGGATCATGAGCTGAGCTAAAATTGAGAGCCCGGTGGTCACCTGACTGAGCCACCCAGGTGCCCCTGATTTTTAAAATAAGGGTTTATTTTTCTCATAAATCAACCAAGGCCAGATGAAGGGGGCTGGAACTTTTAGTTCAATATCTTATTGTTGCTAAAGCTTACGTAACAGTACTCTTGGGCTTTTCTTTATGATTGTAGCATGTTGACCTCAACTCTGGATACTAGGTTCTATTCAAGGCAGAAAGAAGAGTGGAGGTATGCCAGCCACAAATATTCTCTTTCATAGGTAAAAAACAAAAAAACAAAAAAACAAAAAAACGCTTTCCTAGGAACCTCCAGCAGATATCCATTTCCACTCATTGACTATAAAGAAGATACTAGTTGTTACCACTTTGTTCAAAGGGGACTGATAGGAGTAAGTTTTCTCCTATGCACAATGCTGTTCTGAACCCAATGTGGGTTTTCTAACAAGGAAGGGATAGTAAAAGAAATTGGACAGTTGACTCATAGTATCTGTCACAAAATAAAACTTGAATGAAACAATTTAAAATTGAGGGGCACCTGGGTGGCTCAGTTGGTTAAGCATCCAAATTTGGCTCAGGTCATGGTCTCCCAGTTGATGAGTTTGATCCCCACGTTAAGCTCTGTGCTGACAAGCTTAGAGCATGGAGCTTGCTTCAGATTCTGTGTCTTCCTCTCTCTCTGCCCCTCCCCAGCTTGCGCTCAGTTTCTCTCTGTCAAAAATAAAAATGAACATTGAAAAAAAAAAAAAAAAAGGAATGATATAAATTGAATTAATTTCCCCAATAAGGCCAGTATTTTCTTTACATTGAGACTTCAGTCACCAACATTCAATGATCCAAATATGCCAGCTCTCAAGCAGGATGACTACATTTGGTGTTAAACTTGCTTTTCTAATTAGTTACTCTAATTGAGGAACATTTAGCTTCTTGGAACAGAAACCCTCCAAACCATGTTGTTTTCTGATATGTCTGTAACTACAGAAATCAGGAAAAAGGCAGAACCAGATCAGCAAGGCATTGACTTGTGCACACATCTAAGTTTACCAACAGTAGCTAATTAGCAGTTGTATCTGGATAAATGATAAATGGTAAAAACATGACAAATTAGCAACTGTGACTCCCATGCAGGCAACTGAGTTTAGTTGCATCTATAAATATGGCAAGAACCAGTAGTATGCTTCTTAGAAGCTTGAAGAGAAAGATTCATGCTAACTTGTACATAAAAACTTTCTGGACAGTTGATGAAGGTAATAGAATCATGACCTTCATATCTCACTGTGTTTACCCATGTGTGTTACAGTTCTTATCAGTATCCATAGGGACTAATGCAACAGCATCTATGTGGTCAGTATATGGTACTTGAGTGATAAGGATTCTGTTCTAGTCACATGCTTTAAAAGGTGACTTCAAGCAAGAGCAAGTATTCAAAGGGGAGGACAGTCTGTGAGGAAAAAGAAAGTTGGGAGATACATTTGGAAAAGGAAAAATCATCTGTCTATATTACCCAAAGGTCTACAATGTATTAATTTAGTTTCCTTTATCAGGCTTCTACATAGGTATAGAAACATGAGTAACATTGATTGCAGGTTGAGCTTTTGAATTACAAAGAAATTAGATTATGACATGCACACTTTTAGAGTTCTTGGTAGGGAGTATAGACATGTATGTTCCTACTTGTCTCAAAATATTTTGACATTTATCCCTATGAAAACTGAACTATCTCCTAGTAATTTCATTTATAAATAAGAAGAATGTCAAAAATTTCTCAAAGCTAAAAACACCTAATCCTAAACAACTTTACCTTTCCATTTTAATCACTAATACCAAAGCAACATGTGTTTGTCTTAGTCTAGTGCATTGATTTGGTGGAAATAATGTCCTTTATTGGATGTTATGGGAAATCCTGGTCAGCATCCTTATAGACTTTTGTAGGATATCATTTATCAGAAACCCATGAAATAACAGAATGGTTTTGGCCACAGTTTACTTTGATTTTATTCCTAAATTCTAACTGCAGCGAAATAGGAGGACTAATCCACTTTGTTAGTTTACTTTTAAAAATCCAGAGACTTCTAGAAGATCTGGAACACTATAGCTCCCCTACAAGCTTAGTTGCCTCAAGAAACTCGCCAAGGCTACTTGATAGTATTTTGTATAGACCAGCCTGGCTTGTCCCTATAATTAGTAAAGTGGGACACTGACACAATAGACCCATTAGTATGCTAGTACTTATCCCACTGCACTGCAAGCCACAAGAAGCTTGGAGGACAACACCAGAATACATCCCCTGTGCAGTTGGAAACCTTTTCAGCTCAATAAGATTATGAAAAAGCAGTATAAACCCTAAGACATGTCACCCAGGGACTCTAGTTTAATCAACCTCTTTAGTATTGTCTATGCACCATAACATGAAAACAAACTGACTACTTCAATGCATAACTGAAGAAAATGGAGGTTGTACACTAACCGGAAGAGAAAACCAATACAAAGCATAGTTTCTATTTGAGATAAAAACCAAACTGGGTGCTGGACAGTGATAAATTGATTGACCATGATCAGTAAAGTGAAATATAATGTATTTTTTGCCTGTCAACCATCCCTTTATTTGAGGAATAAGCATGTCCTGTTCTAACTCTGCTTACCCAGGAGAAAGTACCTGACTCAGTACTGGGCAATTAGAGCACCTCACTCCCCACCCTGACCACAGTCTGCTTCAGGAGTGGTCATGTGACCCAGCCTTGATGTCCTCTCTCCAGGCCATTTATGAAAGCTACAGGAGTGAAATGCTTCTTGGAGCTGTGTGTAACAATCTTTTCCTCTCTATGGAAAGAAAATGTGCCTGAGAATGAAAACAGTAGTGAGAAAAACAAAGCTGAGAGATGAAGGGAGGGAGAGAGGGAAGGAGAGAGACAGAAACAGACAGGGAGAGAGACGGATTATTAATAATTTGTGGAGCTGGACCCAGCTGTGGTAGATCCTAAATCTATTTTTAGATTTTTTATTGCCAAGATTGTTTTGTTGTTGTTAATCTAGTTTGAATTGAGAGTCTCTCACTTGAAGTTTTGAGTGTAAACTGTCAAATACACAAAATTGAAATTACAATGAATTCCAGAAAGTAGCTTGTAGATTGAAGAGGTTTTTAGAATATCCAAATATCATCATATAGCATGCCAAACAAGAGACTGGCTTAGCTGTGGCATGGCTATGTAGCATATGGAATCTGGACCTGCTCATCCTATCCCACCTAGCTCTTCAAGTGATCTCATCACATTATCCCATGTCAAGCCTGTAGTTTCTGACTTGATTGGCCCCATGCTTTAAGATGACTGACAGCACACTCATTACAGTGATTTGAACTCAAAGCCCAGAACAGTGGTGACATTTACGAGGGGAACACTCAATAGAAGTGAGCAGTACAATGTAGCTGGAAGATAGAATTACTTTTGGTAGAAAGAGCGAGAATTGAACTTACTGTCATTAAAAAAAAATCACTGAGCATGAATTTAGTGCTCTCGATTAATATGCTACACTAAAATTTTGCAATATCTCCTGATCTAGGGCAGGAAATGGTTGTGTGTTTATCCTGAGAACTACAGATTAGGGCAAGTAGTTCTTTTGCAGAGTGGTGCTTAGGGACATAGCGTTCAGGGGCTCATCACTTCTCTGCTCCCAACCATTTAACCATAAGCAGTACTGGGTGTAAGGGCTTCTACATAAGTAGCATGAGATAAATGGGAATCCTGAATTGTGAATATAAAACAAAGTCTAAGGAAAAACAAAATATCTACTTTGTTGGAAAAAAAAAAAAAGATGACTTGGAGCCCTTATGTCTCAAAGCTTTTAACTAAAAAGAAAGCCACAGGACAACAAGGAAAGGGACACTGTAGACCAGAGGTTAAAATCCTTTCCAGATCAGTTTCCCTTTGTACGTAGCCACTTGATATACATTAGTCCAGTGGTTTTTCTACTTAATAAGCATGTTGTGGGGCTCATCTGGAAACCAGAGTCTTGTACACATTGGCTTTTTAACAGCTCCATGAGGGAATTGATCACAGATACTCTCTGGTTTTAACCTCAGAACATGGGGTGGACTTAGTTAAGTGCACTCACTGTCAATATTTCTCCTCCATACATAATGGACAGCACATGCTCCAAGTGCTAACTGGGTAATTCAGAGTTCAATACTCAGGAAAGTGAGAGATGGAAAATCTCACGTTATACTTTATAACCATTGCTGCTTAACAGATCAAAAGCTTTACGGCAATCACACCTTTGGTGCATTTTACTTTTGCAGCAGTTGCTAGAAGTGCTTTATTTTCATTATAACTTACTCCCCTAGGAAAAAGTAGTAGATGTCATTGGCAAATGCATTAGGAAGTGTCATACTCTACATGATTGTTGTGCAGCTAGTGGTGGTAGGAATAGAGGGTGCCTGTTGGTCTGTGGCATTCTTAGTCACAAAACTGCTATAGGGGCTATACATTCTGATTTGGCATCCACAGATCATTTTGTCCCTGTTTTTCTTCTTTTAATCATAATATGTATACACATATATTCTCTGTATGCATAGCAGAAAGGACTTAGACTATTTAGCAAGTTATGTTCATAACTGTACTTTGTTCAACACTGCACAAGTACTCAGGGGTTCAATTAGGAGACTGCAAATCTAGCAGTCCTTTACCTGAAGTGAGTCTCTTGCTTTAGGGGATCACCTGATTGCTTCCAAGAGTCAAAGCTTTGTCTACCTTATTTGGTGAGGAGGCAGTGGCAGTGGGGGGGTGTCTCTCAAAGACTCTCAAAGCAGGTGGTACTACTGGTGAAGCAATGGCATGCTTAGTGTGGCTCAATTTGCATTCCAGGGGGCTCTTATCTCTAGGGCAGCTCTAAGGAAACAGGAAGCCAGGGATTCAGGTATCAAAAAGGAGTATCTCAGCACAAATTCAAGCCTCACAGGTATGAGGAGAACTCATTTTCTGTTTAGACTATATTCCAGTTTGACCTCTTCAGGATCTCTGAGCTCCGGATGAGTGTAGTAATGCTCAAGGATTAGTTTGAGAGCTTGCATTTAAAACGACAATTGCAAAGTCCCGCAGATCTGGGTGTTTTGCCAACTCTGTGAATCAGAATTATTTGGACACATTTCAGACAATCTACTAGTCCAGTTTCACAGAGGCCTTTGTCACAGTAAGCCAAGTATAAATTATAAATGTGCTTTCTAGAGCAACCGTGAAGAAAGTGAGGGTTTATTTCGTGATCTCCACCTTAACCTTTGGAAGAAAGGTGGTGCTGAAGAAAGAGTCAGGATGTGGGATCAGGAGCCAGAATCATTGCATTCAGTCCCTGTGAACTTAATCACTGGGTGCAATGACCCAGTTATGTTTTTTCTGAGTCTTAGTTTTCCTTTCAAATGAAAAAATAAGAAAAGTTTCCATTTGATCAACTAAATCTTCTGTTTACCTTATTTCATTATGGCCCGTGAGGTAGGCAATATCATTGTTCCTACTACACAGGTGAGGACACTGGGACACAGAGGTTACATTTTTCTGTCTCCATTCACAAATATACACAGTGGTGAAACAGGGAAAATCAGTCTCTAGAGACATTTTTGCTAATTATTGTACACTACTAATATTACTAATTCCTTTATGAGAGTGGTCATAAGCATGAAATTAAAAGTACATATGAGAACATTTTATAAATTGGAAGGCAATGAATAGATTTGGCCAACATGTTATTTTTAGTCAAATCCAGAAGTCTCACCCCTCCTACTCCTCACTGATCTCCTGCTGTTTCCCAGTGGGCTAAAGTTCTTATTGCAGTGACTCAATTCCAGATGTTTCTGCCTCCTGTTAGTTCTTCCCTGTTCCAGTCTCTCACAGTTCTGCTCCTATTTGAAGTCTAGCTACGTGTTCTCTACGCTCAGTATACTGACAGTCCCTGATGTATTAAGTATATTTATTTTTCAGGTTAATATTTATATTTTAATAGATAGTGTCTCATAGTGCCCTTCACTCAATACTATAAAAGTGGTTTTCTATTACATAACATGATAAGCCTAAGTAAAGGGGAAGATAGCTTTAAGTTAGTGGAGTTCTTCCATAAACTTCCTATAGAGAAGTCAGCTTTGTAAGCCAGGACTTCCCAGGGTATGGCCTACAGACCACTTACATCTGAATCATCAGGCCTGTATAATCAGACTCCCAGGCCTCATTGAGAGATTTTGATTTATTTAAACATTTAACATTAAACATTCATTTAAACATCAAAGAAAAAAACATCCTAGAGTTTGATATTCCATTGCTCTACAGCCAATTATAGCTCCTATTCTATAATGCCTTACAGATAATTTTATACACTAGTATAAATTTTACACTAGTATAATTTTATACACTAGTAGGTATTTCCCATAAGTGGTATCAGGGACAGTTTATTCAGAAGAGTGTTGAATATCAAAGATCAGCATAACATCAACTCAAAAAAGTCTGTGTGCAGGTTACATGAAGGAACAGATGAGTTGTAAAACATATAGAGTGATTTATTCATTAAAGGGGTATCTTCTAGGGAGTGGCTGGGCGGCTCCGTCTCTTGAGAGTCTATTTCTTGACTTCAGCTCCGGGTTGTTGAATAGAGCCACGTGTTGGGCTCTGGGCTGAGCATGGAGCCTGGTTAAGAATCTCTCTGTCTCTCTGTCTCTCTGTCTCTCTCTTCCTCTGTGTGTGTGTGTGTGTGTGTGTGTGTGTGTGTGTGTCTCCTTCTCTCTAAAATATAAATAAATATATAAAAGGGATCTTTTCCTAGTCAATGGTCAAACATTTTCTTGGTTTACATAATGCCTTTTCTGGAATCGACCAGTAATGCAAACAAACCCAGCTGCTCTACTTAGCTTCATTATTATTTTTTTGACGGCTAGTTGATTCATGTACAACTTTGTTTCAAATGATTTTCATTTTCCATGAGAAAAAATGAGTAAATACGCAGAGATATTTATTTTAAAGAGTGACTTTTCCAATGTCCCTCCTGTGTGCCATATAAGAGACAAGAGATGAAAGAAACCTTCCTCTGGGTCTGACAAGCTTCCAAACAGCCAATGAGCAGGAGGAAAGGAGCCAATGAAGCAGTCTCTCTCTGATGCAGTACTGTATTGTAACACAGGAACTTTTCCTATGACTGATAGGACAGGAAAAAAAAAAAAAATCAACTGCCCTAGGAACATTGAGGCCTACCAAACCATGTACTCTAAGCAGCTTGAAAAATCTGAATTCTCTCACTTCAAAGGTGTTGAAAGATTTTCAAATGCAAATGCCTGAAAGTTAGGACCCAGAGTTGAAAAAAAAAGAGCATGTTTTTTGTTTTTATTTTCAAAGGAGGATAGTGTCTTCTGGAATCACCATGCATACATTATTTTAAGTGGAGATAGTTTCTATTCAAGGGTTTCTGAAATCAAGACAAAATATATAAGGTGGATTGTAATACTTGAAAGCACTCTCATTCCCAAGGGTCTGCCATGCCCATTCTCTCCCAGCTGTATAAATTGGCCCCAGGGTGCAGTATTTGACACAGAAAGCTTCAGTCTCAGAATATTTCTCTCAACCCAATTTTCCTTAAAATTGGTCTTGCCATTAAGCTAGAAGACAGAAAATATAACCTTTGTGAGGGAGATACATTCACAGGGACATCTGCCACTCAAAGCATATATATTTCCATGGGTAAGTATATCATCCTTAAAGCACTGAAATGCTCATGTCTGTAGAAGAACACATGAAACATCAAATTCTGGCAACTGTTAGGAGATGAGTTCATGGAATTTGCTATAGATTTCTTTGTTTGAACAAATTGGGAGCTGCTCCCCTGGGACCCCACTCATAGCATTTTAACGTTTTCACTGAGTTACAAAAACAAAGGTAATGATCTTGTGGTTCAGAGGCTACACTATTAAATCATTTATTTACAGAGGCTTACTACAAAAAACCCTTAAAAACCCATAAAATATAAATAGCATAAAATATTTCACACCTTTTGGAAATCTACACATACACTTGAGTCTCTGCTAATGGATGTATTTGGGCAGCTTTAAGGTTTTAGCAGCTCCTCCTCCTTCTTGCTAGGTGTTTATACATAGGAGAAACTATTCTCTATCACAGCTAGTTGTGTTCAGTCAGGAAATCTTCAGGAACACATTGAAAATGGAAATCAATTCTTAAAATGAAATTGTTTTTCAAATTTCTGACTGAAGAAGCTTAGGAATTGTTCTAGAAGAACATTTTCCATAATCTGACAGAGCCCCTTGTCTAGCCCAAGTTCATCAGCTTATTGTGTTATTAGGATGTTTGATGTTTACTTTTTCCCCATTTGAGCCATAGAGGCATTTTAAGGTTTTATGATTTTAAGATAGGACATGATTTTTTACTGGGTAGTTTCGTGGTTTCTTTCCAAATTCTATGCATGTGGCTTTGGTAGAAACTAGATCCCTCTGTTACTATCTATAGGAATCTGCTGTCTTTTTTTTTTTTTTTTTTTTAATTTTTTTTTCAACGTTTTTTATTTATTTTTGGGACAGAGAGAGACAGAGCATGAACGGGGGAGGGGCAGAGAGAGAGGGAGACACAGAATCGGAAACAGGCTCCAGGCTCTGAGCCATCAGCCCAGAGCCCGACGCGGGGCTCGAACTCACGGACCGCGAGATCGTGACCTGGCTGAAGTCAGACGCTTAACCGACTGCGCCACCCAGGCGCCCCAAGAATCTGCTGTCTTTCTATTAGCTACCTCTTAGTGCTAGGGATACAGTGGTAATGGGTAGAATGCCAGGGCTCATATTTGAATAACGTATCAGAGAGAACCTTTTTCTGAGTGTCTAATAGATGCCAAGCACAGTTCTAGTTATGGAGGTACAACTGTGACCCAAAGCAGCAAAGCCCTCTCTACTGGGGCTTACATTCTAGTTGAAGTAGAAAGGAAATAAGCAGTTAAACTAATAAATATATAGTATACCACTGGGTGATACGGAGGAAAAAAAAAACTGACCATAAAAAGTGATGAGAGGAAAGAGAACAGCTAGGGTTAAATTACTATATTTTGTCAAACCAAAGACATGAGCAATTGCTAATATGCACCTGTATTTATCGGCCAATAAAACGGAAAGAAAGTTTCCAGTTATAATTGTAAGATGCCATCATTTGTAAGATGCATCCAATTCTCAGAGATACTCAACTTAAAAAGAGAAAGGATTATCTTAAATAAATAATATGTGTAGTGGGTTGTCAGGAAAGGTTTTACTGATAAAGTAATATTTAAGCAGAGACCCCAGGGAATAGAGGGTGATTCATGTATGACTATTAGAGGGAGAGCATTTAAACAGAGAGACCAGCAGGTACAAAGTCCCTGAGGTGTGGCCTGCTGTGAATCCTCACATTTGAGGTATAACAGCAAGCTGGTCTGGCTGCCTGCAGAGAAATAGGCAAGGAGTGGAATCCATAGGGCCTTCTAGGCCAGAGTAAGAAAGTTAGATATTACTCTGAGTGAGAAGGAAAGCAAGAAGAGGTTTTGAGCGGATGAGGACACAATCTGGTTTAGGATGCGAAAGCATTACTCTAGCTGCTCTCCACCCTGTGGATAACAGGAAGTAGGGAAAAACTGGTGAAAACAGAGCAACACGGTAGGAAGCTGTTGAAATCATCCATACATAAGATGATAGCTTTGACTAATGGGTGGGGTATTGACATGAAGTTATATGTGATCAGATTCTTAGTGCATTTCAGAGTTACAGTCTTTGAGAGCAGGAAGCTGTATATGATCCAATTTTAAAAGGCTATTCTATTGTCTAGGGATGACAGTCATGTTTGTTATACAGTTGAACTGATATCTAAGGGTATTTCTTCAAAAGATAAAATTCCGAAGTAGTAGAATTTAGAAACTAGAAAATGCTGATGTCCATAACATCTGATAGAGAAGTTCCGAGGGCTTCCCCCGCTGGTCATAGATACTAACTTAAAACTATGGATTCAGAAGCAGAATTTCTCTGGAGAGTGAGAATAGCCTGTGTGCCTAAGTAGTGAATGCACAGCACAAAAATAGAACCTGTTGAGACTGGGTGAAGAGTCCTGAGACTTTTCGAGTCCAGTTGATGATCGTAGTCCACACTGGTTCATGAAAGCTTTGCCGGGCAAATCAATCTTTTTCTTTTCTTTTTTTTTTTTTTTTTTCTGTATCTATTTTAATGTTAGTTTTGAAGAGTAAGCTGCTGGAACACCTGGGTGGCTCAGTCAGTTAAGTTTCCGATTTCAGCTCAAGTCATGATCTCACGGTTCATGGGTTGGAGCCCTGCATCAGGCTCTGTGCTAACAGCGCGGAGCCTGGAGCCTGCTTCAAATTCTTTGTCTCTCTCTCTCTCTCTGCCCCTCCCCCATTCACACTCTGTCCCTCTCTCTCTCAAAAATGAAAAAAAAAAAAAAAACATTTAAAAAATTAAAAAAAGAGTCAGCTACTTAGTAACATTCCAACTTTTTATTACTGAAAAGTAAGGGGTAATGGTAGAGAAGTAAAGTAAACTTAACTTTGGGGTCCACATACCTGAGCCTGAATGTCAGGCCACAACCTCTTGTGTACCTGGTCATAGGAAATTTACTTCACTTCTCTGAGCTCTCAGTGCCAACTTCTGAAAAATGAGGCTTGTAATAATACCTTCCTCATGTGATTGCTGTGAGGATTAAAGGAGAACATGTAGGTTTGGCATCTAGCACAATTAGTGGGACATAGTAAGTTCTCAGTAATTAGCTATCATCATTATTTGTGCCGCTAAAGCATAAGAATAAAAAGAACAACATAATTCACAGGAAACCAACATGGTGACAACAGTCATCCTTCCAGTTGGAGGATGTTCTTATAGACAGACAGATCAAAGTTTAAAGGGGAAAAGACAAAGATGAATTTGAATTGTGGCTCTTCTGCCTGGGTTTTCTTAACCTCTCACAATGCTGTGATTTACATGGCAACTTTGGTTCTCCTTAATCTAGTGTCTTCCTGAGTTCTTTGTCTCATTGGAATCTCAGTGTTGGCTGCTGAGAATCACTGGGTTAGTTATTTATGGAAGCGGGTGGAAAACCTAGAGAAACATTAGATGATTTGCTATTGTGGGGCCCTTCGAGGGGCTCTTTAGTGGTGACTGGGGGATCATCCTTTGTCACAATTGTGCACCATTGTTGGACATCTCAGAGAAACCCTGCTGAATTCGGCTGTGTTGAATTTGTTGAATTAAACTCCTTGAATTCAGTTTGGTGTCTCTCTTGTTCTGTCTTTGACTCTTGCTTTCTTCCTTCTGTTGCCTGCCTGAAGCATCATCTGCTTCCTCTCCTGCCTCTCTCCTTTTCATTTTCCATCTGTTTGTCTCTCACTTTTCTCCATATCAGTTTGTCTCTACACATTCCTATGGCACCTTTCACCAAAGATCTGCAGAGTTCAGCATAGTTGTTACTTAGTAGGTATTGTAGAGCATTCATCATTGTGTTCATCAAAGGACAGATTAACTCCCTGCTGCCTGTCACCAACCTGTAGCAAGGGGCCATGCTGTTCCCGGTTAGTTCAAGACAGCAGGGAGCTAATTGTTCCCTTAGTCCTTGTGGTGGTAAACTCTTCATGATGTTCACAGGTTCACACCCTGCTCTTAAAAGAACCTATTTTTACTAACTTCTTGGCTGATTACCACCCTGCCTGTAATCCACTCTTATGGCAGGAAAGGTACTGTCAAGGCAGCTCCAGGCAAAGTGGGATAATACAGTGTTTTTTGACACCTTTCAGTGTGAGCTCTGGCTCCCTTAAGTAACAGAGACAGCCTGCATCATTATTTTTAAGGAGAAAGATGTCACTGTGTGTGAGTTTGTGTTCACTAATGTGCAGATTTGGAAGGCCGTCATTTTCTATTTTCCTTGGATGTATTGTCAAGAGATGGCTAGAGCGGAGTGGGCCCTGCCTCACATTTAATGCTACAGGGCCCTGAAAAATGTAGGCATTCCACAAAGGCTACAATTTACAAACAGTGTGTTCATACCCACCTGTGCATTTGTTAGTCTATAGTTAACACCTGTATGCATTGTGAATGCATATTAGAAATATTCACGAGAACTGCTAAGTGCAGGCTAGGCAACACGTATTTCAAAAAAAGATCTCTGCAATACTTTTGGGGGCAAAATCTGCATTGTCTTGTATTATGGAAGCAGTTATGCACAGTAAAAACGTTATCTTGTCCATAAAGGCCAAGAATTGATTGGCACCTGCTTGTTCTGCCTCAACAACATACACCCTAATATACTACCAACAATGAGAAAGACAGTTTGCCTACCAGTACCCAGTATACTGTGGAGGTACAATACATATTAAGCCACTGCTACTGAAGTAATTGAAATATAAAAGAAAATGTGGTAGAATTGATTTACTGCCACTATTTATGAGTATGTGGATTCTTCTAGATGAATTGCCACACACACACACACACACACACACACACACACACACAGGCACAATCCTTTTCCTTTTCTACCTGACTCTCTTCTTCTACCTCTTAATCCCCTCCCTTTTCCTTCTAACACACCTTCACCTTCTTTTCTAACTGCTATCTTTTCTCTTGGTCCTCTAATGTTTCTTTCACATTAAGTTATTTCAAATAGCAAACTTGGGATTGTCATAATAACTTCCAATCAGTCCCTTGCTTCAAGTCTTCCTCCATTTCTCTCAAATTCATCTCCACCTTTCATCTCATCTCTAATCCCACAGCCTCTACCTTTCGGCTTTGTTCACTTTGAGTTCTTGACCTCAGTCTCTCCTATATACCATTCATCTTTCATAAGCTTCTGGATGATCTTTTCTTTCCCTCCCTACCCCAACTCACCAGTATGGTTCCTGAATGCCTGAGTGACATTTTTGCTCCAAGTCCAGAGCTCGAGACCCTCTGTCACCTGCCCATCCCATTTGTCCACAGTGGCATCACTTGTTACCCTTGCTTCGGTCTGCCCTTATTCCAGCCAAGTCCAGGTACCCCACCCCCGTTCACCCTACTGACACATTTCCTTCATTGTGTCTTGGAGTTCTTGCACAGATTGTCCTGCCAGCACCCTGCCAAGGCATGGGAATCATACCCTTATGAGCAGCTAAAAGCTCTCACCTTCCTGGAAGTGTTTCTGGAGATTGTCATATATCTTTACATATGTCCTTCTGCTTTGCATCATTGTACTTTAGGCATTAACATTGCTGGCACCCAGCTTTCATTTGTTGTACTGTTACCTAAAAGCCTATCTCAAGGAAGTCTAAAAGTGCGTTTTCTTTTTCTCCTGTGAAATTACAAATAATGTTTATCACTGACCTTGTTTACAAAATGTTTTGCATTTTGCTCTGCCTGGTATAGAATTATGTACATAATAAGAACCACATTAATGTGCCTTAACTAATTCTTCTCTTACATCCTTAATGATATATTCCTTGTGCCACTGTTTCTTTTCACATAGGTGTAAAAAAAAAAAAAAAAACTCCCTCACTAGATTATAAACCCCCTGAAATTGTGCATTTAAAAATCTTTTATAGAGCTCTACACTCAGTGGGTAATCAAAACTGTCTTGACATACCATATAAGATAATGAAATTGTTTCTTCCATTATTTATAAAAAGGCTTATCTTTTATTCTTTTTGTTACTGTTTCTGCAATTCATATTGCTATTCTTTCCAACTGTTTTTACTATTAATACTATCTTTAAAAGAAAGTTGTTAGTTCCTTGATGGCAAGACTGACTTCTGCGCCTATGACTTTATAGCACACAACCTTGAAAAAGCTGAGCTGAAGAAGTAGTAGGTACTAAGTATTAATTTGGTGATTATTCTTGTTCTATTCAGTAAACAGCCTAACATAGTCAGTAGTTACAAACATGGATTTAGAGCCAAATGCTTGAGTCTGAATCTGAACTCCATCCTTAAAAGCTCTGTGACTTGGCTAAGTTACTAAACTTCTCTGTGCCTTAGTTCACACGTTTTTAAATGGAAATTATAATATATCCTGTTCAACAAGGATGTTTTGAAGATTATATTGAACTAATGCATGTAAAACACTTACTAGATAAAAGGCTGGTGTACACTAATAATTGCAAAAAAGTATTTGCTATTGTATCTTGCCCTCAGGCATGATCGTCCAGTAGATAGTTTTCAATGTGCCTTTAATCTTTGATGAGTAGGACAATCAGACTCTGTTGTGGAGATTTCCTGATGAGTAAATATTGTAAAGAAATAATAATACTCATCAAGTCTCATGATCCTTTTTGTATACAATGGTATTAAGGATTGATCTTATTAATATAAGCAGATTCAGAAATGCTACTCCATATAGTAACAAAAAGTGAACAGTAAGGTCATATAAGATCTTCAGGGAACATACAGAATATATCTGCAAAGTGAAAGTGAAACTCATGTTTAAATTTCCAGTGTAGTATTCAAAGCTTTTGATGAGAAGGATATATATAAAAAAGCATTAGTGTTTTTGGGATGGTGGCTTTGGAGAGAGGTGCTTAGGAAATTGTAATTTGAACTTACACCCAGGATAGCTAGGTCACTCATGATATATCTATCCTCAGCCCAGAATTCCTTCCTTCTCTTATAACCATGTCGGGCCACTATACACACCAGGGAAACTCTTATTAATATTTCAGAACTTAAGTCATGTCTCATTTTCTGATTCTTTGTACCTCCACTGCCATAAAATCGATGAGTTCTCAAAGCTTCTTCCATAACTTACTCATGTTCCTGTCATTATATTTATTACCTATATTCTAATGTATTTGTTTACATGTATGTCTTCTTGTGGCTTAGTTACTTTGTGGACTGGACTTTGGAAAGCCCTCTATCCTGAGTTACCAGCCTAGTCTAGTACACTTTAACTATCCAAAGTTTTTGTTTATTAGTTTTATCAATTTTTAAAATCCTATATAACAATGCTGTGGATTTTCTGAATTGGGAATCAAAAGTAGAAACAGGAGCATAAATCCAGTATTGACAAGAAAAAAAAAAACGCTAACAGCAAATTAGAAAGGAAAAAAAAAAATGAAAAGGAAACACATAAAGCAAAGATCCTTCAATGAAGAATGTATCCTGGAAGAGACATGGAAAACTGTCTAATAAAGGTCTATTCTCAGAGTTGGAATGGCACAAATCAGAAAAATCTTCAGCTATGTGTGCTCACAGAAAACTAGAGACTTAAATAAAGATGTCACAGAGGGTTAAATTGGAAGGTGTCTGGAGCAGAAGGCAGTATAGGAATGAGCTTTAGGGTTGGATGGACTTGGTTTCTAACTCCAGGTGAGCAACTTGTCATGTGACTTTTGGAAAATAAGTACCCTTCCTTATCCAAGGTGTTTTGTTGTTGTTGTTGTTGTTGTTGTTGTTGTTGTTGTTTTTTAATGTGGAAAATGAAGTAGAAAATGAAACCTACCTCTGAAGGCTGCTGTAAGGCTTAAATATCCCCAAGCTCAGATGCATGGCTTAAGACACTGCTGAGTTAAGTTCAACTATTATCATCATTAGTATAGATAAGATCCAGATTATTAGTGGAAGAAATGTAATATGACTGCCATCTTTGTTTAATTTAGCAAACTTCTTGAGGAATACATTCATAGAACTTTGTTTAAAAAGACTCACATAGAGGTACTGTTAGAAATGTTAGTACAAAAAACCCTGGATTGCAAGTAACTTGTTCTGCAAGTGTCACGCAAGATGAGTAAACATTTCAAATAAATTTTAACTTCATAAATGAGCTATGTCTTGAAATACGAGTAGTATTGACGCCCAACATCACATGATCACAACTGAGCCAATGGTTCTTGAAATTTGCTTTAATATTCAAGTGGTTTGGATTGAAAGCACATTTCTGGAATGAATTATGCTTGCGAGCCAAGGTAGTATATCTGATATTCATATATTTACACAATTGGTATCCATATACGTGTACCTTCATTATCAGGCCAATTTATTATTACATACAATTTTTTTTTTTTTTTTGAGACAGAGCATGAGTGGGGTAGAGAGGCAGAAAGAGAGAGACAGAGGGAGAGGGGGAGAGAGAATGACAGAGGGGGAGAGAGAGAGAGGCAGAGAGAGAGTGAGTTAAGCAGACTTCATGTTGCACACTGGACTAGTACCACAACTGTGAGATTATGACCGGAGCCATAATCAAGAGTTGGACGCTTAACTGACTGAGCCATCCAGGTGCCCCAAGTTGTTTTTTTGTTTTTTTTTAAGTAGCATTTTTAGTATAGAAAAATTTAATCAGGTACAGTGACTTAATGGTACAGTAAAGGATGAACTGTCTTCTCAATTAAATTAAATATAAGAAATAGATGTTTTCTGTTTTAAGTTTTAAATGATTAAGTATTTGATCATACTCTAGATTCATCCCTCATCAATATGTTAAAAGAAAAGGTTAAATTCTAGTAGCATCATTCCTTTAATTAATTGCCAGTGGATAAATAAAGTGAACTAAATTCCATGTGAAACAGACACATGAAACTTGACCTGGTTACATATACAATTAAAAGTTTGAACTCTATCAAGACTCTGACCCCTTTGAATGCTTCTCCTTATGTTAATAGGACTCCTGACTTATGACTATAGCTTTAAAAAACATTAGACGAAAGATTTGTTTGTTTCTTCCCTTGCCTTCCTCTGGCCCCTAGAAAGTAAAGAAATAAGCATGGTGTTTTTGAAGTGTCCAAGAGTTTCAACATATTAGTAAAAATAGAATTTGCATTTCAACTTTTAATAACAATATAATTTTTAAGGGAAGAAAATTTAGTTCATAAGTAACATGGTTTCATTTGCAATCTTATCAATAAGTTCAAGGGACTGGCAACCTAGCAAAACTGGAATAAAATGTTTACCTCTTCCATCATTATAAATGTCCATTAGACCAAGAAGGTTGGGCAACTCCAAGCCTGATGTATTGTGGATCAATACCTGATTGAAACAGTCTATATCTATTATGGAGATCTTCCTTCACCTAGTGTGAGAATAAAATCTCACACATTCCCCACTTTAGCATGAATGCATATTATTTTTGCATCTGATTATTGCTAGTGTGTTTCTTCAACACTCCCTTTGTGATAGGTTTCACTTCCATTTTCAGAAAAATTGGAATATAGCAAACTTAATAACTTTCCCAAAGTCACAAGAGAGCCAAGGCAGAGAAAAATTCAATGGAAAAGAGTCAGAATATAAACTTATACATTGTAAGTTTTCTAGTAATTAGTTGAGAGATAATCCTTAAAAGATAAGAGAAATTTGTGCCCACATGTATAAGGATTAGGAGATATTTGGAAATTTGAAACCTCCTTAATAATGTATTTCTTTGTGGACAAATTTATTTGTACGTTATAGCTCCTTCTTCATCCTCCCCCACCCTTTCTTTATTACAAAGGGACTCCAAAGTATCCCCATAAAAATAGGGCCTGTGCCCCTCACACTATTCTGCTTATACTCACACTGCCTCCTTAGTTTGACTGATACATCAGTTAATCATTACCAGGCGCCTCCTGGCACTGACACAAAGGCTTTTTCAGTTGGCATAAGACAAAAAATTATAATTATTTTCGTAGATTAATACTTCATTTGCATTTACTCCTCCCTCCCTCATTTGTGAATAGAATAAGCTCAGATTTCCAACTAAATAAGCTTTCCTACTGGCGTAAAAAATAATAAAAGTTTCTTAAAGTGTTATATCACAGTAATGCCTTTTCTGTCTAATACAGTGTTTGTGTTGAAATAATCCAAAGCAGTTTCATGATTTAAAAAATAAATAGTATTTCTCATCCATCCTTTTCTACATAACCATTATATAGGATGATCACTATGGGATTATGAAATAGAGCTAGTTCTTATGTTTCCTATTATGGTTTTCTCAAGATTGGTTCCCCCTCACTTTTAATCTCACCAGAGACAATTTCCCTTATTTAAGAGCAAAAATAAATTTTTCCAGGAGAACTTATGAAAGACATCTGTTAAGGCTCCAACTTTCTCCCATATCCATGGGGATCTTGATGCCCCAAATTTGTCCTGGATATCTTGGAGCTGGATGTAATCTGCCAGAGATGTCCCAAACTAAAGGCCATAAAAACAGACTGCCTTTATGATAGGGGGAGTTGTGGACAGGGAGATTTCTTGCAGCATAGGATTTGGGTGGACCATTGGATTTAGCATGAACTGTGCTTTCAGATCCAGCAAGAAGTAATAGTAATATTAATAACTCCTCCTAAATTTGTAATGTGTGTTTCTATATCTTCAGTGGACCAAAATAGATATCAGAGTTCTTATAATAGACTGGTTCATTTTAAGATTGTTTTCATATAGTCTTTACTTCTGAGTAGCAGAGATTTCAGGAATGAAGAAAAACTGGGGCATTGTTCACTTCATTTTGTCACTATGCCAAATCCACACCAGCATGGAAGCACTTCTGAAATTCTCACTGTCCAGAATACCTAGGTATGAGAGCAATGTATCTATGTCCTCATTCTTGAAGCTAAAATAGTCATATACCACACAAAAAAAGTTTGCATTTGCCTATTTCATAACGGAATGTGACAACTATTTAGTTTAGAAATCCCTAAGAGAATGGGAAAGAAAAGTAGATAACAATGCAGTAGAAGTTCATTTGGAAGGTTAACTTGACACGCACTTAAAGGTGGTGCTCGGTTGAATATACCATATAGTGTTAGTTTCTACAGTTATAAAATTATTTTTAAAGTGAAAAAAGGTAACAGGTAGTGCAAATATTACCTAAGTCTCAAACTACAACAGTCGGAAAATCAGAGAAGTTTACTCATTGAAGTATATAGATTTTACTTCATCAGTTTTAATTCAGAACAAAAGAAAGAGTTGATATTTTATAATTGCATTCATAATGTTAAGTAACACTTGGATTATGAAACTTAATTCAAGGTATTCAAGTGATCACAAGCTCTATAGCATTGGTAGGGATTCATTGATTCTGCCATAGAAATGTTTAATGTATCAATTTAAATCAGTTCCATCCTTTATGGGAAGGGAAAATAGAATCATTTCCCAGGGTGCTGCTAAAAAGAAATGTACATCCTTCCACCCCCTGTCAGGTATAGCAATGAAGTTGAGATTGTACCTGCTTAGTCTTTAATTGAACCAGGACACTGACTAAAATTATACTCCCCACTATGAGGCTTTCCAAGACATCTCTTTAAATTCACTTCCTTCTCTTCCCTTGAAACCCAACTACTACTGCCCTTTCTCTTGGCTTATCAAAGAATGAATGTAGGCAAATACACAAGAAGTGCCAATGTTAGAGCTGAGAAAGTGGTGAATGCCCCTCTAGGAACTTTTAAATGAAAGAAAAAGAAGGAAAGAAAGAAAGAAAGAAAGAAAGAAGGAAAGAAAGAAAGAAAGAAAGAAAGAAAGAAAGAGAGAGAGAAGGGAGGTAGGGAGGGGAGGGGAGGGGAGGGAAAGAAAGGAAAGGAAAGGAAAGGAAAGAAGGAAAGGAAAGGAAAGAAGGAAAGGAAAGGAAAGAAGGAAAGGAAAGGAAAGAAGGAAAGGAAAGGAAAGGAAAGAAGGAAAGGAAAGGAAAGAAGGAAAGGAAAGGAAAGAAGGAAAGGAAAGGAAAGAAGGAAAGGAAAGGAAAGAAGGAAAGGAAAGGAAAGAAGGAAAGGAAAGGAAAGAAGGAAAGGAAAGGAAAGAAGGAAAGGAAAGGAAAGAAGGAAAGGAAAGGAAAGAAGGAAAGGAAAGGAAAGAAGGAAAGGAAAGGAAAGGAAAGAAGGAAAGGAAAGGAAAGAAGGAAAGGAAAGGAAAGAAGGAAAGGAAAGGAAAGAAGGAAAGGAAAGGAAAGAAGGAAAGGAAAGGAAAGAAGGAAAGGAAAGGAAAGAAGGAAAGGAAAGGAAAGAAGGAAAGGAAAGGAAAGAAGGAAAGGAAAGGAAAGAAGGAAAGGAAAGGAAAGGAAAGAAGGAAAGGAAAGGAAAGAAGGAAAGGAAAGGAAAGGAAAGAAGGAAAGGAAAGGAAAGAAGGAAAGGAAAGGAAAGAAGGAAAGGAAAGGAAAGAAGGAAAGGAAAGAAGGAAAGGAAAGGAAAGGAAAGAAGGAAAGGAAAGGAAAGAAGGAAAGGAAAGGAAAGAAGGAAAGGAAAGGAAAGAAGGAAAGGAAAGGAAAGAAGGAAAGGAAAGGAAAGGAAAGAAGGAAAGGAAAGGAAAGAAGGAAAGGAAAGGAAAGGAAAGAAGGAAAGGAAAGGAAAGAAGGAAAGGAAAGGAAAGAAGGAAAGGAAAGGAAAGAAGGAAAGGAAAGGAAAGAAGGAAAGGAAAGGAAAGGAAAGGAAAGGAAAGAAGGAAAGGGAAGGAGAAAGGAAAGGGAAGGAGAAAGGAAAGGGAAGGAGAAAGGAAAGGGAAGGAGAAAGGAAAGGGAAGGAGAAAGGAAAGGGAAGGAGAAAGGAAAGGGAAGGAGAAAGGAAAGGGAAGGAGAAAGGAAAGGGAAGGAGAAAGGAAAGGGAAGGAGAAAGGAAAGGAAAGGAAAGGAAAGGAAAGGGAAGGAAAGGAAAGAAGGAAAGGAAAGGAAAGAAGGAAAGGAAAGGAAAGGAAAGGAAAGGAAAGAAGGAAAGGAAAGGAAAGAAGGAAAGGAAAGGAAAGAAGGAAAGGAAAGGAAAGAAGGAAAGGAAAGGAAAGGAAAGGAAAGGAAAGAAGGAAAGGGAAGGAGAAAGGAAAGGGAAGGAGAAAGGAAAGGGAAGGAGAAAGGAAAGGGAAGGAGAAAGGAAAGGGAAGGAGAAAGGAAAGGGAAGGAGAAAGGAAAGGGAAGGAGAAAGGAAAGGGAAGGAGAAAGGAAAGGAAAGGAAAGGAAAGGAAAGGGAAGGAAAGGAAGGTACTTACTCCTTCTTAGCCATAGCCCTTCTTTTAGCTTCAGAGGTAAAGTGCTTCAGAGAAGCACAAGGCTTCTCTACATCACTAAAGCCCATTGCCAATGTTGTAAAGGAAGAAGGGTTCCAGACACTCTTTGGCCATTATGAAAAAATTCCAGCCTCCCAGGAATGTCATAGTATTTCCTGAAGAATCTCCAAAAGATTTGAAAGGAAAAATGAATGCATCACCAAAGAACTTATGGGGGACATTGCCATTATTTTAAATAGATCAATAGAGAATTACTATGTGGCTTGTTTGAGAATTTCAGGACTTTGAAGTCATTATTTGCTTTACATCTTAGAGAAATGTACATACACTTTACATATTCAGGATGTAAAGTGACAATCATCTTTTATGGCAACAAAATTTGATCTGGGTGGTTTGCACTCCATCCTGCCTCCTTTGGGTTTTTGTGCTTATGCATTTCAAACATAAATATGAGAGAAATGCTTTTAAAAACTATTTTTAATGCTATTAGTTTATGAAACACATTTTCAGTGATGTTATCTCTTAGATGACTTGTGATCAATTTTATTCTACTGTCTATTTCAAAATTATTATAATACTGCTCATCTTAATCATTACTGAAATTTGAGTTATTTTGACTCATTTTTCAACCCACTATGTCTAATCTACTGACCCACTGCTGCCATTTTTCTGCCTCCTCCATCCTTTTCATTTCTATCTGTACAAAAAAAGGCCTCACTCTCAGACACCTAAATTATTACAGTGGCCCCTAAACCCACCTCTTTCTGTTTTCTATGTGGTTTTCAATCTGCCCTGCTCTCCACAGTTAAGTGGCATTTTAAAAAGACATTTTGATGATTATTCATCCTCTTTTAAAGCTTTTCAGGAGATCCTTTTTTTTTAGGGAAATTCTTTACCCTGACAGTTAAGGCCAAAATTTATTGACCATAGCCGGTTTTCCCAATATTTCATCCTATTAATTTTCCATGTGAGTCATTTTTTTCTGGATAGAGTGTTGTGTGAACTGCCTACTGAACGTTCCATCCTCAACACTTGCCTTTCGGATTCTGTTCATCGTGTGCTCAGAGTCTAAATCCCCTGCCTTTTTGTTTGAAAACATTGAACATAAGCCCCTCCTCCTCTTCCCTGAAGCCTACTCTACCAGAACTTCTCAGAGTAATCCCATAACTCATGCTTTAGCATTCACTGAGTCTGTTAATTTTCTCTCAGGTTATTATGTATTTACCCTGTATACCGTCTAAACTAAAAACTCCCTATTATTTCCCTTTTCCTTCAATTCCCAAATCACCTAACAAAATTTTAAGGGGTAATAGAGTGAATGCTTAGATGAAACATATTATTTAAAAATATTTCATAATGAGATAATCTGATTTCCATCAAAACTGTATTTTAGTCCCAATGAACTATATTGCTTCTTCAGATGTTAAACATTCAAAACAATGTATCAGTATCAGGGGTACGCATCTGGTCATTTGTAGTTTTAAGGTAACAAAAAGTGATAATGGTTCATATGTGTGCATTTTTCTTATAATGCATCATTTAATAAATTGTGACACTGTTTAAATGTCCCTTGTCATATCCCTATAATTACTGTTTGCTATGATTTCTTTCCTTTGTACTATTTGTGGATCATTTCAAGGTATAGTTGTAATAAATTACTTTTGTCTGATCACTTTGGGCTCCACATCCCCAACTGTTCTAGCCGTATTTTCCATTCCATTTTATAGCCTGCAAGTCCTAGACCCTTCCTTGGTCCTCAAACATATAACTTAACCTTTCTATGTAAAGATAAATATTTTCCTTGTCATAAAAGACAACAGAATCCATGAAAACCACTTTCTTACTAATGCCTATATTGGAAAAGTGAAGAGCCAGTTATTTTAAACCTACCTGTATTATTATGAGTAAAGACTAATATTCCAGTTATTAAATGGAGCTTACTATAGGAATGTACAATGGTATAGCTGCTCTGGAAAACACTTTTGTGGCTCCTCAAAAAGCTAAATATAGAAGTATATATGATCAATAATTCCACTTCTAGGTATATACCCAAAATAATTGAAAACAAGTATTCAAACAAAACATTGTATGTGAATGTTCATAGCAGCACTATTTTTAATATCCAAAGATGGAAACAACCTAGATATTCATCAGTGGATGAATGGCTAAACAAGGCGTCATTTACCCATACAATGAATATTACTGCTCCATATAAAGGAAGGAAATACTTAATGATAATATGCTACAACACAGATGAACTTTCCAAACATGCTAAGTGAAAAAGAGCAAGTCACAAAATAACACATATTATGTGATTCCATTTATACGGAATATCCAGAATAGGCACTAATATAGAGATGGAAAGTTGGTTAGTGATTGCTTAATGCTTGGGGTAAGAAATTGGGAGACAGAAGGGTGATAGCTGAAGGTACAGGGTTTCTCTTTGTGGTGATGCAAGTGTTCTAAAATTGTGGTTATGGGTGCATACATCTATGCATATACTAAAACCTATTAAATTTATATTTTAAATTATTGGATTATATGACATATATTGTATGGTATATAAAAACATTAAAAATGGAGCTTAGAACGAACTGCTTTCTTTTTAGATAAATAGCTATTACATAGAGGCATTTCCTCACAAATAGTGGAGGAGTAAAAATACACAAGCAAGTTTCAGTGCTGCCTCCTGACATCCTAATCCCATTGGAAAGGAAGTGGAAGAATCCTTACCTTAAGTCACGTTAAGCGTTATAATTTCTTTCGAGTCTAGGGAAGCACGTGCTAATGTTAAGGAAGCCAAGAGTCATCAGAGAGTTATATCCCTTGACCACAAGTCAGAGGAAAGGCAGGAAGTCTGTAAGGTCCCAGGCAGATAGAGTAGCAGTAGCATGGTCTAAGTGTTTATCTATTTACCTCAAGTTATATTGAAGAGAATCTATCTAATGTCCATTTTTTTATAAGATTAGCATAGCGTAGCACTTGAGTGTCAAACAACTTAGTGACTTGGAGGTTGACCAGCTGTTCAGAGGTACAGGAGGCTCAGAACTCTGAAGATTATAGAATCTTAAGTAAAACAGAACAAAACACAGAAACAAAACAAACAAAAACCCTCACTAGTCTTTTCCAACTACATAGTTAGGGCCTAAATTCAAGTTACTGCATTCAAAAAATGTATTTTCTCCTCCATATGATATTCCTCCAGCCAGCTTTATATATAGGATTTATAGCCTTTATTTCACAGAATGATCTGTGATTAACAAAGAAAGTCACATTACACGTGGTATTTACTTAAGAGGAAGAAGCCATAGGGTAGGCCAGTTCAGGGACTATTGACCGAAGCATTTTGCTATTGCCCCACCCTTCTAGTTTCTGCCCCTGAATGGTCTCATTTTAAC
Source organism: Puma concolor (assembly GCF_028749965.1). Lineage (NCBI taxonomy): Eukaryota > Metazoa > Chordata > Mammalia > Carnivora > Felidae > Puma > Puma concolor. The sequence continues at coordinate 97,059,227 of NC_141675.1, forward strand.
CAGTGTGCAGGATGGTTTTTCCTTGGTAACTCTTGGGTTGTTCACTTACCTGGAAATGGCTCAAAGTACCTCCATATGAAAAGGAATGTGGAATGCTTCTTCTGTGCTTCCCAAGTATATCTCACATGTCAAGGGAAGATGCCATGAATGATATTTGAGGTTGTAACTGTTCCTAATCTTTCTTCCCTTTTATTCTGTTCCAAAACATAAAAAAAAAAAACAAGGAAATTATAAATGTAAACATCACCTGTCATCAGTTGCAAATCTTTCTCTCCCACAAGAGACTTTTTTTCTGAAAACACAAATTCCACATATTATACCTTTTTTTTTAATTAAAAGAAATAGTTAAGGGTAATATTAAGTAGTTCTAGATTCTGATTTGCTTTGTTGATTCCCCACCATTGTTCAATGAGTGAGATTACTAATATAAAGGTTAATGAAGCTTTCTGAGGACTTTAATAGACTATAGGTCACAAGTGACATGACTTTCCTTTTCCTTTCACCCCCCCACCCCAAATTAGAGTAAAATATTAACACACCACAGAAGGTTTTCTGAGTAAGTATAAAAAATGTTATCGTTCCACCCTTTCCGATGTTAAAAACTAAATAATTTAATAGTGCAACCAAATTATGTCACATGAATGATATATTAAGGTTATATAGCTAAGTGTATTGATAGCATCTATATAGGTCTGCATCTTCTAAATGAAAAATAGGGACAATTATATACACAGGGAAGTTGGTGAAAAGCACTTACCTGCTCATAAATGGAGTTTGTAGTCAGATTTTTAAAAATCAGATACACATATGTACATGTATGTAGTACAAATTTTCAGATCTCTTTCCCCCTCTTTCAATCCTACCTGTAAGTTTCCACCACCCCTTCTACTCATGGTATGCTTAATCTCATGTTGATATTCTAGTGTAAATGTAAATGTTATGCTTACAAATGCTTGTGATTAGCCACAGTTGTTCAATCACACCCCTCCTGCTACTCCTACACACTCCGTTATGGAATATGTGTGTGTGCGTGTGTGTGTGTGTGTGTGTGTGTGTGTGTGTGTGTGTGTGTTGGTAGTCAACATATGACAGTGCAAAATTGCTGGTCTGACAAATGACTTTATAGTTCTCTTGGGAAAAATTCATAGAAAAATAAAAACAACAACACAGAAACGTGCTCACATTCATGCTCCTTCCATCTTCTGTCTCCTCCACACACCGTGCACTATTGAATGGTGTCTTTGATTAGAGTACGTGAACCAGAAAAGAAGAATGGGCTCTTGCTGAAGAGAAGAAAATCTCATTGATAACTCAAGCGTTTTTTGCTCACTTACCTGGAAATGGCTCAAAGTACCTCAATATTAAAAGGAATGTGGAATGTTTCTCCTGTGCTTTCCAAGGTAGGAATTCAGGAATACCAGGTTTCTGGAATCCTGACAGGTAAAACTGTTGAAGTTTGCCCAGATCGAGATTAAATGAACAGTAAAAACATCATCCAGACCCAGTGTAATTACCCACAGTCAGCCCACTGAGAAATTTGCCAGTCTGAGAGTTACTTGGTATCTTCTTTATATTGACCCTTTTCTCATTTTATCCTTTTTTTCTTTGTTAGCATTTGGAAGTTTATATATTTCCTTGCCCACTGCTTTTTTTCCCCCAAGAGTAAACTGTTGCTAGTCCCTTATAATAAGAGAAATTCATATTCATTTTATTTTACTAATCCCCCAACCCACAAAAGTCTCAAAGAGTGAATTAACTCTTCATCCCTGTTCACTGTAAAAGAAAAGAGAGTGTAATGTCCAGTGTGTTTTTTATAAAAAAAAAAACAAAAAACAAAAAACAAAATCTTTGTCTGTAGTGGTAACCATTAGGATACTGTGCATCATTGTGTCCTACAGTGAGGAATGTCCTAGGGTCAGGAAAGGCTCAGATGAAGTATGAATGACACTACCATGTTGAGCATACATATTAGGTCTTTATTAAAAATTCAGAGGATACCTTCCTGTAGGGGTTATATAAGTACATGGATGTATTTTTTTTTTCAATTTTCTGGACTTGGAGGATTGACTTAAACCTAGGAAATAATGATGTAGAGCAGACTTGATATTCACAAAAGAAATATCCCATGATTTCATGTTGTAGACATGTTGCCCAACACTTCTCTCATTGCCCTCTTCCACTCTCCCCAGTGAAGAGTAGCAGCTATAGTAGAATATTTAGATATGAATGTGAATTCCTGGGTCTCAGACATTTATATGGTGTTATTAATTCTAGTTAGAGCTAAATCCCTTCCTGACTAGATCGGGTCAGGGCTGTGGATTCCCACTCTGCTCAACTCCTGGAGAACAGGGAACTATATTTTCCTTCCCATCATGCAGAATACAAACATATATTTTAAATTTATGCTGAACTGATGAAATTTAAGGGAGTTTAAGACGTTTTTCATTCCCCTTCCTTATCCTGATTTTCTCTCCCACCTCAGGGTGAAATTGTATTGCCATTTTATGATGGAAATGTGATTGGGTGTTATGTAAACTTGAATGTGTCCCTTATCTGGGAAGACTAAGTTAGTGTCAGCCATAAACACATTAGTTCACAATAGTGGATTAGATTTCTGATAAAAAGAAAGCCCCCAAAGAGTGGAGAAAAAAGATAATGATCTTGGACTACTGCAGCAGTGGCTGAGGCAGCTGGCAGACAAAGGGGTTGAGGGAAAAAAAAGAAAATATGAAGGCCTTGGATGCCCATTGGTACAAAGGCTGGCTGCAAAGGGAGCAGAGGAAACAGATGTGACCTACTTTTTAATTATACCTCAGGCAGGCATCCTTGGGACTTAGTTTTGAGAAATTTAGAAACTTGAAACTTTTATTATAAAGTTTTTACAGTAAATATTGGGAAAAAACATGAGTCAAAGAAAGACTGGCTTATAAATATATATATATATAATATCAGAAACAAGTATATATATATATATTATATATATAATGTCACATGTATGCAACATATATGTATACAGAGGCACATATATTTTATATATACACACATGCCTAGGTATATATGCATAGGTATACATGCATTAGGTGGTTCAAACATGTTTTTCTTTGAATAGGTAAGGCTTTGACTGAAAATAAATGGTAAAAGAGAAACAATTCTTGATTAAACATAGATTTTCCATGTAGAAGCAAAATGATTCACAATCAAAATCAGCAATTTCAGGCCTGTGGCTACATAAACATAGATAAATAAGTGAATCAATTAACCAAACAACTATCTTTCATCCTTGGAGTTTGGAGTTCTCAAAAAACCTTGTGACTCCACAAAAACTAAAAACAATGTTATTTTTGAGTTCTGATGCCAAACATTCTAATCTCAGAATAAGAGCCCAAGCTTAATTTTATATTGTTCATTAGAACCATATATGGGGACAGATTTGTTCCAAAAGCATTTATTGAGTGCCTACTGTGGGCTAGGCACTGAATGCTACAAATGTACACATTAATTGCAAAAATTTCCTGCCATCCAAAACCTCCTAGTATTTGAATGCTTATGTGCAAACATATATATAAAATAAATAATAGCTGTAAGCATCTTTGCATCACTTGCTGTGTGCCAGATATTGTTTTATGTACTATTTATCTATATATTTCCCTCACCCCTTCTATATATGTATGTACTTATTCAGTCCTCAGAGCAGCTTTGTGAGGACAGCAATATGATTATCCCATTTCACAGTTAAGAAATTTAGGCATAGAGAGATTCAGTTAACTTGTCCAAGGTCACACAGCTATTATATGGTCGAGTCAGTATTTGCACATAGGCAGTAGAGCTCCTGAGTTTATAATTGTAACCATAGTGCTATGATGGAAAAAACATAAGGGATATAAATGAGGAAAGTTGCTCAGGGGCAGAAAAGGTGTTCTAGAGAGAGATAACCTTAAATTGATTTTTCAAAAAATATGCAAGGATGAGGGTAAGGAAGTGAGGGAAAAGTCAAGAATGTGCTTTCCTGGTAGCATCATTTTTGTTAATGATTTCTCATTTCACTAACCAATATTCTGTACATTACTAAACAAGGCTACTTCCTTTCAGTCAACTAAACTTCCATTAAGAATAAGGGGGTTAAACTGGTTTTTCTAATATACCATGCTTAAATAAATTCAGTAGTGTGATGGAGTGAAAAAATAGATACCCTGGTTGATCAAGTACAAGAGGTGGAGGGAGGGAGGGCATCGTTTGATTTGATGTAAAATAGAAGTGATAAGAAAAACATCCACGTGATCTAAAATATTTCCACTGCTTATGCTTTGGTGATACAGTATTTAAGGCAGCAGATGCTATCTAGAAGGGATAAGCCCTTTGGTGGTCATTAACACATTAGCTCATGTTATGTTTATCAGCTCCCTAGCAGGCAGGAAAAAGCTTGAACAGTAGGCAAGTGAAGTAGAGGACAAACAGGATATGACTGGTGGGATTCGAGAATTCAGAGAGGGGAAGAAAACTGGAAAGGATGGTCTAGGCTTTAGGGGCTTTAGCAGGTCCAGACAGACAGTGTTGACCAGGGAAGGGGAGTGTGGGTAAAGGCAATACTGAAGTCTGAGTTGTATAGTCAAATGTTACACTCAAATGCCCAGGAGCGTTTACCTTCAAAACTCAGTTCCAGGAAGAAAGGGCATTTTTTTTTCCTTTCATATGTATGGGGAGCTGCAGTATTCATCTGATGGGATGGAATATGAAGAAACAAAGCAGTCTTTGGATAAAAATTTCTTCCTTGGCTGATTATATGTATAGTAGAGAAGGTAAGAAAATAGTGTTTAGAGAGTATCCAATTCTCTCTGGCGAATGTCATGTCTGAAATCCAGGGTTACTCTTGTCAGTTTAGTCATCCCTCAGTTCAAGGTGTAACTGTCACACTTTTTCTGCTCTTGATGCCAGACATCGTTTTGAAAAGTTTTATGATCTTCTCAGGAGTACAATGCACCCTGCAAGAACATGCTGACGCTAGTGGGACAGGTACCTCAATACTCCCTCTTCTCTTTCATAAAGAATGGCTTTCCTTTTCATTGCTTTGTCCCCTCTCAAGGATAGACAGCTGGATCCAGAGAAGAAATGCAACAAGGGTTACCAAGCTTAGCAAATAAAAATAAAGAATGTTAAATTTGAATGTTGGATGAATAATGATGCATTTTTGGTATAAGTACATCCCATGCACTACTTGGTATAGACTTATGCTAAAAATATTTAGTATCTGAAATGCAAATTTAATGGGATGTCTTGTATTTTATCTGGCAACCATATATATGGCAGATTACATACATAGGCCTTGGTATTTAACAGAATAGGGTTTAGTGTTTAACAGAATAGGAAATCAAATTCCAGTGCTGCTACCTAGCAGATGTGTGCTTTAAGGGAATTTACTTAGTGTCTCTCAACCTGTCTCTTTCTTTGAACACAGAGATAATAGTAAATCTATCAAAGAGTTGGTGAGAAGATTAAATAAGTGAATACATGAACTCTGTAGGAGAAGCCTGCAAATTGAAATCTCAATAAATGATGGCTCTACCTGGGGCATAGCAACATTCAGGGGGTACTATAAAAACTAGTAATAGTTATTGATGATGGAGTTTAGTTTTTCACCTTCTGAAAGGTTTTCGCTGTCTAGATGAATAATCAATATATAATTTCCATGTAAACTTCAAGTGTTTAAAAAATTCTGAAAGATTTTCGGGAGTTATTTTTTATATATAATATTTCAAACTGTAACTGAAAGCATTTAGTGCCAACTTTCCTTTCCAAATTAATCCTCTAAAAATTTGTTTATTGCATGCTTGTTTGATCCCCAAAATTGTACAGCCACTCTAACAATTACCACTCTCCCTTTATATCCTATCAGTGTATATGAATTCTTCAATATTGCAACTCCTGCCGTTGGGTTCTCGTTATCTGCCTCTATGTCTCTCTGCTTCTTTGTTGGTGTCTCTGTTTATCCCTTTCTTTTTGTAGCACTAACGCGCGCGCGCATGCGCGCACGCGCACACACACACACACACACACACACACACACACACACACATATCCCTACACCTGCCCTTGCCTAGGGCGGGGTGGGGGAAGAGCCCATTTGTCCATCTAAAAGACAATAGGGTAGGTGTTCTAGAGATTTTTTAAAAAATGTATTTTCTATTTAAAGAGGAGAGAGAGAAAGAAGGAAGAAGAGAGATAACCCCCAAGAAAGTCAAACTATCTATTTATTTAGTTATGTGTTTTGGGTTGCATTTTGCATTAATCGTCACCACACATAGGAGCCCTGCAATTTATTATTGGTGATAAGTGTGGACAGTAGCTATTATTTTCTCTCCCTGTTCTAAAATGTGGCATAGTGGGACACTTAGATTTATGGAACATGCATTATTCAAAACTCTAGTTCTGGGATGGCTCAGCAGGAAGACTCCCAGTTATTTCCATATCCTTTCTTCAAAATTCTTCCTTACTTGCTTTCTTTGTTTCCATATCAGGGTGTTAGAAATCATTCAAAACTCAGAAGTGGGAAAATTCATCACGGAAATCTATTGGTACAGTATCTTTCCCAAATAGGAATGACTACAACCCCCTATTTTACAAAATCCACAGAAAAGCCCTGGAGGAAGAAAGTAGATTTTCATTGGAAGTAATGAGATGAGCACCTAATTCTCTAGCAAATTTCTTAGGTGTTAAAGACCCAAATGATATAGTATCATTTTTGTTTTGCCCTCCCCTAAAACTTGAGTGTGCTAGTAGCCAGGAATTATTCATCATCAATCACGTAAAGTTTTTTTTTTCTCCCACTCAATATCCTAGTGTTTCATACATGAGCAAGATACTTGAAGAAAAACAAATCAGAAATCTAAGAAGAATATACAATAAAAAAATAATTAAGGAATGGAAAATATCTAGAAAATAAAGTACATATATATAACACACTATTATATTAACACTGATAAATGTAATGAATGAATTTATAAATAGAAACCATTTGGAATTTTTAGAGTTTAATACTTATAATTGCTACTAGTAGTAATTATCATTGTATTATACAGTTTTACAACAGGCTCTATATAAATGTGAATAAAGTATAATTAAAAGATATTCAGCTCTTTGGGAATAAGAAATATATCTGAAAATGACTCTGGACTAATCTGAGAGCTCTCACAACAATGATATGGAATACCCACCAAGGAGAGAAGTCTGAAAATGGCATCTGGATGCCATGGTAACCTATGAAGAATCAATAGGATAATGTAAACCTTGTCGATAAACAATACAGAGGAGAGATAATATAGAGGTGTGGTTAGTAGCCTGAGCTCAAGATAGCTGCTCTGTAGTTCTGATTCTATTTGACAATTATTTCTAGCTTTCAAAAGTTTAGTTCTCTGCCTGACTGTATTCAGATTTGTGAGAGTATGAACTTCTTAAGGACAGAAGCCATACTTCTCTTTCTGCAGCTCTTATATGCTCAACTTTGTGCCATCATCTATACTCATTAGTATTTGTGTATATCAAATAACCATTTATGGACCCTTAATTACATTTCAGCCATCATGCTATCTATCTATCTACCTATCTACCTATCTATCTATCTATCTATCTATCTATCTATCTATCTACAAGATCTTAGTGAATTCTTATAACACCTTGAAGAATTTTTATTATTTTTTTAAAGGTTTATTTGTTTTGAAAGAGAGAAAGAGAGAGGCCACATGCGAGTGGGGGAAGGGCAGAGAGAGAGAGGAAGAGAGAGAATCCCAAGTAGGCTCCATGGTGTTAGTGCAGAGCCTGACGTGGCGTTCGTTCTCATGAACCAGGAGATCATGACCTGAGCTGAAATCAAGAGTCAAATGCTTAAACTGCCTGAGTCATCCAGGTGCCCCAAGAATAATAATAATAATAATATTATTATTATTATTATTATTATTATCCCCTTTTTTATACAGCTGTTGAAAATGTGGGGAAAAGTTTGATTGCTAAATTTGTAAGGAATTTCTCAAAATTGAAATAAGAGAGAATGAGGCTTTAGCTCACCAAAACCAACAATTACCTGAGAGTATTGCATGCTTTACTACAGTTCTCTCAACTAGAAGCTTCTGGGAACAGTCTAGCAATGAAAGTACTATCCAGCGGGTTCAGGCTGGATCCAAGTTCTGCTATGTGAACTGGACCCCTTCCCAGGCACACTTCAGTATAGCATAATGGTTGAAGACTGGAACCAGACTGTTTGGGGTTAAATTCTAGTTATGCCATTTATTAAAACATGGCCTTGAGCAAGTTGCTCAGGTGGAAAGAGAGATAGTAACCATGTCATTGGTTTGTTGTGACGATTACATGAGTGAATAGGCATGTGGTACTTAAAGCAGTGCCTGGCATACTTTGCTATGTAAGTGTTAGTCATTTGAATCACCTGCATTCTTATGGTATCCTGAGTGAATTTAGACTTCAAGATTTTCTCCATTGGGAGTAAGCAGGGACCTTTAGACAGTGCAAGGGAGGATCCTGGGCTGTTAAATTGGGATGGAGAGATAAGATACAACCTTGCCTCTGCATTCCTGTCTTCTCAAGTCAGTTCACAATTTTCTAGAGAAAACAGGGATGACAATCCAGGCTATTTGAATATCTTATGATTCTAATTGGAGGCAATGAGAACATGCTACTAGTCAGATATAAAACGAAATCCAAGGTGACCTATTAAGTGGCAGTCTTCTAAAAGGAGCCTCTTCAAGAGTTGCAATTTTGTCCTTCTATGGCTTACCACATTGTGGAATATTTTGCTCATCAAGGTGAGAAGCAACTTAAAAACAGAACCTCTTCCTTTTTGTCCTTCTTGAGTGGTGTGTATGGGTGGATGGTTTGGGAAAACTACAGGTTTGTAGAGTAAGAGAGAAAATGGGACAATTAAAAGTGTTCTGAAAAAGTCACCTCAATTGTTCTATGTTTGTGTTAGAATTCCAGGTGAGACTGAGACCCCTGAAGTCAGTATTGGGTGAAGGAAGTTAGCAAAGTAGTGGCTTGAAGCACTTGTTTACAGAAAAGTCAAAAAAAGTTATTGTCTGACCTGTGAGCTATTTCATAATGAGCTTCAATTAATATTAAGGCATTAATGAGTTTTAGTTATAGGAAAAAAAGAATGATAGACTAGATAGAAGCAGCATTTTAAAAATATAACTTGTGTATTTTTTCTGCTTATGCTAGTAATTCATGTTCATTGATGTATATGTAAAATATGCATCTAATCTCAGCAATCAGATATAACTAATATTAACATTTTGGTGCATAGTTTCCTTGAATATATGCATCAGTGATATTAGTATCATTTAACAATCACTGTGGCAATGTAAATTAATATATACATCAATAGATAAATCCCCAAATTTCATATTCCACTGTACTTTCTACACATATCCAATTCATGTATTAGAAATTAGTTTGTAATTTGCAAGTGTTACAAACTGTGGTGTAATTTTTTCATCAACTCATTCTAATAGTTTCGAAATCAGTTTCCTTTTAGAGTTGCTTGGTCCCCTCTGCTCTCCCACCTATGATCTTTTATTTGATAGTACTGCCAACCAGGAAGTGATGCTCCAATTTGCATTATGACTTTACGTAGCAAACCCTGTCAAATTATCCTAGTGATGTTTTCAGTGAAGTGATAATCATTGGGTGATTGGAGTTCCAATAATTGAAGCGTTTCTCTTAACATTGATTATCCTGTCAATAGCACTTAATCTACTTACAGTTTCTGCAGAAATCACATAAAAAATATTCTGTCCTTTAACATAGCTTGTTGTGTTAAAAAATATAGTAAATGACTTTATTATTCACTCAATCATAAGCATCATTTATTGGATAGTTATATTTGAATAGATGGAACCTATTCTTTCAATCGAGGTAAGTGGTACAGTGGGGCAGTAAGAACTGAGATCTATTGCTAGCTTTCTTGTACTAAAATTCTTACTCTGTTATTTAAGTTTTTTTTTTAATGTTTTTATTTATTTTTGAGACAGAGAGAGACAGAGCATGAGCAGGGGAGGGGCAGAGAGAGAGGGAGACACAGAATCTGAAGCAGGCTCCAGGCTCTGAACTGTCAGCACAGAGCCCAACGCGGGGCTCGAACTCACAGACTGTGAGATCATGACCTGAGCTGAAGTCGGATGCTAACCGACTGAGCCAGCCAGGTGCCCCTGTTATTTAAGTTTTTAAATAATTCTCTTTGTGTCAGTTTTCTTACGTATAAAGTGAATATTATATTCAACAGGGATGATGAAAACAATACTCCCACATGAAAGGTCCACTGGTCTCCGGAATAGACTCTCGTTGGTCCCACCTATCCCTTAACCTTCCCTTCTGTCTTTGGAATGCTGCTCATCAGTGTCTAAGACACCAGGTCACTGCCTACAGCCATTCCAGATATTCTTTTTTTTTTTTCCCTTTTCTCCCTTGTTTCTTAGCTTTTTCAGAGCCCATGTCCTTCCAAAGTGAACAAGATGGGCAACAAACATTTGCCCACCAGGACGCTAACCACCCACAGGAGCGTGGTTGCACTCATCAGCAACTGGCTGGCAGGAGGGATTTACAAACAATGGTGTGGCTCATAGGAGGTATACTCATAGGACTCCTGGGCTGGGATATGGCATTTAAGAACCTTAGAACAGTGGTTATTTACCCACCTATATGGTAGTATCATGATATTTTAACAACCACTAGGACTGTATTGGTTTGCTTGTGGAATATCAACTCTGTGTTCACATCTATTTCTACTAATATTTAAGATGATATAGTAAAAGTTTTGTATAAAGCCATCTTATTTTGAATAATAAAATGCCCTGAATAAAATTTGGGCCTTCTTTAATTTACTCAGTCTTTTCACTCCACTTCAGAGATGTGGATTTGGTCTTTTGAATTCTGGTGTCAAAGGAGTAAGTCATCAAAAGACATTTTGGGGAAAAAAAATTCTCAAGTTTATCAGGCACACTTTTTTTTGAGACATGAAGACTTATGAGAATTCAATAGGTACTTGGAGAGAAGTGAACAACTGACGTTGGAGAAAACACCATAATAACCAAAAAGAACAGCAAACATAGAAGAAAAGATGCTATGAGTGTTGGGGTTTTCATAGTTCCCTTGGTTTATTTTTGTGTTTTAAATAGATATTGTCATAGCCAGAACTTATGGCATGAAAATGTTGTACTCTATCATTCATTTGCTTCCTACTTATTGGTCATGAATATGGATGCCATTTACCCTGTACTTAAATTATAGTCTAGTAATTTACACCTGAATTCAATTACCACCTTAAATTAGGCTCTCCACTGAGATCTTACAAAATAACTCTGAGTTATATTGCCCCTTTTCTCATGCTAAGTAACAATATTGGTAAAGTCTTGGCCTACCAGTCATCCAATTCTCTTGCCATTGCATACAGGCACTTCTAGAGGCTTCTTTCCATGTTTCAGCCTCATTAACCCTAGTTTGATTACACATTATGTTTTGAGAACATCTATTTACACATTCATTAGAAAAAGGCAAAGTATATATATATTTTTTACATATCTATACTATATTTGCCATTCTTCTGTTGCTACTTATTAATTTGCAACTTATTTTACTATTTATCTCCCACCATAATACATATGACTCTAGCAAATAATGCTTGTCCAAGTTATGTTGCCATCTCTGTGGCTAGAATGGTGGCTTATGCATTGTGAGTATTTTAAAAATAGGTTAGTGTATGAGTGGAGTGAACAAGCAAGTCATGCAATATAGCAAATGCTACAGTGGATGTTTTGAATGGTTGTTTTAGAAAAGCTAGGAGGCATGGACTTAGGTAGAAGTATATAATTATTATCTTTACTTATGTTTGCTTCAAAGTATGAAAAATTTGTTCTAAATGCCTTTAACACCCACTTAAAATCACTCTTTGGGGGCACCTGGGTGGCTCAGTCAGTTGAGCCATAGCACCTGACTCTGACTTTTGTTTTCGGCTTAGGTCATGATACCAAGGCTGTGGGATCAAGCCCCACGTGGGCTTGGAGCCCCATGCTGAGCATGGAGCCTATTTGAGGTTCTTGCTCTCCCTTCCTCTGTCCCTCCTCTGCTTGTACTCATGCTCTCTTCTCAAATAAAAATCAAATCACTTTAGGAATATGCCATTCATTATCTAAACTTTTTCTCCATCCTGTGTCTTGTAGGAAAATATATTGGTATGTTTACTTTTACTATTGTAAAATAGTGCTTCATTTGACTAGTTCAAAGATAAATTACTTTAAGCCTCAAAGGAGATGTTCTGTTTTATTATACTAGATTTTGTGGATAAGGTCACTTTCATCCTATCCATAACTTTCAATGGTTTAGGGCTCATATTCCTCAGCAACCTCATCTTGGCAGTATGAAGAATTCTTAGAGTTTGGGTCTACCATCACAACATACACACATCACTACTTGTGTCCATTCCCTTGGCAATTCTAAACACCCAGGTGTGTGTTTTATTTTTTGAAAAAAGGTGATAAAAATTATGTATGCCATGTCAAATAGGAAGAAGTATTATTTTGTTTTAAGTACAATTATAGTTTAGATTTTATTTCTAATCCCTTTCCTAATGAAGAACAGTCTCTTGGTGCTTATCTTTTTATCCTACAGGAACACTAGCCCAGATTTTTCAAGGATTAATCAGGACAGCTTCTAACATCCCTTTCTGGGTTATATCTATTATGCCTGCACTTAAAGAAAGGGCCACACTGTCCTTCTGAACATTTCTTTAAAGGTATTTGAACATGATCAAATAGAAGTTATTTATTAGCGTGTGTGTGTGTGTGTGTGTGTGTGTGTGCGCGCGCGCACGCAAGCACATATGTCTGTGTGAAATCAACAGAGCCTTTAAGGTCATTTTGCATTTTAACATACATTAAAGAACATAGAGTAGCCTATAAACCTAAAATTTTCCTGTACTTCAGGATTTATAATAACAATAGTTTATAACAAGAAACAACAAAGATATCTGGGTATGTCCACTATGCTTTTTCACCCAAATGTATACTGATTAATTTGTTTGCTATTGTACCCATACCTGCCTCCTTTCATCATTATTCCATTTTGTTGTGGGTTGTGCTAGTTAACAACCTTCATTTAAGTAATAGGTCTTATAAGAGGCTTTAGGAAAATTTATAGAAATAATTGTTACCGATTTTTCTTTAATCACATAATATTCACCTTCTTTTGGGAACCCTAGCTAATTAAGGAACACAGGCCTACACTTTAGTATGTACTGTATTTTGGATATGTTTTTAGTTTTCCCTGTCTCTTTTTAATTAGAACCAGAAGGAATATTTTAGAGAGAAGAGTAGCAATATGACTCCTAGCCAAGGAAATATTTTTTCTTAAATATTTTAATGCTTATTTATTTTTGAAGAGAGAGAGAGTTCAGGCTGAAGAGGGGCAGAGACAGAGGAAGACACAAAATCCAAAGCAGGCTCCAGTCTCTGACCTGTAAGCACAGAGCCTGATGCAGGGCTCAAACTCACAAACCATGGTAGATAGGACCTGAGTCGAAGTCAGCGCTTAACTGCCTGAGACACCCAGGTGCCCCAAAGGAAATAATTTTAAAAGAAAAACAGCTAGCATGTATTGTGTGTTTCCTATGATTCCATCAATGAAAGGGTTTTCTAAGCACTTTAAATATACTAAATCAGTTAATCCTCTCAACAACCTTCACTGAAGCCCAGAGAGATTGAATAACATGCCCAGGGTCTCACAAGTAGTTAATAGTAGTCCAGGATTCAAATCCAGGGTGCATGGATTTAGAGCCTGGCCTTTTAACCATTTGATGACCCTGGCTCTCAACTCATTTTCTTGTGGTGGACCTGAGACAAAATTCTACATATATAAGTATTTGAGTATTATAAGAAGAATCCAATTTTTTTTTTTTTTTCTACCTTGGGAGAAGTGAATCCCTGAATACTGTTTCTAACCTTGTTGCTAGCTTGTTGATTCCCAGGAAGAATGTTTCTATTGGATCAACCTCCAAGGGTTCCATTTATAAAGTAGTTATCACCATGTAATATTTTCCATAACAGATTTTTGTTTTTCAGTGAAGAGCACATGGCAAAACCAAAAAACCTGAACGTGAAGAGTATTTTGATTATGCTTTCTTCTGGATCTTCATAATTATTACTCTTAGATTTTTTTTGACCCTAATTCAGAGATGCCTATCAGAGTCTTTTTTATATAGCAGATATTGAAGAATATTGTTAGGAATAAATGAATTTCATGAGTGACAGATAAATTCTTACATTTTACGTAGTGATATCTATCTCCTTTGTCCCCTGAGATAACACAACTGTTGCAATGTTGATTATATCCAATTTGTACATTTAGCTCAACAAAACTTTAGAAAACATCCTTTGTAATCATACAGATGCAGATTCAAAACTCCTGGCTGCCAGCTGGGTAACAGTGGATGATTAAATTCTAGCAGACTCAGTTTCCTCATCTTCCCTTCATGAATAGTCATAATAGTTACTTCAAAGAGTTGAGAATTAAATGAGATAGTCCACAGGAGGTGCACAATACACTACCCACACATAGTTGGTGTGACATGAATAGTATATAACTACTCTTGAACATTAGTAACAATAACTGCTTTCAGATACTGTTGCGTATTGTTTTCAGAGTTTGTATGCTCTTAAAATATATTTCTGTTAACTAAATTTGCCTAGTGTTAATCGTAAGTATTTTCCCTGATAGAAACTTTTGTTATGCATCAGTTCATTGACCAGAAGTGTCTTGCAGAGAATATAGTTCTGGGTACCATTAAGTTTATAATGTATGTGTTTATTTTTCATGGTTAAAAGTAGAAAATGGTAGAATATGTACACTGTATGAGAAAATGAATGTTTTCTCATTCTTCATTTTTTCTCAATGAGAATGTTTTCTCATTTCTTCATTCTCATTTTTCTTGGTCCTGTGTTTTCCCAGGAAGGATCTGTTGTCATAGAGGATCTATCTGTTCCCATTGATTCCCACACTCTTTGTGAACCCCACCAATTTTGCCTTGCTCCTCTGAGATTGAAGGGCTGCCATCATCGTTCTAATACTTGCATAATTACACATAAAGCATGTCCAATCTGCCATTCTAAATCTGGAGAGCTAACATTCTAGCATGTTCATGTGTGTATTCCAGCCAGTCCTCTAAACCCTGCGGGCACCTCTCAGCACAACTATTGAGGAATCCATAAAGAGCTGTGAGTCAAAATTAGATGGGTAAGAGAAGTAGGGGTATGGGACAAAGGAACACTTACACTGGGTCTTAATTCTGACAAGGCTTCAATTTCAGGAAATTGCAAAAAATACCTGGATAAAGATTATGCATTTTCCATTCCCAAACATATCACTGATTTTTGGGTCAAAATAATCATAACGATATTGAGTCAGTATTTCCCATAAAGCATTACAAGAATAGAGTGGAAGCCAAAATCAGACATTTGCTGTACTCGTATAATAATCCAGATAATGAGCAAAATATTTCTATATACATTATTACATTTAAATTCCCCACTATTCTAGAAGGCAAATAGCATTTAATCCATTTTGGAGATGAGAATTCTGACTCAGAGATGTTAAGTAGTTGTTCTTATAGCTAAAATCTGGGTAAAATATCTGATTCTAAGGCCTACATTTAGCTTTTAATGCATAGAACTGCTTCTACAGGAACTTTGTGGATAAGGTTATGTGTCATTAGTTTTAGTCATTAAAGTTTTCAGGGAAGACACAGTGAGAAATTATAAATTTCTATTATTTATATGGTTCTAGGACCTTAGCAGAATGAGCTTACTCTTCCCACTGCAGTCTTCAAGAAAGAGGTGTTGGTCTGTGAGTGATGATGAAAGGGAAAGGAAATGGTTGAGCAGTGGATAGGAAAGAAATTTGGTCCATTTGACCTTGTATTGAAAGTTCTTACCTTGAAGTTGTCCCAAGTCTGCCTGAGTAACGAGGGCTGTCATGAAGGAGACTGATAAAGACTGAATGTCTGACACTGACAACAATAACATTTCATCATTGGTAAAAATGTTTCACAAGGGGCTGATAATATACCAAGGGATCATGCATGACTTATTCACATAATGGCAGTGGCTCCCATTCAGAATACCCTCTGAAGACAATAGGCTATGGGCTGGCAAAACATTTCTGCCCCATCAGCAAGGACATTTTTGTCCAGCAGTGAAGCTGATGAAATAACACTACTTTAATCCTCTTTTGTGTGTGTCAGAAGGTGGAAGGATAAAGTTTAAGGCACGATTTAATGGCCTTAAAAAAAGTCCCATGTACTTTTATGTGAAATATGGAATTTGGTGTTGCTTCTATATATTGGTACATGAAATAGACTTTAAGAAGCAAGAAAAAGATGAAGGTCATTTGGTATTCTTGAGCTATGTGTACTGGGGTGATCCATTTATATCTCAGACCGTGTGTGGTATCCTTTGAAAATTAACACAACCACCTGTGGATTTTGTAGTGTTCAAGTATGCAATACTATAGACATTTTTATCTTAAGATTTGGCTTTAATTTAAACTTTGTATGAAAGGCATAAAAGAAGATAGTCATTGAGATTTATTGATTGTCCAATATGTATCTAAGCACTTTAGATATGGAGAAATGGGAAGTTTCTTTTATATGGATGGAAATGTAAGTTGGTAAAATCTTATGTTTGAAAACAAGTTAAATATGCTTATTAAATTTTAAAGGGTATTGGGGCGCCTGGGTGGTGCAGTCGGTTAAGCGTCCGACTTCAGCCAGGTCATGATCTCACGGTCTGTGAGTTCGAGCCCCGCGTCAGGCTCTGGGCTGATGGCTCGGAGCCTGGAGCCTGTTTCCGATGCTGTGTCTCCCTCTCTCTCTCTGCCCCTCCCCCGTTCATGCTCTGTCTCTGTCTGTCCCATAAATAAATAAAAACGTTGAAAAAGAAAATTTTAAAAAAAAGAAAAAAAAATTTTAAAGGGTATTTATTGATGAAATCCTATTATTTACATTCACACAGAAATAGTCATACAAGTACACAAAGATATACATACACACATACACACACTCATTCCAGTATTCATCATAATGGCAAAAAAGAGAAATTGTACACAATCTCAATAAAAGATTAATTAGGGGAGCCTGTTTGGCTCAGTTGGTTAAGCGTCTGACTTGGGTTCAGGTCATGATCTTGTGGTTTGTGAGTTTGAGCCTGGCATCAGGCTATGTGCTGATAACTCAGCCTGGAGCCTGCTTGAGATTCTGTGTGTCTCTTTCTCTGCCCCTCCCCCCCCTCAAAAATAAACACTAAAAGTTATTAAAAATATATTAATTATGTAAATTTTGTAAGATACATACACTAGTCTACTAAACAGTTAATATAAAAAATATGACAGACCTATGTCCAGTTATAGACAAATATCTGTGACATATTGTCAAGTGAAAAACAAACTAAGAACAGGAGGTATAATCTTGTCTCATCTTATAAAATTAAAAAAATACAAAATGTGTGTATTGTTTTACAAAAGCAGAAAATGGATTTTAAATGAAAAAAAAAACAGGTATTTACCAAATAATTATTGGTGAATAAGAATTATTAGAGGGGACTTAAAGTTGACCCATTATATATTTCTTTATCTTATTTCTAATAATAAAGGCATATATGTAAAACATATACCCATATTATATATATGGTTTTTATAATCAGAGAAATAGATATGTATTTTTGGAAAACTACAGAGTCAACAAAGGAAAAAGAGTAGAAACCCAGACCTATGGAATCTTTAAAGCTATTGGCTGTAGTGGACATACTTGGGTAATACTGTGAACGTCTCCAGTGTGTACTAAAGAAAACACCATAAAATCTCAGAAGCATCAGTCAAAAATACCTAAGATTTACAGTCCTTTTATATTTGCCAGTTCTTCCTAAATAATTTTCTTAGTGTCTTCATATTTTTCCAACTTCTATGTTTCTTGTGGACTGGTATTCTTACCTGGCTCTTAACGGATCAGAGGATAAGGAGAAATCCCCTATAAGAAGAAAATAAAACTCAACAGTTAGTAGAGAAGCACTTGAGGTTTGGATGTCTGTAACCTTGAAGTTGAGAGAGCTAGGGATTGATGTCACTGCTCATTTCTAGATAAATTATGAAGGATAGTATCGTCAATAATGTCTGTTTTTGAGCTGATGTATGGCTAGTGTTAAAAGAAATTTTTAGGAATTAGTGAAAAGAAATACACATACATTATTCTTTTTAAGAGGCTAGCTATAAAGAATTCTCTGCTTAGAACCTTACATTTAGCTCTCATTTTAATTTTTTTTAGTAAAATATATATTTAAGGAGAGCCTGGATGACTCAATTGGTTGAGCATCCAATTCTTGATTTTGACTCAGGTTGTGATCTAACGGTTTGTAGGATCAAGCCCCGTGTCAGCTTCTGCTCTGAAAGCACAGAGTCTGCTTGAGATTCTTTCTCTCTGTCCTTCCCTAGTTCCCATGCACACACACTCTAAATATATATATATATATATATATATATATTTAGAGTGTGTGTGTGTGTGTATATATATATATATATATACATGCATATATATATATGAGAGTACATATACACACACACACATATATATATATACACACACATATATATACCCACATATGTACACATACATAAATGTGTGTATATATATATGTAATGTATGTGTGTATATAGATATACATATATATACATATATATGATTTCTAAAAATGGAAATAATGCCATATCATTTGGTTGAGCTTCTGTTTGAATTATTTCTTGAGAACATGAAGTGTATTTAGAAAATGGTAAGAGTGTATTTTAACTTCAGTAAAAAATTATATATACAAAGAAAATATTGATTCAGAATTCATATGGAAGACTTTAAGGAGATAGAATTTTTAAAATAAATTGTACGTATTTAAAGTGCACAATTAACTGGTGTTTGACATATGTAAATATATCTACAAAACCATAAGTACAATCAAGGTAACAAACATTTCCATCCATCAAAAGTTTCCTTCTTCCTCTTTGTGATGCATTCTTCTTTCCACCCTGATCCTTAGGCAACCACTGGTTTGCCTTCCATCACTATAGATTAATTTGTAGTTTTTAGATATTTATCTGAATGTCCTCATCATCATGGATCCTTTTTTACATCACTTTCCTTCTTGTCATAATGATTCTGAGATTTATCATGTCTTGGATATATAAATAACTTCTTTTTTATTGCTGAGCATTATTATACGTATACATATACCATAATTTTTTATTTGGTCACCTATTAATTGAAATTTTGTTTTTTTTTACTATTTTAAGTCATTATAAATAAAACTGCTATGAACATTCATGTACTATGTCTATTCATGTGGAGATAGATTTTTATTCCTCTTGTGTAAAATACCTATGTATAGAACAGGAGGATCATATGGAAAGTATTTATATAATTTTTTTTTTACATTTTTTTGAAATATGAAATTTATTGTCAAGTTGGTTTCCATACAATACCCAGTGCTCATCCCAAAAGGTGCCCTCCTCAGTACCCATCACCCACCCTCCCCACCCTCCCACCCCCCATCAACCCTCAGTTTGTTCTCAGTTTTTTAGAGTCTCTTATACGTTAGCTCTCTCCTTCTCTAACCTCTTTTTTTTTTTTTCTTCCCCTCCCCCATGGACTTCTGTTAAGTTTCTCAGGATCCGCATAAGAGTGAAAACATATGGTATCTGTCTTTCTCTGTATGGCTTATTTCACTTAGTATCACACTTTCCAGTTCCATCCACGTTGCTACAAAGAGCCATATTTCATTCTTTCTCATTGCCACATAGTACTCCATTGTGTATATAAACCACAATTTCTTTATCCATTTGTCAGTTGATGGACATTTAGCCTCTTTCCATAATTTGGCTATTGTTGATAGTGCTGTTATAAACATTGGGGTACAAGTGCCCTATGCATCAGCATTCCTGTATCCCTTGGGTAAATTCTTAGCAGTGCTACTGCTGGGTCATAGGGTAGGTCTATTTTTAATTTTTTCAGAAACTCCACACAGCTTTCCAGAGCAGCTGCACCAGTTTGCATTCCTACCAAGAGTGCAAGAGGGTTCCTGTTTCTCCACATCCTCTCCAGCATCTATAGTCTCCTGAGTTGTTCATTTTGGCCACTCTGACTGGCGTGAGGTGATATCTGAGTGTGGTTTTGATTTGTATTTCCCTGATGAGGAGCGACATTGAGCATCTTTTCATGTGCCTGTTGGTCATGTGGATGTCTTCTTTAGAGAAGTGTCTATTCATGTTTTCTGCCCATTTCTTCACTGGATTATTTGTTTTTCGGGTGTGGAGTTTGGTGAGCTCTTTATAGATTTTGGATCCTAGTCCTTGGTCCGATATGTCATTTGCAAATATCTTTTCCCATTCTGTTGGTTGCCTTTTAGTTTTGTTGATTGTTTCCTTTGCTGTACAGAAGCTTTTTATCTTCATGAGGTCCCAATAGTTCATTTTTGCTTTTAATTCCCTTGCCTTTGGGGATGTGTCAAGTAAGAAATTGCTACAGCTGAAGTCAGAGAGGTCTTTTTCTGCTTTCTCCTCTAGGGTTTTGATGGTTTCCTGTCTCACATTCAGGTCCTTTACCCATTTCGAGTTTGTTTTTGTGAATGGTGTAAGAAAGTGGTCTAGTTTCATTCTTCTGTAAGTTGCTGTCTAGTTCTCCCAGCTCCATTGGTTAAAGAGAGTGTCTTTTCCATTGGATATTCTTTCCTGCTTTGTCAAAGATGAGTTGGCCATACGTTTGTGGGTCTAGTTCTGGGGTTTCTATCCTATTCCATTGGTCTATGTGTCTATTTTTGTGCCAATACCATGCTGTTTTGATGATTACAGCTTTGTAGTAGAGGCTAAAGTCTGGGATTGTGATGCCTTCCACTTTGGTCTTCTTCAAAATTACGCTGGCTATTCGGGGCCTTTTGTGGTTCCATATAAATTTTAGGATTGCTTGTTCTAGCTTCCAGAAGAATGCTGGTGCAATGTTAATTGGGATTGCATTGAATGTGTAGATAGCTTTGGGTAGTATTGACATTTTGACAATATTTATTCTTCCAATCCATGAGCAGGGAATGTCTTTCCGTTTGTTTATATCTTCTTCAATTACCTTCATAAGCTTTCTATAGTTTTCAGCATACAGATGTTTTACACCTTTGGTTAGGTTTATTCCTAGGTATTTTATGCTTCTTGGTGCAATTGTGAATGGGATCAGTTTCTTTATTTGTCTTTCTGTTGCTTCATAATTAGTGTATAAGAATGCAACTGATTTCTGTGCATTGATTTTGTATCCTGCGACTTTGCTGAATTCATGTATCAGTTCTAGCAGACTTTTGGTGGAGTCCATCGGATTTTCCATGTATAATATCATGTCATCTGCAAAAAGTGAAAGCTTGACTTCATCGTTGTCAATTTTGATGCCTTTGATTTCCTTTTGTTGTCTGATTGCTGATGGTAGAACTTCCAACACTATGTTAAACAACAGCAGTGAGAGTGGACATCCCTGTCATGTTCCTGATCTCAGGGGGAAAGCTCTCAGTTTTTCCCCATTGAGGATGATATTAGCTGTGGGCTTTTCATGAATGGCTTTTATGATGTTTAAGTATGTTCCTTCTATCCCGACTTTCTCGAGGGTTTTTATTAAGAAAGGTTGCTGAATTTTGTCAAATACCTTTTCTGCATCGATTGACAGGATCATATGGTTCTAATCTTTCCTTTTATTAATGTGATGTATCACATTGATTGTTTTGTGAATGTTGAACCAGCCTGGCATCCCAGGAATGAATGCCACTTGATCATGGTGAATAATTCTTTTTATATGCTGTTGAATTCGATTTACTAGTATCTTATTGAGAATTTTTGCATCCATATTCATCAGGGATATTGACCTGTAGTTCTCTTTTTTTACTGGGTCTCTGTGTGGTTTAGGAATAAAAGTAATGCTGGCTTCATTGAATGAGACTGGAAGTTTTCCTTCCCTTTCTATTTTTTGGAATAGTTTGAGAAAGGTATTATCTCTGCTTTAAATGTCTGGTAGAATTCCCCTGGGAAGCCATCTGGTCCTGGACTCTTATTTGTTGGGAGATTTTTGATAACTGATTCAATTTCCTCACTGGTTATGGGTCTGTTCAAGCTTTCTATTTCTTCCTGTTTGAGTTTTGGAAGTGTGTGGTTATTTAGGAATTTGTCGATTTCTTCCAGGTTGTCATTTGTTGGAATATAATTTTTCATAGTATTCCCTGATAATTCTTTGTATTTCTGAGGGATTGGGTGTAATAATTACATTTTCATTTATGATTTTATCTATTTGGGTCCTCTCCGTTTTCTTTGTGAGAAACCTGGCTAGAGGTTTATCCATTTTGTTTATTTTTTCAAAAAACCAACTCCTGGTTTCATTGATCTGCTCTACAGTTTAGATTCTATATTGTTTATTTCTGCTCTGATCTTTGTTATTTCTCTTCTTCTGCTGGGTTTGGGGTGTCTTTGCTGTTCTGCTTCTATTTCCTTTAGGTGTGCTGTTAGATATTGTATTTGGGATTTTTCTTGTTTCTTGAGATAGGCCTGGATTGCAATGTATTTTCCTCTCAGGACTGCCTTTGCTGCATCCCAATGCGTTTGGATTGTTGTATTTTCATTTGTTTCCATATATTTTTTAAATTTCTTCTCTAATTGCCTGGTTGACCCATTCATTCTTTAGTAGGGTGTTTTTTCACCTCCATGCTTTTGGAGGTTTTCCAGACTTTTTCCTGTAGTTGATTTCAAGCTTCATAGCACTGTGGTCTGAAAATATGCATGGTATGATCTCAATTCTTGTATACTCATGAAGAGCTGTTTTGTGACCCAGTATGTGATCTATCTTGGAGAATAGATCCATGTGCACTCGAGAAGAAAGTATATTCTGATGCTTTGGGATGCAGATAAATATATCTGTCAAGTCCATCTGATCCCATGTATCTTTCAGGGCCTTTGTTTCTTTACTGACCATGTGTCTAGATGATCTATCCATTTCTGTAAGTGGAGCGTTAAAGTCCCCTGAAATTACCACATTCTTATCAATAAGGTTGCTTATGTTTGTGAGTAATTGTTTTATATATTTGGGGGCTCCCGTATTTGGCACATAGACATTTAGAATTGTTAGCTCTTCCTGATGGATAGACTCTGTAATTATTATATAATGCCTTTCTTCCTCTCTTGTTATAGCCTTTAATTAAAAGTCTACTTTGTCTGATAGAAGTATGGCTACTCCAGCTTTCTTTTTACTTCCAGTAGCATGATAGATAGTTCTCCATTCCCTCACTTTCAATCTGAAGTTGTCCTCAGGTCAAAAATGAGTCTCTTGTAGACAGCAAATGGATGGGTCTTGTTTTTTTTATCCATTCTGATACCCTATGTCTTTTGGTTGGAGCCTGTACTTCATTTACATTCAGTGTTATTATAGAAGGATATGGGTTTAGAGTCATTGTGATGTCTGTAGGTTTCATGCTTTTAGCGATGTCTCTAGTACTTTGTCTCACGGGATCCCCCTTAGGATCTCTTGTAGGGCTGGTTTAGTGGTGATGAATTCCTTTAGTTTTTGTTTGTTTGGGGGACCTTTATCTCTCCTTCTATTCTAAATGCAGACTTGCTGGATAAAGGATTCTCAGCTGCATATTTTTTCTGTTTATCACATTGAAGATTTCCTGCCATTCTTTTCTGGCCTTTCAAGTTTCAGTAGAGAGATCCGTCACTAGTCTTATTGGTCTCCCTTTATATGTTAGGGCATGCTTATCCCTAGCTGCTTTCAGAATTTTCTCATTATCCTTGTATTTTGCCAGTTTCACTATGATATGTCATGCAGAAGATTGATTCACGTTACATCTGAAGGGAGTTCTCTGTGCCTATTGGATTTTTCCTTCCCCAGATCAGGGAAGTTCTCAGCTATGATTTCTTCAAGTATACCTTCATCACCTTTCCCTCTCTCCTCCTCCTCTAGAATCCTAAATATGCATATATTATTAAGTTTAATTGTGTCACTTAGTTCTCTAATTCTCCCCTCATACTCCTATATTTTTTTTATCTCTCTTTTTGTCAGCTTCTTCTTTTTCCATAATTTTATCTTGTAATTCCCTATTCTCTCCTCTGCCTCTTCACTCCGAGCTGTGGTCACCTCCATTTTATTTTGAAGCTCATTTATAGCATTTTTTTAGCTCCTCCTGATTGTTTCTTCATCCCTTGATCTCTGTAGTAATAGATTCTCTGCCCTCCTCTATACTTGTTTTCAAGGCCAGTGATTAATTTTATGACTATTATTTTAAATTCACTTTTTGTTACATTGCTTAAATCATTTTTGATCAGTTCATTAGCTGTCCCTACTTCCTGGAGTTTCTTTTGAGGAGAATTCTTCCGTTTTGTCATTTTGGATAGCCCCTAGAGTGGTGTGGAACTGCAGGGCTCTTCCCCTGTGCTGTCTGGAGTAACAGGTATTGGTGGGCAGGCCACAGTCAGGTCTGATGTCTGCCCCCAGCCCACCGCTGTGGCCACAGTCAGACTGGTGTGTACCTTCTCTTCCCCTCTCCCAGGGGCAGGACTCACTGTGGAGTGGTGTGGCCCCTGTCTGGGCTACTTGCACACTGCCAGGCTTGTGGTGCTGCTTTGATGGGATCTGGTGTATGAGCCATGGTGGATCCCAAGGTGCACAGGGGCGGGAGGGGCAGGCTCACCTTGCTTTCCCTTCGTAATCCACTTTGGGAGGGGCCCTGTGGCACCGGGAGGGAGTCAGACCTGCCGCTGGAGGGATGGATACGCAGAAGCACAGCGTTGGGTGTTTGTGCACTGCAAGCAATTTTCCTGGTAGGAACTTGTTCCCTTTGGGATTTTGGCTGGGGGATGGGCGAGGGAGATGGCGCTGGGGAGCGCCTTTGTTCCCCGCCAAGCTGCACTCTGTCGTCTGGGGCTCAACAAGTCTCCCTCCCGTTGTCCTCTAGCCCTCCCACTCTAGGAGCAGAGCTGTTAACTTATAACATTCCAGATGTTAAGTCCCGCTGGCTGTCAGAACACATTCCATCCTGCCCCTCTGCTTTTGAAAGCCAGACTCGGGACTCCGCCTTGATGGGTCAGCTGGCTGCCTCTCCACCGCCCGGACTCCCTCACGCCAGTCTGTGTAGCGCATAGCGGGCACTGCCTCTCCGCCCTTCCTACCATCTTCCGTGGGCCTCTTGTCTACGCTTGGCTCCAGAGAGTCCATTCTGCTAGTCTTCTTGTGGTTTTCTGGGTTCTTTAGGCAGATGTGGGTGGAATCTAAGTGGACAGCAGGACGTGGTGAGCCCAGCATCCTCATATGTCGCCATCTTCCTTCCGGAACCTGTATGTATAACGTTTTAAGAAACTATGAATGAACTTTTCAAAATAGGTTTAACATTTGATGTTTCTACAACCAACATAGGAAAATTCCAGTAGCTCCATATTTTGGCCAATTCAGTAGGTGTGTAATAGTATCTCATTGTGGTTTCAACTTGCATTTTCTGAATATTCTATTTTTTAGTGTGTTCAGCTTATCATTACTGAGTTGTAACATTTCTTTATATATTCTACTTGGAAGTTCTTTGCCTGTGTTGCAAATATCTTCTCTCAATCTCGCATTTTCTCTCTCTTAATGGAATTTTTTGAAGAATAAAATTTTCTAATTTCACTAAACTCCAATTTAACAAATTTTATGTTCTATGTTTTTTGTGTTTGCATAAGTTACTTTTAATTACTCCAAGGTCACAAAGCTAATCGCTTATTTTCATCTAAAAGTTTTATGGTTTTATGTTTTACACTTAGGATCATGTTCAATCTTCTGATTTATAGATTATGTGAAGAGTTATTTTTCCCTCCTATAGATGCAGAGTTGTTTCATGACTATTTCTCCTTCTTTTTTTTTTTTTTTTTTACATTTATTTATTTTTGAGAGACAGAGCAGAAGTGGGGGAGGGGCAGAGGGAAAGAGACAGAATCTGAAGCAGGCTCCAGTCTTCCTGCTGCAAGCACAGAACCCGACAAGGGGCTCCAACTCTTGAACTGTGAGATCATGAACTGAGCTGAAGTCAGACGCTTAGCTGACTGAGCCACCCAGGCGTCCCCATAAATATTTTTTCAAGAGATGTTTCTTTCCCTATTGTGGAAAATCATTTTATGATATATATGGGTTCATTTCTGGGCCCTATTCTATTCCATTGATATATATCTTTTCACAAATATCAACCTATGTTAATTACCATTAACCTTAAAATTAGTTTTTGAAATCATGTAGGGTAAGTTCTTCAATGTAGATCTTCTTTTTAAGAATTGTTCTGGTTCTTCTAGACCTATTGCATGTCCATATAAATTTTAGAATTAAACTGTTAATTTCTACCAAAAAAAAAAAAACTACTTGAATTTTCACTGAGAGTGTGTTCACTCTAAAGGTAAATGTGGAGAAAACCAACATTTTAAAAACATTGGCCAATTCAGTAGGTGGTATATCTGCTATTTGTATCTACAATTTCCCCAAGAAATTGTATATACTTTTCTATGCAGAGAAAGGTTGGACACCTAAGGATGCTAAGTTTTTATGCCATTATGAATGGGATTTTAAAAAGTTGCTTTCCCATCTTCTGTCCCTAATTTATAAGAGTATGATTTTTATATTAATTTTGAATCTTGTAATACTGCTAAATTCATTTATTTTCTGTAGAAATTATTTTGTAGATTTTTTGGGGGCGGGGGGGGTTTGCATGAAACTAATCCAATCCAGGGGTGCCTGAGTTGCTCAGTTGGTTAAGCGACGAAGTTCAGCTCAGGTCATGATTTTTTGGTTTGTGGTTTTGGGCCCTGTGTTGGGCTCTGTGCTGACAGCTAGGAGCCTAGAGCCTGCTTTAGATTTTGTGCTTCCTTCTCTCTATGCCCTCCCCTACTCATACTCACCCTCTCTCTCTCTCACAAATAAATAAACATTAAAAAAAAGATTTAAAGAAAGTACAAGAATCCTATCAAGCACATATAATATAGTATTACTTTCTTCTTTATGATGTTGCTGTTTTAATATTGTTAATGTGGTTAATGGCTTAATAATGGGTATTAATTAATGGTTATGGTTAATGTGGTGGATTGTTCTGATTTTTTAAATGTTTCTGGAATAATCTTCAGTCATGATATGTTATATATATGATTTAACCTGTTAATATTCTATTAAGGATTTTTATATGAATATTTATGAATGACATTGATATGTATTTATTTATTTATTTATTTATTTATTTATTTGCTCATTACGTCTTTGTAACGTTTTGGTATTAGGTTGATATTATCCTCAGAAAACAAGGTGGTAGTGTCTATTCCATCTCTATTTTCTGGTCGGGGGGTGGGAAGGGCTGATAGAATTTACTACTGAAACTACTTGGGTGTGGAGTTTTCCTTTAGAAAAGATTTTTGACAAAAAAGAAAAGACTTAATAGTTGTAGAGCTAGACAAATTTTCTATTTCTTTGTGTTGATTTAAATGAATTATACTTTTTAATACATATGTACATTTCATCTAAGTTATTGAGTTTGTTGTTCATATGCTCTATCATTTTTATGTGTATGCTTTTCAGTGACAACCTCTTTTTTAGTGCTGATAGTACTGGTGATTTGGGTTATCTTTTTTCTTGTTCATTCCAACTAAGGATATGCTGATTTTGATGATCTTTTCAAAGAATCAACTTTTGACTTTTAGAAACTCTCTGTATTATATGTTTTCTCTTCCACCAATTTCTGGGTTTTGTTTTGTTTGGTTTGTTTTGGTTATTTTTGTTTGTTTAGGGTTTTTTTATTTGTTTTTAATTTTACTTATCTTGGCCTGATTTACTCTTCTAACTTCTTTATGTAGATATGCAGGTCAGTTATTTTGTATCATTCTTTTTTTTCTCTAAATATGTATTTACATTATAAATATCCATATAAGTACTGGTTTAGCTGTCTTTGAAAATATTTCCAAGTATTGATTTAACAATATATTGGTATATTGCTTTAGCAAAATATTTCCATTTATCTTATAATTTCTTCTTTAACTTATAGTATTATTAATTTGCAGATAGTTCAGGTTTGTTAGATTTCTTATTACTGATTTTCAACTGAATTCAAAGTTTGGCCAGAGAACATTCTGGGTGTACATCTGATTCTTTTAATGTATTGAGATTTGTTTTATGGTCCAGGATGTGGCTATCTTAGTGAAAGTGCAGCATAGACTTGAAAAAATATGTGTATTCCAAAGATCTTATATACACTGTACTATACATGTCACTTAGAAAAAGATAGTTGGTAGTATTATTCAGATCTTCTTCTACATATGTACTCATTTTTCATGCATTTATTTCTATGCAGTTAGTAATTTTGAATAGTTGTCTTATGAATTGCTTACAGAAGGGTCTTAAAAATCATTTGCTATGATTGTGATATTATCTATTGTATTACTCAATTCTTTTTATTTTTGTAAAACTGATTTTGAGACTCTATCATTAGGTGTATATGTTTTTATGATTATTATGTCTTCTTGATGAATGGCCCCTTTAGCAATTATATGCCCCTTTTTACCTCTTATAATATTCTTTGTATTAAAACCTATCCTGATATTTATGTTGCCACTTCAGCCTTACTTGCTTATTGCTTACATGGTATATATTGTTTTTCAACCATTTTCTTTTAACCTATTTGTATATATGTAAAGTATGTTGCTTATAGGCAACATCTAGTGGGTTATTGTGTTTTTATTCTCATAATCTATTGCTTTCAATTGCAGCATTTAGATCATTAACTAAGAATAGTGAATTTAGCCCATATATTTTATTACTTGTTTCCTGTTTGAGCCATCCTATTTTTGTTCTCCCTTTTTCCTTTGCTAACTTTCTTTGGATGGTATATTTTTACCATTATGTGATAATTGAATTATTCCCTTTTTGCTATGTCTCTGTATTATGTAGAATATGTATAACTGCTACAAAACTGATGAGGCAGGAATTTCTTCCTCAGGTACATATATGAGACTATAGGAGAATATATATTTGTGTGTATGTGTATATATGTGTATCTGTCCAGAGTTAATATTGTACTACTTAATGTAAAATGTAGAAATGTTGCAAGCATAATGGATAAATATCCTGTCTTTGCCTGTTGCTATCTTTTATGTTACAGTTCTCATGTGTATTATATGTATATACATTGAAAATACCACCAGAGTATGTTATATACTTTTTTCCTCTTGAAGGTTGCTTTTTTTCAGTTTTACTGAAAAATAATTGACATACAGCACTGTAAAAGTTTAAGGCATACAGCATGATGGTTTCATTTACATGTAGTGTAAAATAATTACTGCAATGGGTTCACCTAACATCCATCTTCTCATATGGATATAACAAAAAGAAAGAAACACTAAGTCTCCATATGATGAGAAGCCATAGAATTTACTCTTTTCATAATCTTCTCGTATAAAATACATCAGTGTTAGCTAGAGCCATCATGCTCCCTCATACCTATTTATCTTATAACCGCAAGTTTATATTTTTGACCATCTTCCTCCAATTTCTACTCCTCCTCACACCACTTCTGGTATTCAGAAGTCTCAGCTCTTTTGTATGAGTTGTTTATTTTGATACTCCTTCTTTTTTCTTTGTTTTTATTTATTTTTTAAATTTCACTCTTGTTAACCGTACAGTTCTATATTAGCTTTAGGTGTAGAGTATAGTGATTCAATAATTTCATATATTACTCAGTGCTCATCATGATAAGTGTACTCTTAATCTCCATCACCTGTTTCACCATCCAACCAGTCTACCCCACTCTGGTAACCATCTCTTTGTTGTCTGTAGTGGAGGGTCTGTTTGTTTTTTTTGTTTGTTTTTCCTTTGTTTTGTTTCTTGAATCCCACAAATGCATGAAATTTTATGGCATTTGTCTTTCTCTGACTGACTTATTTCACTTAGCATAATACTCTCTAGTTCCATCTCTCATTGCAAATGTACAGATTTCATTCTTTTTGTGCCTGAATAATATTTCATTGTATATATGCCACATCTTCTTTATCCATTCCGCTATCAATGGACACTTGAGCTCTTTCCTTGGTTAGGCTATTGGAAATAATTCTGGAATAAGCATAGGGTTGCATATATACCTTCTAATTATTGTTTTCATATTCTTTGGGTAAATAGCCAGTAGTGCAATTACTTACTGGATCATATGGTCATTATATTTATAATTTTTTTAAGGAACCTCTTAAAACCTCCTTTTTTAAGGAAGATACCGTCTTCCACAGTGTCTGCACCAGTTTGCATTCCCACCACCAGTGCACTAGGGTTCGTTTTCCTCCACATCCTTATCAACACTTGTTTATTGAGTTTTTGATTTTTGTTATTCTTACAGGTATGAAGTGATATCTCACTGTTGTTTTGAATCACATTTCCCTGATGATGAGTGATGTTGAGCATCTTTTCATGTGTCTGTTGGCCATCTGTATGTCCTCTTTGGAGAAATGTCTGTTCATAACTTCTGCCCATTTTTTAATTGGATTATTTGTTTTTTTGAGTTTTGTAAATTCTTTATATAATTTATGCCAATAGCTTATTTTTCCTTTTGTTTCCCTTGCCTCAGTAGACACATAGAGAGAGATGTTGTTATGGCCACTGTTAGAGAAAGTATTGCCTGTGCTGTATTCTAGGATTTTTATGGTTTCAGGTCTCACATTTAGATCCTTAATCCATTTTAAGTTTTTTCTTGTGCATGGTGTAATAAAGTGGTCCAGTTCATTTTTTTTTATGTAGCTGTCTGGTTTTCCCAACATCATTTATTGAAGAGACTGTCTTTCCCATTGTATATTCATCCCTCTTTCATTGAAGATTAATTGATCATAGAATTGTGGGTTTATTTCTGGGCTTTCTATTCTCTTGTTCCATTGTGTCTGTTTTTGTCCAAGTACCATAGTGTTTTGACTACCACAGTTTTGTAATATATATTGAAATGGGAATTTTAGTATCTCCAGTTTTTTCTTCTTTTTAAAGATTTCTTTGGCTATTTAGGGTCTTCTGTAGTTCTATAAAAAATTTAGAATTATTTGCTCTACTCCTATGAAAATGGTGTTGGCATTTTGAGAGGGATTACATTAAATCTGTGGATTCCTTTGGGTAGTATTCACATTTCAACAATATTCTTCCAATCCATGATCATGGAATATCTCTCCCATTTTTTGTGTCATCTTCAATTGCTTTCATCGGTGTTTCATAGTTTTGAGAGTACAAATCTTTTCACCTCTTTGGTTCAGTTTACTTTTAGAATTTTTATTATTTTTGGTGCAATTGTAAATGGGATTGTTTTTCTTAATTTCTCTTTCTGCTAGCTCCTTATTAATATAGTGAAGTGCAATGGATTTCTGTACATTGACTTTGTATCTTGTGATATTGCTGAAATAATTTATCAGTTCTAATAGTTTGTTGGTTGTCTTTAGGGTTTTCTATAATGGTATCTTGTTATCTGCAAATAGTGAAAAATTTTCTTCTTCCTTACCAATTTGAATGCCTTTTATTTCTCTTTCTTCTCTGATTTCTGTGACTCAGACTTACAGTACTATGTTTAATAAAAGTGATGAGAGTGGACATCTTTGTCTTGTTCTTGACCTTAGAGGAAAAACTCAGGTTTTCACCATTGAGTATGATGTTATCTGGTTTTTTTTTTCCTATAACCCACAGATTATGGGTTATTATTATTCATATAACCCTTTATTATGTTGAGGTATGCTCCTTCTCAACCTACATTGTTGAGGGTTTTTATCATGAACGGAAGCCGTACTTTGCCAAATGCTTTTTCTGCATCTACTGAAATGATCATATGGTTTTTATCCTTTCTCTTATTGATGTGTTGTATAACGTTGACTGATTTGTGAATATTGAACCACACTTGCATCCCTGGAATAAATCCCACTTAAACATATTGAATGATTCTTTTAATGTATCATTGGATTTGGTTTGCTAATGTGTTGTTGAGGATTTTTGCATCTATGTTCATCACAAATATTGACTTGTAGTTCTCTTTTTTTGTTCTGTCTTTGTCTTGTTTTGGAATCAGGGTAATGCTAGCATCATAGAATGAATTTGGAAGTTTCCTTCCTCTTCTATCTTTTGGAATAGTTTGAGAAGAATTAGGTATTAACTATTCCTCAAACGTTTGCTAGAAAACACCTGTGAAACCATGTGGTCCTCGATTTTTTTTTTTTTTTTTTTGGTTAGGAGTTTTTAATTTTTTTTTTTTTTTTTAACGGGGGAGGGGCAGAGAGAGAGGAAGACACAGAGTCGGAAGCAGGCTCCAGGCTCTGAGCCATCAGCCCAGAGCCCGACGCGGGGCTCGAACTCATGGACTGCGAGATCATGACCTGAGCTGAAGTCGGACGCTTAACCGACTGAGCCACCCAGGCGCCCCATGGTTAGGAGTTTTTAATTGCTAATTCAATTTCATTGCTGGTAATCAATGTGTTCAATTTTTCAATATTTTCCTATTTCATTTTTGGTAGCTTAGATGTTCCTAAGAATTTACCCATTTTTTCTAGGTTGTCCAGTTTGTTGGCATATAATTTTTCATAATATTCTCATAATCGTTTGCATTTCTGTGAATGTTGTTATTTTGTTTCTCATTTTGTTTACTTGAGTTTTTTTTCAGAGTCAAGCCAGAGGTTTATCAGTTTTGTTCATGTTTTGGAAGAACCAGCTATTTGTTTCACTGATCTGTTTATGTAGGGGTGGGGGGAGTTGTGGGTGGGGAGGGTGTGTGTTTGCATTTGTTTGGAGTTTTTGTTGGTTTTTAATTTCTATCTCATTTATTTCTGCTCCAGTCTTTATTATTCCATTCCTTCTGCTGGGTTTGAATTTTGGTTGTTCTTCTTTTTCTAGTTTCTTTAAGTGTAAGGTTCTGTTGTTTATTTGAGATAGGCCTTGCTTATTGAAGTAGGCCATTATTGTCATAAACTTACATTTTAGAACTGCTTCTGCTATATCCCAAACATTTTGGAACTTCATGTTTTAATTTTCATTTATAGCCAGGTATTTTTTTTTTTATTTACTCTTTAATTTCTTGGTGGACTCACTCATTGTTTAGTAGTATGTTAACTTCCATTTATTTGTCTTCTTTCCAGATTTTTTTTTTCTCTTATGATTGATTTCTAGTTTCATTACATTGCTGTCAGAAAAGATGCATGGTATGACCTTGATCCTTTTGAAATTGTTGAGACTTGTTTTGTGATGTAATATGAGATCTCTTCTGGGGAATGTTTAGATACAGTTGGAAAGAATGTATATTCTATCTTTTTAGGATGGAATGTTATGAATATATCTATTAAATCCATCTGGTCCATTGTGTTATTCAAAATCCCCTTTTCCTTGTTGATTTTCTGTTTAGATGATCTGTCCATTGATACAAGTGAGGTAATAAAGTCAGCTACTATTATTATATTACTATAAATTACTTCCTTTATGTTTGTTAATTGTTTTATATATTTTGGTGTTCCATGTTGGGTAAATAGATATTTACAGTTGTTATGTCTTCTTGTTGAATTGTTCCCTAAGTGAGTATATAGTTTTCTTTTTTGACTCTTTTTCCAGTCTTGGTTTTAATGTCAATTTTGTTTGATATAAGTATTGCTACCCTGGCTTTCTTTTTACATCCATTTGCATGATAAATATCTCTTCAGCCCTTCTCTTTCAATCTGCAAGTGTCTTTAGGTCTGAAGTGTATCTAGTGCAGGCAGCATAGATGAGTCTTGTTTTTTGAATGGAGCATTTAGTCCATTTACATTCAAAGTAATTTTTGATAAGTATATATTTATTACCATTTTGTTATCTGATTTATGTTGGTTTTTTTTTTTTGTGGATCTTCTTTGTTGCTTTCTTACTTTGTTCTCTTCTCTCACTGTACATTGGGTTTCTTTAATGATACACTTGGATTCCTTTCTGTTTGGTTTTTGCATATCTATTACTGGTTTCTGATTTATGGTTACCATTAGATTTGTATATAACATCTTCTGCATGTAGCAGTTTAACTTAGGTTGATGGTTGCTTATGTTTGAACCCATCCTTTGTTCCTCTTCTCACATTTTAGGTAAATGGTGTCATACTTTGCTTCCTTTTATTTCATGAGTCCCTTGACTGATTTTTACAGATATACTTATTTTTACTGATTTTTGTGCTTTTTACTTTTCTTACTTTAATTTATTGTCTTTCCTTTCCACTCAAAAAGTTCACTTCATCCTTTTATTGTAGGGCTGGTTTAGTGGTCATGAACTCCTTTAACTTTTGTTTGTCTTTGAAACTCTTTCTCTCTCCTTCTATTCTGAATGATAGCCTTCATGAACAGTATATTCTTAGCTTCTTTTTTTTTTTCCTTTCAGCACCTTGAATATATTGTGCCCCTTCCTTTGTAGCCTGCAAAGTTTCTATACAAAAATCTAATAGTCTTATGGGGTTCCGCTTGTAAATCATTGTTTTCTTTTGTGTTGCTGCTGTTAAAATTCTTCTTTATCACTGTTTTTTAACATTTTCATTATTATGTGTTTTGGTATAGACTTCCTCGGGTTGATTTTGTTGAGGGACCTCTATACCTCCTTGATATTTCCATTTCCTTCCTTAAGTTTGGGAATATTTTGGCTATTATTTCTTCAAATATATTTTCTGCCCCTTTTCCTCTCTCTCATTCTTGGGTTCCTAAAATGCAAATGTTATTTATGTTTGATGGAGTCATTGTGTTCCCTAGGTCTATTCCCATTTTATATATATATATATATATATATATATATATTTTTTTTTTTTTTTTTTTTTTTTTTTTTTTTTTTTCCTCTCACTTGCTCAGCTTGGTTACTTTCTATTACCCTGTCCTCCAGGTCACTGATTCATTCTATTTAATTCAATCTAGTGTATTTTTTATTTCAGTTGTTTTATTTTTCTGTGAATGGTTATTTTTCATTCTCTGTTAATCACCCCACTGATGTCTTCTATTCCCAAATCCAGTGAAGTCCTTTATGATCATTACTTTAAATTTTCTATCAGGAATACTTCTTGTCTGCATTTTGCTTAGGTCTCTTGTTGTGATTTTGTCCTATTGATGTGGGACATATTCCTCTGTCTCCTCACTTTGCTTAACTCTCTATATCTGTTTCTGTGTGGTATGAAAGTCAGATATGTTGTTGCTCTTGAGAGTAGTGTGCATGGGCAGGGTATGCACCTTTAACAAGGAGATGCCGGTATTCTTCCACAGAGGACTCACAGCCACTGCAAAGGCAAGGCTGGCCAGGCCCACCTGCAAACCATGTGGGTGGTTTATGCACTTTTAACAAGGTGTACGTATCCTTCATGGGAGGTGACCAGCTGCTACCGGGACCAAGGTCCCACGAAGTGTACAGTCAGGAGTCACAATGTTGGTAACATTTGTACAGGCCTTCTGGGGGAAGGGACCTTCAGTGCCAAGAATGAGGCAAACCCTGCTTTATGAGATGGGGTGTGGTATAAGACAGGTAGTGAATGCCAGTGGTAACTAGTGTCTGAAGCTGAGGTTGTGTTTATGCTAGGGGGCAGGGGAGGGAAATGGTACCAGTAAGCTCCTTTGTTCCTGGAGAAGTCCCTCAGTGAACTCTGAGATTAGCAAACCACTCTCTCTCCTGTCAGCAGCAGGCATTTTTTCACACTGCCTTTTTTATGCTGTATCTCCTTGGGTTGTTTGTTGTGCATGTCTTTAAGAGCAGGTACTCGACTTCCCATGGCTCTCCCAGCTGTCCCAGAGCTAGCCCACTGATTTTTAACATTCCAGGCTTTTAGTCCTGCTGGCTGTTAAGAACTCATAAAATTTGACCACTCTGACTTTCAAACCCAAATGCTGTAAGATTTGTCTTCCCCGAACAAGCTTCCTGTTGTGATAGTGTGTTTCTCACCCATTTACACAAAAGTGACTCCTTCCCTCTGGAAGCCAGATCCCTGGAGTTTATCTCCCCCTGGCATAACCTCACCTGGAGTTTATCTCCCCCTGGCATAACCTCACTTCCTTCCCACTTCAATATGGTCTCATCTCTACATTTAGTTATGAAGTTCTGTTTTTTTTTTCCAGTATTTACATGATTTTCTGGGTCACTTACACTGATGAGAGTGTTATCTAGTTGTATCCTTGGGATGAGGTGAGCTTAGGGTCCTCTGCCATCTTAACCAGAAGTCTCTCATTTTGTTTGCCTTCGCATTTCACATATAAGTGAGAACATACAGTATTTGTCTTTCACTGACTTATTTCATCTAGCATAATGCCCTCAAGGTGAATCCATGTTATTGTAAATAGGAGTTCCTCATTTTTATTTTTATGGCTGAATAGTATCTTGTTGTATACATATACCACAACTTCTTTATCCATTCATTCATTGATGGACACAGCTTGTTTCCATGTCTAGGCTTTTACAAATATTGTTGCTATGAACATGAAGGTGCAGATATCTTTTTGAGTTTGTGTTTTCATTTATTTGGATATAGTCCCAGAAGTAGAATTGCTGGATCATGTAGTAGTTCTATTTTAATTTTTAGAGGATCCTTTATACTTTTTTTCAGTACTAGCTGCATCCATTTACAATCCCAGCAACAGTGCACAAGGATTCCCTTCTCTTCACTCCATGCTGACATTTGTTATCTCTTGTCTTTTTGATGACAGCCATTCTACCAGGCATGAAGTGATATCTCACTGTGTTTTAATTTGTACTTCCCTAATGCCTAGTGATATTTAGCATCTTTTCATGTAAGTGTTTGCCTTTTGTATATCTTCTTTGGAGAAATATCTATTCAGGTACATCACCTAGTTTCTGTTTTGTTTTGTTTTAGTTGTAACAAGTGGGATCATGAGTACTATTGTTAAATCTGTTTTACAGTTCATTAGTTGGTAGTATTGAGTAAATTACCTATAACTTTTTTGAGTCTTGATTTTATCACATGTAAACTGGAGATGACCAATTCAATATTCTGAGGATCAAATGAGACACTGTGTATAATTACCTCACAGTGTGGCACATAGTTTTCTTATTTTTAGTCTTCAATTATTAGGCCTATAAAAGGTTATTTCCTTGAGTTAAACTGAAATTCTTGATTGGATCCTTCGGAGAGATATACTGCTTCCATCACTTCCTAATCATCCTTCAACTTTCTAAGTTAGGACTTGTATGCACTCCAGTATACATGAGGAAAACTATCTGCTCTCTCCCTTCTACACAAACATACTTAATCTTGATTTATGTATCTTTGTATTGAAGTGCAGCATAAAATAAAATATTTTATTACAATTGAGACAGTTGTTAGGAACCATTTAGTCTAGTACTCATAGAGGAGATTTTTAACTTAGCCAAAGTCACAAATTGATGGGTAGAGCTAAAATTCAGTCTCTCCCTCAGAAAACAAACAAAAATGCACACTCATTTTTTATTGAATAAATTTGATGTGTAACATTGTGTAAGATGTATAGCGTTTACTTGATACATTTATGTAATGTAATATGATTGCAATGTCATTATATTTACACATTAGGGCACAATTTTATTACCTATTTTGCTGTGCATTATACCTCTATGGCTTATTTGCTACTCATTGCAAGTATGTACGCTTAAACACCATTACTCTTATCCCCCATCCCTACCCCATCTCCTGGTAACCACTATTTTATTGTTTTTTGCAGGTTTGACTTTTTGTAGATATTGCATATAAGTGATATCATAGTGTACTTGTCTTTCTTTAAATTATCTTGCTTAGCATAATAGTTTCAAGATTTATCCATATTTTCACAAATGGGGGGACAGCTTCATTTTTCATGGCTGAATAATATTTCATTGTATATAAGTACAACATCATTTATATCCATTCATCCACCAATGGGTATTTGGTTTGTTCCATATCTTCACTGTTATGAATAATGCTGTGATAAACATGGGAGTACATATATCTCATGTAAATTTTATTTTCATTTCCTTTGAGTATATAGCCAGAAGTGTAATTGCTGGATTATAAGATTTAATTTTTTGAGGAAATGCCATATTGGTTGGACCATTCCTATCAACAATATACCAAGTTTCCTCTTCACCACATCCTCACCAGCACCTGTTGTCTCTTGACGTCTTGATGATAGCCATTCTAAGAGTTGTCTACTGATATCTCATTATGATTTGGATTTACACTTACCTGATGATTAGTGATATTCAGCATCTTTTCATGGTTGGCCATTTTAATGTCCTCCTTGGAGAAATGTTTATTTAGTTCTTTTGCCAATTTATTTTCACTAGATTATTTTTTTCTTGTTATTACCGAAATGACTGGGTTATTTATATATTTTGGATATTAACCCCGTATCTGATAATATGTTTTCAATTGTTTGCCCATTCTGTAGTTTGTCTTTTAATTTTTTCAATTGTTTATTTTGCTGTGTAGAAGCTCTTGAAGTTGACCTGGCCTCATTTATTTTTTTTCTTTTTTTGTTTGTGCTTTTGCCATCATGTCCCCAAATTATCACCAAGACCAAAATTGATGAGCTTCTTCTCTACATTTTCTTCCAGGTCTTATGTTTAAGTTTTTGATCCATTTTGAGTTAATTTTTGTGACTGGAGTGAGATAGAGAGATCCAATTTCATTGTACCACATGTGTTCCTACAGTTTTCCCCAAACCATTCAGTGAAGATACAATCCTTTCCCCAGTGAGTTCTTGTTTCCCTTATCAAGTATTAGTTGACAGTATATGCTGGGGTTTAGTTCTGGGATCTCTATTCTCTACCATTGTTTGATGCATCTGCTTTGTGCCAGTACCATACTGTTGTTATTACTATGGCTTCGTAATATAGACTGAAATCTGGAGGTCTGTTACCTCCAGCTTTGTTCTTTTATTTTTCTCGATTGTTTTGGCTATTTGGGGTCCTTTGTGGTTCCACACAAGTTTTAACATTGTTTCTTCTATTTCTGTGAATAACTTAGG
The DNA here is from genome assembly GCF_028749965.1 of Puma concolor. NCBI lineage: Eukaryota > Metazoa > Chordata > Mammalia > Carnivora > Felidae > Puma > Puma concolor. Next base: position 97,098,295 of record NC_141675.1, read on the forward strand.
CATTTTGATGGGGACTGCTTTGAATCTTTAGATGATTTTGGATAGTACCGCCATTTTAACAATATTAATTTTTCCAACCCATGAACATGGGTTGTCTTTCCATTTGTTTGTGTCATCTTTAATTTTTTTTTTCAGCAAAGTTTTGTAATTTTCATTGTAATTTCATTGTAATTCATTGTAATTCATTGTAATTTCATTGTAATTTCATTGTAATTCATTGTAATTTCACTTCCTTGGCTAAATCGATTCTTAATATTTTATTGTTTTTGATGCTGTTTTTAATGGGATGATTTTATTTCTTTTTCAGATGCTTCATCACTAGTGTTAAGGAATGCAATGATTGCTATATGTTGATATCCTATAGTCTGCATGTTTTGTATCTTGCCATTATGGAAATGGTTATTACTGAGATGGTTATTAATCCCAACTTTTTGTTTTTTTTTGTTTTTTTTTTTTTTTTTTTTGCTTTACTAATTCCTTGGGATTTTCTATGTATAAGATATCATACACAAGTAACAATTTTACATCCTCCTTTCTGATTTGCCCCTATTGTTATTCTAGCTAAAACATCCAATACTATATTGAATAGTAGTGGTAAGGGTGGATATCTTCACATTGTTTCTGCTCTTAGGAGAAACAGTTTTCTTCTCTTTGAGTGTCATGTTAACTGTAGAACTGTCATATATGGGTTTTATTATGTTGAGTTATATTCCTTCTATATCTACTCTGTTAAGGGTTTTCATCATAAAAGAATGTTGTCAAATACCTTTACTGCATCCTTTGAGATGTAATTTTTATCTTTAATTTTATTGATGGGTGCATTATATTTATTAACTTGCATATTTTATATTATTGCATTATATTTATTAACTTTGCATATTTTTATTCATGCTTGCATGCCAGATATAAATCCCACTTAGTCATGGTGAATAGTCTTATTTGTTCTAGGATTTGGTTTGCTAATATTTTGTTGAGAATTTTTTTTAATGTTTATTTATTTATTTTGAGAGAGAGAGGTGAGAGAGAGAGAGAAAGCAGGAGAAGGGCAGAGAGAGAGGGATAAAATACCAACCAGGCTCCATGCTGTCAGTGCAGAGCCTGACTTGTGGCTCCATTTCACAAACCATGGCCTAAGCTGAAATCAAGCTAGACACTTAACCAACCGAGTCACCCAGGTGCCCTGAGAATTTTCATGTCAATATTCAAATAATTAATGATATTGGTCTATGGTTTTCTTCTGGTATCCTTATCTGGTTTTGGTATCAAAGTATTGCCAGCCTCGTAGAATTAGTTTGGAAGTATTTTCTTCTCCTTGATATTTTGAAAGAGTTTAACGAAAATTGGTGCTACTTGTATAAATATTTGGAAAATTCTCCAGTGAAGATGTCTAGTCCTGGAGTTTTCTGTGTTGAGAGTTTTTTTATTACTAATTCATTATATTGACTTGTTATTGGTCTTTTTGGATTTTCTATTTCTTCTTGAATCAGTCTTGGTAACTTATGCGTTTCTAGAAATATATCCATTTCTTCTAGGTTGTGTAATTTGTTGGAATAAGTATAATTATTCATAGTAATCTCATGATTTTATGTATTTCTGTCGTACTAATTGTAATGTCTCCTTTTTTTGTCTTTTTGTTTCTTAGTCTAGCTAAAGGTCTGTGAATTTAATCATTTTCAAAATGAACCCTTAGTTTCATTGATCGTTTCTATTATTTTTCTAGTCTCTGTTTCATTTATATCTGTAAAGGATCTATATTTCCCTCCTTCTGCTAACTTTGGGTTTGTTTCCTTTTTTTTTTAATTTTTTAATGTTTATTCATTTTTGAGAGAGAGACAGAGCGTGAGCAGGGGAAGGGCAGAAAGAGAGGGAGACAAAATCCAAAGCAGGCTCCAGGCTCTGAGCCATCAGCACAAAGCCTGACACAGGGCTTGAACCCACGAGCGAGATCATGACCTGAGCCAAAGTCGGATGCTCAGGTGACTGAACCACCCAGGTGCCCCTTGGGTTTCTTTTTCTATTTCCTTAAAGTGTAAAGTTAGGTGGTTTGAGATCTTTCTAATTTCTTAGTGTAAGGGTTTAGGGCTATCAAATTTCCTCTCAGTATTGCTTTTGCTGGATCCTACAATATTTGGTAAGTTGTGTTTTTATTTTTATTTGTTTTGAGATTTTTTTTAAAATTTCCCTTTTGATTTCTTCTTTGACCCAATGGTTATTTAGAAGTGTGCAGTTTAATTTCAACACATTTGTAGAACTTCTCTCTTATACTGATTTCTGGTTTCATAGCATTGTGGTCAAAGAAGATAGTTGATATCATTTCAATCTTAAATTTGCTATGACATGTTTGTGGCCTATCAGAGTATCTATCCTAGAAAATGTTCCATCGTACCTGAGAAGAATGTCTATTTTATTGCTGTTGGGTGGAATATTCTGTATATGTCCGTTAAAATAATTTATTCTAAAGTGTGGTTAAGTTGTGACATTCCTTTGTTGATTTTGTCTGGATGATTTATCCATTGCTTACAGTAGAGTACTGAAATACCCTTCAATTATTGTATTGTTATTTCTCCCTTTAGATATGCTATTAATTGCATAATGTAGTTAAATGCTCACTTGGGAGTGTATATATTTATGTGTTAAGTCTTCCTGATACATTTTTTCTCTTTATCATTATATTCTTTGTCCTTGTTACCCTTTTTGGCTTTATGTCTGTTTTACATGATATAAGTATGGGTACTACACCCACTTCCTTTTGGTTTCTTTTGCTTTGAGTATCATCCTCCATCCACTCAATTTTGAGCCTATGTATGTCTTATAAGCAACATGTAGGTGTTTGTCATGTTTTGTTTTGTTTTTAAATCCATCCAGCCCCTCTGTGCCTCTTGATTGGTGAGTTGAAATCATTTACGTTTAGGGTGATTACTGACATATAAAGATTTACTATTGCCATTTTATCTTTTGACTTTTGGTTATTTTGTTTCTCCATTGTTCCTTTTAATTCTGTTTTTCTCTACCTTTTTTTTTTTTAAGTTTATTTATTTTAGAGAGAGACAGCGATAGTCCAAGTGGGGAAAGGACAGAAAGAGAGGGAGAGAGAGAGAATCCCAAGCAGTCTCCACACTGTCAGCACAGATCCTGACACAGGGCTTGATCCTACAAACTGTGAGATTACGATCTAAGCTGAAGCCAAGAGTCAGAGGCTTAGCCAAATGAGCCACCTGGGTACCTCTATCTTTGTTTCTAAGCTGGTGATTTTCCATGGCATTTGCTCAGTCTCCTATTTTTGTTTTTGTTTTTTTGTTTTTGTTTGGTGTCTCTGTTCTAGATTGTTGCTTTATGGTTTACATAAAACATCTCATAGATAAAATAGTCCTTTCTCTGACAGTATCAGTTTATCTACATTTTCCTGTAAAGGTTGCATTCTTTTTGTCTTCCCCTTTTACATTTTTAATATTACAAATAACCTCTTTTTATGCTGTGATTTTTACTAAGGTTAAGCTGTAACCTTTATGCTATAGTGAAGAGCTTACTATATTATTCTTTAAAAAGTTAAAGTATTCTGTCTACTTGTTGGAGTTTTGTGTCCTCTCATTTTTTCATTTCAGCTTGAAGAATTTGTTTCATCATTTTTTGTATGCCAGGTATGGATGTGGTGAACCCTCTCAAATTTTGTTTTGGAAAGCCCTTATTTCTCCTCTATATCTGAAAGATAACTGCTGGATTGAGTGTTTTGGCTAGCAGTTTTTATCTTTCAAAATTTGAATATGTCATTCCATTCTCTCCTGGCCTGTAGATTTTCTGCTAAGAAATCGCTGATTAGCATAAAGGGAATAATTTAGCAGGTTACTGTCTCCCCCCCTCCCCCGGATGCCTTTAAAGTTTTTTATTGTTACATTTGACAGCTTTAAGATCATGTGTCTTGGAGAAGGTGATTTGGCATTGAAATAATAAGGTGTTTTATTTGCTTTGTGGACTTTTAAATGCAATTTCCTCCCCAGATTTGGGAAGTTCTCAGCTCTTATTTCTTTAAATATGATTTCTGCTTCCTTCTCCCTCTCCTCTCTTTCTAGGACAGCCACTATTCTTATGTTGGGTTTTCTAATGGAGTCAGGCAGTTTTCACAGAGTTTTTTCACATTTTAAGTATCTCAGGTTTTTCTCTTCCTCCCCCTTATTCATTCATATATTTCTATCCCTGAGCTTGCTCATTCTCTCTTCCATATGATCTGCTCCATTCTCAATGCATTATAATGCATTCTTCGTCTCATTTATTGAGTTCTTTAGCTCTAGAATTTGTTTGTTTCTTCTTTAGAATTTCAAAATTTTTGGTACTCTTTCTGTTCATTAATTTTATTCCTGAATTTATTGTATTGCCTGAGCTTTCTTGTAGCTCATTGGTTTTCTTCATAATGGCTATTTTAAAATCTTTATCAGATCACATTCTTCCACATCTTTTGGTTCAATTGCTGGAAAATTGTAATTTTTTCATGATACCATATTACTATGATTTTTCATGGTGTTTGATGAGATGTGCCTCTGCATTTGAAGTAGCAAAGACCTTTCTCATTAGGCAATGCTTTGTGTACTTTGATTCAACAGGTTGGTAGTAGAAGCCTTCCCTTTGTCTTCCAGAAGGTGGTGCTATAGCACAAGTTTTTGGTTTCCCTTAACTGACCTGACCTACCCCTAAGGCTGGGACCTTGTACATATGTTTAAAAAAAAGTGGGGGGCAGTGTGTGGTTTGGACTTTGGGTTATAGATATGCCCATGGGCTTGTGGGGAAATCCACAAGTGGGTGAGGAACTCCAGAGATCCATGGGCAGTCCCCAATACCTCCTAGGGAGACACTTTCTTATAGTTCTCTTTGCCTACTTCCTTTCCCTTTCCCTTACTCCCCCCCCCCCCCCCCCCCGCCCCCAGCCAGGCTTTGGGGTCTCTCTTTTGAGAGAGCAGAGAGCAACTAGTCCTCCAGCTTCAGCACACTTGGTTGGGCATATCTCCCCTCACCACATTTACTTTCCACTTCTACCAGAAAATTCATGCTGGCTTGTTGATGGACCGGTCAGTGTTTTCTTTGTGGTCATCAACTCTGCTGCCACCAGCCCTACTGCCCTTTCCCTTCCTCTACCACCTCTACAGCCCCATCTACCCTCTTTCAGGTGCACAGATGGATGGATCTCTAAGGTATCCTGGTATGCTCTGCACAGGCTTTGTAAAAATTAGTCCTATCTATCTATCTATCTATCTATCTATCTATGTATACATCTATCTATCTGGTTTGGGATGTGTCATTAGTTGTAAGTCAAAAGGGAGAGAAAGAGAAAACAACACATGCTGCCATGATGCTGACATCACTCTGATATACTTCTCCTTGTTATTCACACTCCGTTGTTTGAGAACTAGTATTTATATACTTATTTTAACATCTTAAAGGGAGATAAGCAATTCTGCTTCAGGTCTGTATAAATATTAAGAACTCTTAAATTTTATCCAGAGACCTCAGCAGTAAACAAATGTGAAAAACCAGGATAAGTGTTCTGCCCAAAGTGTATACCCAATAAGTAGTCAAATAATTCCTTAAAACAGGTCTAAAAACTAACTCCATACGTACTTTGAAATACAATGGTTTTAGAGTATGTATTTATCTTCTTGAAACACAGAAAACCCTACTTTTATGGGGAGGATCTGATCCTTTCCTAGATAGTCAGAAATAACATTGGTGGAACAGATCTCCTTCTAATTAAAATGCTGTGCTATGATTTGAGTTCCTGACACTATCATTCTTGGACCCCAGGTAAGACTCTCTAAATGAAGATTATAATGTAGTTTTGGCTGAATATATAATAGACAGGTTTACCCAATCTTTGTACATCTAAGTGCAATGTCAGAAACTTGTTAGGGAGAATGATTTGTTGTAAGGCTGCAGGGCTTGTGGTAGTTTTGAATTCATTATTGTGCAAACAGGGCGGGACAAGTTGTTATATCTGCACCAGCCAGATAGATGTTGAAAGGGAGTTATCAATTACTATTCTGACAGGACTATATCATTTTGAGCACAGACATAGCTAGCCTAGCTCTACCACAGTTAGGTAGTAAATATTTCTGGTTTTTAAAATATTGTATCCCCACATTTTGGGGTTACAGAAGTAATACCTGATGCTGTGTAAATAATAATGTAGGGCATGACCATTTTATTACACATCCTAGCTCTCACATTATTCTTATTATTCGTTTCTCTTTGCTTGTCATTCTCCCTGGTAGTATATAAGCATCTTGAGGATCAGATCATGTATTGTTCATCTTTGCATCCCCAGTGTGTAACTGAATGCCTGACACAAGTAGATTCTTATATATATATATATATATATATATATATATATATATATATTTTTTTTTTTTAATGAATTGAAAAACTGTATTAAAAGGCTATAACTAAAGAACGATTAGCCAGTACTTCCTATAGCGAGTCTGGATGGGCTATGGATAAATGATTTATTGTTCATGTTTAAAATATGGACATAATTCTATATACCAACTGGTTGAAAGTATGAAGGAGGAAATGAAAGTTTTAGTGTTCTTTATTAGATATTGGGAAGATCATGTAGATCTTTCACAGATAACGTTTTAGTAAATTATGTCATCTACTATAGTCTCTTTGGGGAAAACTCCAAATAAACTGTAACCTCAGTAAAGTTTGATGCCATGCATATTTTGCCAATCACTTTATCTGTAGTGCCAACAATAGGGCCTGACAGGTAATAGGTACTTAATATATAATTGTTGAATTATCACTGAGCAGTTTTGTGGATCTACACCTTGTCTCATTCTAAAAATGATAGGGGAAACCTAACATAAATAGATACAAGTAGAAAAAAGATGTATAAAAATTGGGATAGAGGGAAAATTGGTAGAAAAAGTAAGTTGAGGGGGTAAGACAAATCAATGAAAAATATGAAATATAATCTTGTGTAGGTGTGTGTGTGTGTGTGTGTGTGTGTGTGTGTGTGTGTGTGCTATATTTACTTTACGGATGTCAAAAAAAAACAAAAGAAAATATCTAAACCAGTAACACCATACCATATGCTGTCAGTGCTCTGCTAAACCTCTCACTGTGTTCCAGCTAGCATTCAGGTGGCTATTCCTGCATCTGTGCCTAGGACTCTTTACCCTAGAAGTTGAGGAAGCTGATGCAAGTGCTGAGTTGAGCAGCCTCAACTTAAGACTAGCAATAGTTGGGATAAGAATATCCCTATCCCCTTATTAGTTAGGAGTGACCCTTTTAAGGCACATGTTTTCTTGTTGTTTTAAATCATTTCCCACCATCTATCTGAAGGATTAAGCTTCAGTAGCCCACTCTGGTATCTTTTTCATTTCCTTCCCTTCTCTATATTGCCTCACCACTTCTTTGCCAGTGTTCCCTGCTCTTTCCAGATAAACTGCCTTAAATCTAATCTTTGTCTTAGAGTGTGTTTCTTATTAAAGCCAAAATAAGACATGTCAATAAAAATTATATTCCAAAAGTGAGTAGGGTAAAATAAGCCGTATTGACAGGAAGCACACTTTTCTGAAAAAAAAAAAGCTGCTTCATGGACACTCTTAGAGTGGATAATGGCTGATGTTTAAAACAACATTTTTGATGACCTTGATCAGGCAATATCTCTCTCTCCTATGATCATGATAACTTCTCACTATGAGAAGAATTTGAGGAAGGAAAAAGAACATTTAATCCAGCTGCAGAAAGCACTGCTTGCTCCTCTTCTGGATTCTCCATAAACTAGTATTAGGGTTATTCTATCTTTGCTGACTTGACTACCATTGCATTTCAGCCCAATTGTCATCTACATTTGTCACTTTGGTTTTACTCATTTGAAGGCTACTGTTCATTAGCTACTTGTTACAGTTTGGGCTGACACACCGCTCACTTTCCAAGTCTCTCCACACATCTAGTGTCACACTTTTTCCTTGTGAATTTACCTTTCAGAATAAAAGTTGTCATGCATGATCCCTATGGAGATGAGCAGGCTTTTTTTTTTTCTCCCAGGGAAAGAATAAGGAAAATATGATATGCTGACACATCAAATACTTAAGCCAAACAGTTCATTAATGTACCTATACATTTTTTATCAGGAGTCTGATGGGCAATGGTAGTCTGTCACCTGCTTCCTGCTCTTGGACGCAACTAGTTGTTATGTCTCTTAAGCATCTGTAATACAATTCTGGAAAGTAAGTGTGCTTGACTTTTGTTATAACTTTGTTTCTTTTGCCACCCCCTAATTCAATAAAAGCAGGAAAACAAAATTCCAGGAAAGTAAGAGTTAACAAAGAATTGAATGAAGTGAGAGATTCAGGCCATGGTTAGATAACTTAAAATAAGCAGATCGTGCCATAGTTGGTCTAGTTTTTTAGCTTCTTTGACAGCTTGTTCAGAACATCATAGTCTAGCTGTGATTAATTGTTTGGCTATCATTTGTTAATATGGCATAGTAGAAAAAGGGGAAAAAACTATGCTCTTGAAGATGAGACATGTCACATAGACATAGCAAAAAACTGGGTTTATAGACTCAAAATGAAATATATTGGTGAACAATTAAGTGATGAGTAATCAGTACAAACCACCAGTATGGAAAATTCCTCATTTCTCAACACCTGTCACCCTCTCTGCTCTCCCTTCCCTAACAACCCTTCTTTTCACATGTCTGAATATGTGGTATCTTTGGTAGGTACCAAAGCTGTCAGTTTATTTATATATGGTAAACACTATAGCTAAATGTTAATAGAGAAACAACACTTGCATGTGTCTAATTTAGGTAAGGCAATATCAGTCTGAATATTAGAAAACAGATTAAAAGAATATAGGTCCCTGAATTGGAGGTCAGCATAGAATTGGAGAGTAGAAGGACTATTATAGAGGATTTTATTAATAATAAACATTTGCTGAAACCTCGTTTAGTGCTAAACTCACTACCAAACCCACTTTATGCCATTCCGTGTTTAATCCTGACAATAACTTTGACTTAAGAACTGTAATGGTGCCCCTTAGCAAATGAAGGAATTGAGCCAGAGAGATTAGTTGTCTAAGGGTAAATGGTAGAGTCGGCATTTTTAGTTAGACTGATTCCAGAACCAACAGGCTCAAATGAACCCCAATACTCATGGAGCCAGGTGACTGTAGCTGATGGATAGCTTATTACACGATGAGAGAAGAAAAAAGAAATGAGAGAAGAGAAGAAGAATCTAGAAATCTTCAGTAGCTGGGTATGAGAGGAAAAATATTAGGTTTCCGCACTTCCAGAAATTCCAGTAATACCAGAGAAGAGATTTTTTGGGAACCCAAGGACAATGAATATTGGATCAGAAATGCCTTGGGTCTAGGCATCAAAGTCAGATATTCAAGAAAATATTATTATCAAGCAAGTAAAAAACATAATGTGTGTATAAACTTGCTTATGAATAGATTTCTTAGATGTCATTAGCAACTTAAGAATAGGTCCTTCATTGAGACAAGGTGTGTTGCCTTCCCTAACAGTTGTTTCTGAGTCATGGACTCACTTCTAGGAAGATACAAAACTGAGGAGGAGGCTAGCCATCCAGAGCACGATTATGCAGGATGGGGCAGCAAGCCAATTGCTATTCACCAGGTTTTACATTAAAGTTACTTCAAAGATTGTTTCAGATCTCAACTTCAATTTGCTCATGTTGGGAAGAACAGAACAATAACAAAAGTTTCTTTTGCCACATAATCCAGGTAGTTGTAGAGTATGTGAGGAAGAATAGGATTAGTATTTTCGAATGGAGTGATACTGAAAAATGAGAAGAGGCCATCAGTATAAATTAATGGATGGGATTAAAAGCGGTTAATGTATGTATTGTAACTTTTACAGATGCTTTATATGAAAAAGAAAGGTTTTAGAAATGTTGCATGTGGTTTTCTTCTCTTACTTATTTTCATTGTATGACTACATTTGAAAACTCCTGAAAACTTCTTCAGTAAAGAAGTCCTACTAATTTTGTTTAACTCTGTTTCCCAAACATATTTCTCCTAAAGAATTTATTTTTTCAGAGAATAACTCTTAACATCTAACTGGTGAATCTAGGCTCAATTTTGGGAAAAATTTCTGTGGTTAAATCACTTCATTTTAGATAGGATAGAAATTAAGAGGTAATTTATTTGGTATGTATAGAAAAATATAAGCATTTGTTGAGTCCTACCATATGTCAAACACATATTCCAGGCCATTGGTAATGACAAAAATCCCTTCCCTTTTATAGAATTTAATATTGCCCATGACAAGTTGTCTTCTTCAGAACAGAGCAATCTCATTGATAAGAAACTTCCATTTATGGAGCAGCTGGGTGGCTCAGTTGGTTAAGCCTCTGACTTCAGCTCAGGTCACGATCTCACATTTTGTGGGTTTGAGCCCCGCATCGGGCTCTGTGTCAGATTCTGTGTCTCCCTCACTCTTTGCCCCTCCACCACTCTGTCTCTGTCTCTGTCTCTGTCTCTCTCTCTCTCTCTCAAAAATAAATAATATATATATATAAAAGAAACTTCAGTTTGTGATTTTCAGAGCATTCCCACAAATCAAACTGATATTTCAAAGAGGTTAAAAACTGAAGCGAACATATGATATCTCTTAAAATCTGAGACTTCAGATTTAATTAAGGATGTATCAGAATGAGATATGAACCAGATATATCAAGTTACATTTACGTAATCCAATATAGCTTAATAATCAGTCACATTTAATACATATGTATTTTGTTTTAATTGCCACTTTGTGTGTTTCAGTGGCCTCATCTCTCCAATTCACTTAATTATTTATTAGATATGATTTTCATTTCTAAACTAATCTGTACTTTTCATTTTATTTTTAGAATTGAAATACACTTTACCTACTTCTGCAAGATTTAAAGATTATGTTTTGATCCGTAATTTTCAAGTAGTAATTCCTACATTTTCACAATTAAATCATACCAAGTGACATAATTCTCCTCCCCACCCCCAGTCGAGATACCCAGATACTTTCAGGAACCAGCTCAAACATTCTCCTCTTAACTTGCTAACACTGTGTGCCCTGCCCCCACATTCTCCTGTAGGTCTGCCCCATGCAACTACACTCACTCAGTGGAAGTTCCTCTAAAGCAGCTCCTGAAACATCTCATTCTATAAACAGTCCAGGCAGTGCCCTGGGCTAACTCCTATCCTGGAGAGAGAGGAAGGTGACCACACATACCAGTTTGACTGCAGCTCCAGCAGTGGGCTGGGGTAGACATTTGCTCTGATTGCTAGCCTATCCTCCCACAGACACGTCACAGAGGGCAGCACAAGTAGACAGCCCTGCAGTTCATGGTCATTGCAACTCCAACAAATGGACTGGGGTAGACACCTGCTCTGACTGCAGGTCCTTCCTACCAACAAAAGGCTCTCAAAGGATATGCAGGGAGAATATCCTGTAGTTTGCTGCAACCACAGCATCAGCAACTGGGAGGAGGGCAGGCATCTGGTTTAACCCAACTACAAGCCAATGGCAGCCCCACAATGGCCCCTTCATGGCACAGGGAGTAAACCCTGCCCACAACAGGCAAATTGGGCCATTGCAGCTTACTGCACTAATGGCAAACACAGCTCAGCCATAATAGTAGTGTGCACACAACACACAGGAGACACTCCTGAAGTGCCTGGTTCTGGCAAACAGGGAACATTACACTTTAGGGCACCACCGGACCTCTTCTTCATAAGACCACTATTTTCAAGATCAGGAGTCACAGTTGACTTTCCTAACACACAGAAACAGGCACAAAGTTTACAAAAAATGAGGAGACAGAGGAATATTTCACAAATGATAGAACAGTACAAAATCACAGCAAAATAGCTCAGTGAAATGGATATAATAAGCAATATGCCTGACAGAGAATTCAAAGTAATGGTCATAAAGATACTTCCTGGACTTTAGAAAAGAGTGGAGGTTCTCAGACTTCCAACAAAGAGAGACAGAAAAAAAATCAGACATGAAGAACTCAATAACTGAAACTAAAAACAGAACAAAACAAAACAAAACAACAAAAAACACACAAAACACTAGAGGCAATCAATAGTAGTTTAAAGAAAGAATGGATCCCTGAGCTGGAAGAGAGTATAATGGAAAAGCAACCAAGTTGAAGAGCAAAAAGTAAAGAAAAGAATGATAGGAGAGCCTGGGCAGCTCAGTTGGTTAAGCATCTGTTGGTTTTGGCTCAGGTCATGATCTTCCGGTTTCACAACATCGAGCCCCACAGCAGGTTCCACTCTGACAGTATGGATCCTGGTTGGGATTCTCTCTCTCCCTCTCTCTCTTCCCCTTCTCTGATCATTCTCTCTCTCTCTCTCTCTCTCTCTCTGTCTCTCCCTCTCTCCCTCCCTCCCTCCCTCTCTCAAAATAAATACACTTTTAAAAAAGAAAAACAGAAATAATGAGAAAAGTTTAAGGGACATCAATAACACCCTCAAGTGTAGTAACATTCACATTATAAGTATCTCAGAGGAAGAAGAGAGAGAAAAGGGGTTAGAAATTTTATTTGCATAATAACTGAAAACTTCCCTTATCCGGTGAACGACACAGACATCCATTTCCAAAAAGTACAAAGAGTCCCCAGCAAAATCAAACCCAGGAGGTTCACACCCAGACAAACAATAATTAATATGGCAGAAAGCAATGATGAAGAGAGAATTATAAAAGCAGCAAGACAAAACAATTATATATAAGGTGAACTTCATAAGGTTGTCAGCTGGTTTTTCAGCAAAAACTTCAGGCCAAAAGAAGTATGTATTCATGGTGGTGAAATGAAAAAGAAAAACAAACAAGCAACAACAACAATAAAACCGCTGCATCTAGAATACTCTATCCAGCAAGGCTAACTTTCAGAAAAGGAGAGATAGTTTTCCAAACAGAAACAAAATATCAAAAACTTTAGTTTATCACCACAAAGGCAGCCTTACAAGAAACATTAAAGAGAATTATTTGAGTATAAAGTAAAGGCTACAATCAGGAGTAAGAAAATTAGAAAAGGGAAGAAAAATCACAGTTAAATACAAACAATAAAAATAGATTAATCACTTATGAAACCAGTACAGAGGTTAAAGCATAAAAACAGTAAAATAAATTATATCTACAAAAAGTCCAGGAATTCACAAAATAAACGAATATAAAGTATGATATCATGCACATAAAACACGGGGAGAGGGATAAAAATCTAGTGCTTTTAGAATGGATTCAAACTTAAGCAACCATCAACTTAATAGACTGGTATATGTATAACTGTGATATATCAACCTAACTGTAACCACAAATCAAAAACCTGTAATATATATGCAAAAGATAAGAGAAATGAATCCAAGCATATCACTAAAGAAAGCCATCAAACCAGAAGAGAAGACAATAAGGGAAGAAACAGACTAACTACAAAAACAATTGTAAAACAAGTAACAAAATGGCAGTACATACATACCTATCATAATTACTTTGAATGTAAATGGACTAAATGCTGCAATCAAAAGATAAAACAGCAAGGCCCATGTATATGCTGCTTATAAGAAACTCATCTAAGATCTAAAGACACTGGCAGATTTAAAGTGAAGTGATAGAAAAACATCATTCAAACAGAAGAAGAAAGCTGGGGTAGCACCACATATATTGGACAAAATAAACTTTAAAACAAAGACTCTCATAGGATACAAGGAAGGACACTACATTACATAATGGGAACAATTCTATAAGAAGATATAATAATTGTAAATGTGTATACACCGAATCATAGGAGTACCAAAATACATAAAGCAGCTGTTAACAGACACGAAGGAATAAATCTGTAGTAATAAAATAATAGTTGAGAACTTTAACACCCCACTTACATCAATGGGTACATCATTCAGATAACAAATCAACAAGGAAACAGTGGCTTTGAAAGACACATTCGACCAGATGAATCTAACAGTTAAAACATTCCATCCTAAAACAATGGAATACATTCTTTTCAAGTGCACATGGAACATTCTCCAGAATAGAGTACATATTAGGCCACAGAACAAGCCTCAATAAATTAAAAACGACTGAGTCATACCATGCATTTTTTTCTGACCATAATGTTATGAAACTAGAAATCAATCACATGAAAAAAAATACAAATACATGGAAGCTAAATGAGGTGCTACTAAACAATGAATGGATCAACCAAGAAATCAGAGGAAATTAAAAAAAAAATACATGGCTACAAATGAAAATGAATACATGATGGTCCAAAATATTTGGAATGCAACAAACGCTTTTCTAACAGGAAAGAGTACTCAAGAAGCAAGAAAATTTTAAGTAAGCAACCTAAACTTATAGTAGAAATAAATGAAATAGAGACTAAGAAAACAAGAGAATAGATCAATGAAACCAGGAGCTGGTTGTTTGAAAAGATAAAATTGATAAGCCTTTAGCCAGACTCATAAAAAAAGACTCAAAATCAGAAATGGAGAAGAAATAATAATGAAATACAAAGGAGTATAAGAGAAGAGTATGAAAAATTACATACCAACAAATTGGACAACCTAGAAGAAATGCATAAATTGCTAGAAATATATAACTTTCCAAAATTAAATGAGGAAAAAATAGAATATTTGAACAGTCTGATTACCAGCAATGAAATTGAATTAGTAATCAAAAAACTTCCAACAAACAAAAGTCCAGGACTAGATGGCTTCACCTTTAAAGAACCATTAATACCTATTTGTCTTGAACTATTTCAATAGATAGGAGAGGAAGGATAGCTTCCAAATTCATTGTATGAAGCCATCATTACCGTGATACCAAAACCATAAGAAGAAAATCAACTACAGGCCAATATTTGCTATTATATTAACAAACCAAACCCAATGATACATTCAAAAATCATTCACTACAATCAAGTGGGATTTATTCCAGTTATGCAAGAGTGGTTCAACATTCACAAATCAGTCAACATGATATATTGCATTAATAAGAGAAAGGATAAACACCATATGATCATCTCAATAGATGTAGAAAAAGCATCAAAAAAGTACTATATCTATTCATGATAGAAACTCTCAACAAAGTAGGTGTAGAGGGAACATAAAATAATATAGGCTGTGTATGAAAAAACAAAGCTGACATCATACTTACTGGTGAAAAACAGAGCTTTTTCTCTAAGATCAAAAAGAAGATACGGATGTCTATGCTCACCATTTTTATTCAAGATAGTACTGTACTCCTAGCCATAGCAGTCAGACAACAAAAAGAACCAAAAAAAGGCCTCCAAATTGGAAAGGAAGAAGAAAACCTTTCAGTATTTGCAAATGACATGATACTATTATAGCAAACCCTAAAGACTCCACTGAAAAACTATTAGAACTGCTAAATCTGTAAATTCACATGGCACAAAATTAATATACAGAAACATGTTGAATTTCTATACCTTAATAATGAACTAGCAGAATGAGATATTACGAAAACAATCCCATTTACAACTGCACCAAAATAAAAAAAATACCTAGGAATAAAATTAACCAAGGAGGTGAAAGACCTGTTCTTTGAAAAGGGTAAAATACTGATGAAAGCAATTGAAGATGACACAAACAAATGAAAAGAAATTCCATGTTCATGGATGGGAAAAACAGATATTGTTAAAATGTCCATACTCCCCACAACAATCTATAGCTTTAAATCAATCCCTGTCAAAAAACCAACAGCATTTTTTTCACAGATCTAGAGCAAATAATCCTTAAATTTGTATGTAACCATAAAAGACCCTGACTAGCCAAAGTAATCTTGAAGAATAAGAGCAAAATTAGAGGTTATTAAAATCCCAGATTACAAAGTTTTCATTAGTTAAAATAGTATGGTACTGAGACAAAAATAGACACATAGTGCAATGGCAAATAATAGAGAAGCCAAAAATAAACTCACACTTTTATGGTCAATTAATCTCCAACAAAGAAGGCAAGAGTATACAATGGGGGGAAAACAGTAAACAAATGATGTTGGGAAAACTGGACAGCTACATGCAAAAGAATGAAACTGGATCCCTTCCTTAAACCATACGCAAAGTTAAACTCAAAATGGATAAAGAACAAAAGGTGAGATCTGAAACCATGCAATTCCTAGAAGGAAACATAGGGTGTAATTCCTTTGACATTGGCTGTAGAAATATTTTTCTAGATATTTCTCCTCTGGTATGGGAAACAAAAGCAAAATTATACTATTGACACTGCACCAAAATAAAAAGCTTTTGCTCAGCAAAGAAGTAATCCAAAAACAAAAAGTCAACCTATTGAGTGGGACAAGATATTTGCAAATGATATATCCAATAACGGGTTAATATCCAAAATATAAACAACTTATACAACTCATTCCCTTCCAAAAATTAAAGAATCCAAATAAAAATGGGCAGAGGTTATGAACAGACAGTTTTCCATGGAAGATATACAGATGACCAAAAGACAGATGAGCAGGTGCTCAACATCACTAGTCATCAGGGATATACAAATCAAAACAATGAAATATCACCTCACATCTGTCAGAATGGCTAAAATAAAAACTCAGAAAATGTTTAAGTCTTGTCGAGGACACTGAGATAAAGGAAACCTTCATGCACCATTGGTTGTAATGCAACCTGGAGCAACCAAGGTGGAAAACAGTATGGAAGTTTCTAAAAAAATTAAAAACAGAACTACCATATGATCCAGTAATTGTGCTACAGGGTATTTACCCAAAGAATATGAAAACACTAATTCAAAAAGATACATGTACACCTAGGTTTATTGCAGCATTATATACAATAGGAAAGATATGGATGCCATTGAAGTAGCCATCTATAGATGAATGGATAAAGAAAATGTGGTATATGCACACAATGGGCTATTAGCCATAAAAAAGAATGAAATGTTGCCATCTACAGTATGGATGTATCTAGAGAGTATAATGCTAAATGAAATAAATCAGTAAGCAAAAGACAAATACCATATTTCTCACTCATTCATGGCATTTAAGAAATAAAACGAAGAAAAAAAAGCAAAAACGTACTTTTATTTGAGAGAGAGAGAGAACACAAGTTGGGGATAGGGGCAAAGAGAGAGGGAGAGAATCTTAATGAGGCTCCACTCTCAGCGCAGAGCCACTTCATCCCATGACCGTGAGATCATGACCTAAGCCGAAATGAAGAGTCAGATGCTCAACTGACTGAGTCACCCAGGCACCCCAAAAATAGACTCTTAAGTGTAGGAAGCAAACTGGTGGTTGCCTGGAGGATAGATTAAATAGGTAAAGGGGATCAAGAGTACACTTATAATGACTACCACTGGTTAATGTATAGAATTCTTAAATTGTCATATTGCATACCTAAAGGAATATAACACTGTTTATTAATTACAGTTTAATAAAAAATGTTTTTAAAGGTGAAATGATTTAATGGGAGTTATGCCACCAAATTAAAAAAATGTATATAACATAATCACTCAGAAAGAAATATAATCAACAGAAATATTTTCTATAATGTTTTTGATACAATTCTCAGGTTTTAATTAGTAAATGCAAATGAAAATACTAAATTTCAGACTGTCATCATTCTTGGAGTCTAAGCAAAAAGAGCATTTTAAGGTTTTGCATTCTGGGGTATTTTTGAATTCCATTCTGGTTGAGAATTTTGTTCTTTTATAATGAAATATGTTGGGTGTGAATTATTTCTGCAACACTGATATGTTAGGAATATTAGGAAATGAGTAGATGAGTGGTCATTGTGAAGTGAAACCAGATTATTCTGAACCACAGACTTTGCATTAGATGAATAAACTCTCCAAGGACAAATTTTGAATCAACTTTACATTCTTCCAGAGCCAACCAATTTGTAAGAAGGGATTTATTAAATATTTGCCAAATGAATGAATGAATGGGTAAATGAATTGTTTAATCAATGAATGCAATAGTGCATCCTGGCCATCTTTAATAACACTTCTTCAAAGTTCCAGAATTACACATTTACAAAGTTCAGAATTAAGTTTAGGATATGGGATTCATTCAGTACTTGAATTGCTTGGTGTAAATGAAAGTAGCTAATGATATGGAGGAACACATTGTAATAAGTATCACCAGGAAAATAGCCATTTCAATTTCAGAGACAATGCCTGAGAACTTACAAATATCATTTCATTCATTCAAGTATTGTTCTAGGCATTGTGGCTATTTAAAAAAAAAAAAAATTCCTTCCTTAAACAATTTGTGGAATTTAAGTGAAATTTCATGTGGTAAAAAATAAGGATAAAAACAAAGTTGAATAAGGGAGATAGTGAAGCATACTTTTTTAATTTTTTTTTAAATTTTTTATTTTTTTAAATTTACATCCATATTAATTAGCATATAGTGAAACAATGATTTCAGGTGTAGATTCCTTAATGCCCCTGACCCATTTAGCCCATCCAACCTCCCACACCCCCTCCATTAACCCTCTGTTCTCCATATTTATGAGTCTTTTATTTTTTGTCCCCCTCCCTGCTCTTATATTTTTGTTTCCCATCCCTTATATTAATCTGTTTTGTCTCTTAAAGTCCTAATATGAGTGAAGTCATGATATTTGGCTTTCTCTGACTAATTTCACTTAGCATAATACTCTCTATTTCCATCCACGTAGTTCCAAATGGCAAGATTTCATTCTTTTTGATTGCTGAGTAATACTACATTGTATATATATTCCGTATCTCTTTTATCCATTCATCCATCGATGGAAATTTGGGCTCTTTCAATACTTTGGCTATTGTTGATAGTGCTGCTATAAACATTGGGGTGCATGTATCCCTTCAAAACACCACACCTGCATCCCTTGGATAAATACGTAGTAGTGCAATTGGCTGGGTCGTAGGGTAGTTCTATTTTTAGTTTTTTGAGGACCCTTCATTCGGTTTTCCAGAGTGGCTGCACCAGCTTGTATTGCCTCCAATAATGCAAAAGAGATCCTCTTTCTCTGCATCCTCAACAACATCTTTTGTTGCCTGAGTTTTTAATGTTAGCCATTCTGACAGGTGTAAGGTGGCATCTACTTGTGATTTTGATTTGTATTTCCCTGATGATGAGTGATGTTGAGCATTTTTTTCATGTGTCGGTTGGCCATCTGGATGTCTTCTTTGGAGAAGTGTCTATTCATGTGTTTTGCCCATTTCTTCAGTGGATTATGTGTTCTTTGGGTGTTAAATTTGGTAAGTTCTTTATAGATTTTGGATACTAACCCTTTATCTGATACGTCATTTGCAAATAACCTCTTCTATTCAGTCGGTTGCCTTTTAGTTTTGCTGATTGTTTCCTTTGCTGTGCAGAAGCTTTTTATTTTGATGAAGTCCCAGTAGTTCATTTTTGTTTTTGTTTCCCTTGCCTCTGGAGACGTGTTGAGCAAGAAGTTGCTGCAGGCAAGATCAAAGAGGTTTTTGCCTGCTTTCTCCTCGAGGATTTTGATGGCTTCCTGTCTTACATTGAGGTCTGTCATCCATTTTAAGTTTGTTTTTGTGTATGGTGTAAGAAAGTGGTCCAGGTTCATTCTTCTGCATGTTGCTCTCCAGTTTTCCCAGCACCACTTGCTGAAGAGGCTGTCTTTATTCTATTGGATATTCTTTCTTGCTTTGTGAAAGATTAGTTGGCCATACATTTGTGGGTCCATTTCTGAGTTCTCTATTCTGTTCCATTGATCTGAGTGTCTGTTCCTGTGGCAGTACCATGGTGTCTTGATGATTACAGCTTTGTAGGATAGCTTGAAGTCTGGGATTGTGATGCCTCCTGCTTTGGTTTTCTTTTTCAAGATTGCTTTGGCTATTCAGGGTCTTTTCTGGTTCCATACAAATTTTAGGACTATTTGTTCTAGTTCTATGAAGAATGTCAGTGTTATTTTTGATAGGGATTGCATTGAATATGTAGATTGCTTTGGGTATTATTGATATTTTAACAATATTTTTTCTTCCTATCCAGGAGCATGGGATCTTTTTCCATTTTTTTTGTGTCTTCTTCAATTTCTGTCATAAGGTTTGTATAGTTGTCAATGTATAGATTTTTGACCTCTTTGGTTTGATTTATTCCTAGGTATTTTATGGTTTTTGGTGCAATTGTAAATGGGTTTGATTCCTTGATTTTTCTTTCTTTTGCTTCATTATTGGTGTATAGGAATGCAACGGATATCTGTGCATTGATTGTATATACTGTAATTTTGCTGAATTCATGAATCAGTTCTAGCAGTTTTTTTGTGGAATCTTTTGGGTTTTCAATATAGTGTATCATGTCATCCGCCAAGCATGAAAGTTTGACCTCCTCCTGGCCGATTCGGATGCCTTTTATTTCTTTGTGTTGTCTGATTGCATAGGTAAGACTTCCAATACTATGTAGAATAACTGTGGCGACAGTGGACATCCCTGTCTTGTTCCTGACTTTAGGGGAAACCTCTCAGTTTTTCCCCATTGAGGATGATATTAGTGTTGGGTCGTTCATATATGGCTTTTATGATCTCGTGGTATGCTCCTTCTATCCCTACTTTGTTGAGGGTGTTTATCAAGAAAGGATGCTGTATTTTGTCAAATTCTTTCTCTGTATCTATTAAGAGGATCATGTGGTTCTTGTCCTTTTTTTTATTCATGTGATGAATCATGTTCATTGTTTTATGGATATTGAACCAGCCCTGCATCCCAGGTATGAATCCCACTTGGTCTTGGTGAATAATTTTTTTTTAATGTATTGTTGGATCTGGTTGGTTTATATCTTGTTGAGGATTATTCCATCCATGTTCATCAGGGAAATTGGTCTATAGTTCTCCTTTTTAGTGGGGTCTGTGTCTGGTTTTGGAATCAAGGTAATGCTGGCTTCATAGAATGAGTTTGGAAGTTTTCTTTCCATTTCTATTTTTTAGAACAACTTCTAGAGAACAGGTGTTAACTCTTCCTTCAATGTTTGGGAGAATTCCCCTGGAAAGCCATCTGGCCCTGGACTCTTGTTTTTTGGCAGATTTTTCATTACTGATTCAATTTCCTTACTGGTTATGGGTCTGTTCAAATTTTCTACTTCTTCCTTTTTCAGTTTTGGTAGTGTATGTGTTTCTAGGAATTTGTCCATTTCTTCCAGATTGTCCAGTTTCTTGGCATATGGTTGCTCATAATATTCTACTATTATTGTTTTTATTTCTGCTGTGTTGGTTGTGATCTCTCCTCTTTCATTCTTGATTTTATTTATTTGGTTCCTTTCTTTTTTCTTTTTGATCAACTGGCTAGTGGTTTATCAATTTTGTTAATTCTTTCAAAGAACCAGCTTTTGGTTTCATTGATCTGTTTTACTGGTTTTTTTTTTTTTTTTTGGTTTCAATAGTATTCATTTGTTCTCTAATCTTTATTATTTCCTGTACTTTGCCGGTTTTGGGTTTGATTTGCTGTTGTTTTTCCAGATCCTTAAGGCATAAAGTTAGGTTGTGTATCGATGACCTTTCTTTCATCTTTAGGAAGGCCTGAATTGCTATATACTTTCCTCTTATGACCGCCTTTGCTGTGTCCCAGGGGTGTGGGTTGTGGTGTTATCATTTTCATTGGCTTCCTCGAACTTTTTAATTTCCTCTTTAACTTCTTGGTTAGTCCATTCATTCTTTAGTAGGATGTTCTTTTGTCTCCAATTATTCGTTACCTTTCCAAATTTTTTCTTGTGGTGATTTCAAGTTTCACAGCATTGTGGTCTGAATATTTGCATGGTATGATCTTGATCTTTTTGTACTTGCTGAGGGCTGATTCGTGTCCCAGTATGTGGTCTATTCTGGAGAATGTTCCATGGGCACCAGAGAAGAATGTATATTTTGCTGCTTTTGGGTGAAATATTGTGAATATATCTGTTAAGTCCATTTGGTCCAGCGTTTCATTCAAAGCCATTGTTGCCTTGTAGATTTTTTGATTAGATGATCTGTCCATTGCTGTGAGTGGGTTGTTGAAGTCTCCTACTATTATGGTATTACTATCAATGAATTTCTTTATGTTTGTGAGTAATTGATTTTTATATTTGAGTGCCTCCACATTTGGTGCATAAATGTTTACAATTGTTAAGGTTTCTTGATGGATAGACCCCTTAATTGTGATATAATGCCCTTCTTCATCTCTTGATACAGTCTTTATTTTAAAGTCTAGATTGGGTGATGTATGTATGGCTACTTTGGCTTTCTTTTGTTGACCATTAGCATGATGGATGGTTCTCCATCCCCTTACTTTCTATCTGAAGGTTCTTTAGGTCTAAAGGGGGTCTCTTGTAAACAGCATATAGATGGATCTTGTTGTCTTATCTATTTTGTTACCCTATATCTTTTGGTTGGAGCATTTAGTCCATTGAAGTATAGAGTGAGTACTGAAAGATATGAATTTATTGCCATGATGTTACTTGTAGAGTTGGAGTTTCTGGTCATGTTCTTTGGTCCTTTCTATGTTGCTTTTGGTATTTATTTATTTATTAACATATTTACGTATGTATTTATTTATATTTTCATCTTTACTCCTCTCAGAAAATCCTCCTTACAATTTCTTGCAGGGCTGGTTTAGTGGTCACAAAGTACTTTAATGTTTGTTTGTATGGGAAACTTTGTATCTCTCCTATTTTGAATCACAGCTTTGCTGGATAAAGAATTCTTGGTTGCATATTTTTCTGATTCAGCACATTGAATATATCCTGCCACTCCTTTCTGGCCTGCCAAGTTTCTGTGGATAAGTTTGCTGTAAACCTGATCTGTCATCCCTTTTAGGTTAAGGACTTTTTTCCACTTGCTGCTTGCATGATTCTCTCCTTGCCTGACTATTTTGTGAATTTGACTATGATATGCCTTGTTGATGGTTGGGTTTTGTTCAATCTAATGGGGGTCCTCTGTTCTTCCTGGATTTTGACGTCTGTGTCTTTCCCTTGGTTAGGAAAGTTTTCTGCTATTATTGCTCTACCACTATTTCTGTATCTTCATCTTCTGGGACCCCTATGATTCTGATGTTGTTCCTTTTTAATGAGCCACTAATTTCTCTAATTCTTAAATTGTGTTCTTTTGCCTCAATCTCCCTCTTTTTTTTTTTTTTTTGCTTCTTTATTCTCCATAAGTTTGTCCTCTATATCGCTGATTCTCTCTTCTGCCTCATCCATCCTTGCTGCTGCAGCATCCATTTGTGATTGTAGCTCAGTTATAGTATTTTTTATTTCATCCTGACTAGTTTTTACTTCTTTTATCTCTGCAGAAAAGGATTCTAAACTATTTTCAACTCCAGCTAGTATTCTTATTATTGCGCTTCTAAATTCTGGTTCAAACATCTTGTTTGTATCTGTGTTGGATAAGTCCCTGGCGATCATTTTTTCGTGCTGTTTCTTTTGGGATGAATTCCTTCATTTTGTCACTTTGAAGGGAGAAAAGGAATTAAAGAGGTAGGGAAAATTAAAATAAAAAAATTAAAATTAAAAATATATTAAAATTCAAAAATTAAACACACACACACACAAATCAAATAAATGATGCTTGATTCTAGGTGTGTTTTGGTCTGGGTGTGGATAGTGGTTTGATAGTTCAGAAAAAAGGGGAAAGAAGAAAAAAATGGAACTCACTTGAAAATTTGAAAAAAATGAATACACTGACACAGACCAAAATGAAATGATGGAAGTAAACTACAGTTTGAAACAAAATTTACACAAAAGTAAAAAAAATAGTAAAAAATATAAAGATAAATATTTGTAATAAAAATTGAAAATAAAATATTTTTTTATTTCTGTATTCAAGGAAAAGAAAAGAAATTAAAAAGAAAAAAGGAAGAAAGAAAAAGAATAAAATTGAATAGATGGTCCTGCTAACAGACTGAAATATGAGTAAAATTTGTTTTCCCCTAGAAATCAGACTATGAAGTGCTTTATATTCCATAAACTAAGCAGACAGTGAGAGTTCAGTTCTTGAAGAGCAAGGTTGGCCCAGTTGTGCGGGGCTCAGTGTAATAGCTCCGTTCTCCACTCGATTGCGCTGATAGCCAACTGGAGTGGTTTGTTGTGGTGCTTTTAGGTGCGCATGCGTATGCGTGGAAGCGGTGAAAATGGCGTCACCCAGGTACCCAGTCTCTAGTATTGGAATTCTGTTCTTCCTGATTAGCAATCATGCACCCGTCCTTGGTCTTCAGCTTTTGTCCACTCCCCACTTTTACACTGTCTGTGAACAAGCCCCAGGTAGTACCGCTCTCCTGAGTTTTGTCTCAGATGTGGCTATTCTCCCCGGCCCCTTACTTCTGAGGGATTGTGGCTTTGACCCATTCTGCCCCTATGTGGAGGGTCTCACCGAGCAGTGGCCGGGCGTCTGCCTCATGCAGAAAAATTTGCGGGACCATGTTGCTGCCGATGCTCAGAGACTGAGGCCTGCTGCCAGCCCGCCCCAGGAAAAGTTCGTGAGATAACGTATAGCAGCAGTATTTCAGGGATTATGGAAAATCACAACACACATCTGGCACTAAGCTTCACCCTTAACAATCTTGTTCCAGCAGCAGCAAATGTGGCCATTCTCTGGGTTCTGCTGGGCCCAGGTTGCCTCACAGCCTCTACCAAATGTACTTCCAGCAGTGGAATCACTTCTCCCCGTGTGGCCCGAGAAACTTCCGGACCCCATTCTGCTCCTGGGGATTCACCCTTCCCACCAGAGCACCATCAGTTATCGAGCTGCAGAGTTCCAGAGTCTATTTTCCCCCTGTTTACAGTCTTAATGGAATTTAAACCTTTTCCTTTCTCCTTTCTCCCTTTTTCAGTTCCTGTGGGTGTTTCTAATTTTCTAATTCCTTTCCAGCTGCTTTGGTAGGGGTGCTTTTTCCCTATTCTCCTCACATTCTCTGTCCTCTCTCTGCACACAAAGTCACCTCTCTGCCCTCTATGTCATCTCTCTCCCCAAGTTCATGTATGCACCGCACAGCTGCTGACTTCTGTGGTTCACGTTGTACAGATTGTTGTGTTAATCCTCAGGTCAGTTTTCTAGGTTTGCATGATGGTGTAGTGTTGGTCTGGCTGTATTTCATGGACACGAGACACACAAAAAACTTCTATGCTGTTCAGCCATCTTGGCTCCCTCCAATAATGAAGCGTATTTAAGAGATGTTTTTTAGTTATTAAATTCAATTGATATTTAATTATATTTAAAATGAGATGTTCAGGAAAGGACATTTTCATAGATTATATGAATTGAGATCTGAAGAAAGTAAAGAAGCAAGCTATAAAAGATACCCAGGAATAGTTTTCTAGGGAGAGAAAATAGTAGTTAGTAGGTAAAATTGCCTTGAGATAGTAGTATTGTGTGGACATACACATTTTGGGGTGCAGTAGGTAACATTTAAAGCCTAAAGACTAGAAGAGATTACTTGACAATTAAGAATAGATAGAAGAGGGGCACGTGGGTGTCTCAGACTGTCAAGCGTCTGACTCTTGATTTTGGTTCAGGTCATGATCTCATGGTTCATGAGACTGAGCCCCATGTTGGACTCTGCACTGACAGCACAGAGCCTGCTTGGGATTATCTCTCCCTCTGGCTCCTCCTTCCCTGCTCATTCATTCTCTCTCTCTCTCTCTCCCTCTCCATCTCTCAAAATACATAAACATTTTTTTAAAAAGGGTATAAGAGAGAAGTAGTGCAACACCATATCCTAGATCACGTAGAATGATGAAACAATTACATACATGAAATAATTAGAACTATACCAAAAGCAGTTAATACTAGAGAAACAAAATATAAATTTTATATTTTAAGAACTAAGACACAATCAACCCCATGCTATAATTTTTGCCCCAAAGGAAGGCATTGGGATCATCTTTTGAGAACTGACCCAGCCAATTATGCTGATTTCCTTGGAATTTCTACCTATACAGCACCTTTTTTAAAAAATATTTTATATATTTTTGAGAGAGAGAGACAGAGAAAGAGACAGAATGCAAGCAGGGGAGAAGCAGAGAGAGAAGGAGACACAGAATCCAAAGTAGGCTCCAGCCTCCTAGCTGTCAGTATAGAGCCAGACATGGGGCCAGAACTCGTGAACTGTGAGATCATGACCTGAGCCGAAGTCATACGTTTAACTGAGTGAGCCATCCAGGCACCCCTATACAGCATCTTTCTAATATTCACCCTGCAGATGAGTCCTAGGAATCATTAAAAGCTAAAATACCGGCTCTTCTTGAGATATTGAAGCTATGGATGAGACCGGATCTACAATCAGGTGTGGGGTAGTTCTTAATGCAGCCTGTTAAGAATGTATGTCTTGATTGCTGACAGTCAAGGAACCCTATACTCTACGACGTCTCCTTCATAGGTATATGCTTTCCTTTGTATACTTAAAAGGGAGAAGTAAGTCTCTCAGACTTTTCTACTCTCCCATAGGACGGGATTCACTGTGAAAATTACATATAGCCAAAAATATTAATTCTAAGTATAATTTGGCTTTACTAAGAAAGGACATGAAAAAATAGGCTGTCAGAATTGAGATGAACATACGGAAGACTGCTTGACAACAAGGGTTGTTACCCTGCTGAAATACATTATCATTTTCTAAAAATGTTAAACATTTGAAGAGGTTGTAGGCTTCCATTTTTCTTTCTACAAGACTTTCAAAATCACTAAGTGTTTGTAGTCAAGAAATGTTTTAGGTGTAATTTGGATTGAAGGGCAGTGGCCATTTTAAATTAATATCTTCCAAGGTCTCATCCAGTACATGATTTTATTATTTTGTTTCCTTGGGCAGTTTAACCTCATTTACCTTTGATGTGGCAGAAGCTTTTTCCCCTTTTCATCGTATTTTCCAGATGACTGTGCAGCCATTAGAGAGATACATAGTATAAAGAATAAGGAAGAAGAAGAAGAAGAAGAAAAAAAACACAGAAAAGAAAGTCCACAAGAGAATACACTAAGTTAAACAAATAAGATTGGTTTCATTTTATGAAAATCAAACCACTGGTCTTTATCATAGTAGGTGAGGAGGCTAGGGATTTCTTTGGAAAGTTATCTGTTTCCTGATCTTCTAAATCTAGATATAATCATTTATATTTTTTGTTCTTTTGTTACAATGTAAAAGGACAACGAAATTATAATTACTGAGGTACTTAGGACACAAACTCTGCAAATATTATAGATTTAAACCTCGGAAATATACTCAGAATGTAGAATAACTCACAGTACATCATTCATTAAATAACAGTGCTGCTTTATATGATAGTGAATCATAAAAGCATGGCTAGTCAAAAAAAGATGTATCTTATGGAAAAAGTATTTCATTACTTACGACAAATTGAAATGGCTAAACAAGGACTATCTTCCAGGAATTCAAATACTTTGAACCCAACGCAAGTTTGTGAAATTTACTTTTAAAAGAAACATTCAGTGGCACCTGGTGGGTTCAATCAGTTAAGCATCTGACTTCAGCTCTGGTCATGATATCCTGGTTTGTGGGTTCAAGCCCCCCGTCGGGCTCTGTGCAGAGAGCTGGTAGCCTAGAGCCTGCTTCGGTTTCTGTGTGTCCCTCTCTCTCTACCCCTTACCCACTCATGCTTGCTCTCTCTCTCTCTCTCTCTCTCTCTCTCAAAAATAAACGTAATTTTTTTTAAATAAGAAAGTTAAATAACCATTCACTAAGGCAGATAGCCACTGTTGCTCACCTTCGTTGTATATGGCTTTGTTAAAAATAAGACTTGTGCCTTTCTCTTTTCCTTTTAAAGATTCTTTTTGCCAGTTTCTCTAAGGTTTTTTTTTTTTTCTTTCTGCCTCATTACTTACTGAATCCAAGTTTCCCTAAGAACTTACTAATAATTAGTATTTACTATGTTTGTTGCACCTCATTCCTATTTTAGCTTTCATCCAGTTTTTTGGTGCGTCATCCTACTCTCCAGGTGTTCTGGCCAACATGTCAGGTTTTGCAAAGTTTGCCAAGGGATTCTGTGCTTGTCCTCCAAATTAATCATTGGCATTAACTGACAGAAAGGAATAGGAATTAACTTCTCTATGTATACATAGCATCTTCAGAGAGTATTCGGGACATATAGTGAAGCTGTTTAAAGTATAAGTTACAGATTAGCTTTTTAGATTCATCTATGTACTCTTGCATAAGTCCTGAGGTACTAAATTTGAAGCAGCAGAATCTCTGGAATCACAGAAGGGTCACGGAGAGATTGCTGTTTGTGCAACATCATGGGGAGTAGAGGTCTCGTACCTTAAAAGGTTTACCAGTCTCTTTTACCTTCCCTGTTTTCCATCTATTTTCTTCTTATATTTCCTTTCCTTCTATGATTTATTTGTATAGCTATCTATAATCTGTCTATCCTGTGGAATGTGCACTATGTAAGTAAGTCTGGGAACCCAACAAATTTGGCATTGTCTCTGATACAGGATGTACAGAGGTAAGGCAACTGAATCCCTGAAGATTGAACCTTGTGTGTTTGAGTGTGTGTGTGTGTGTGTGTGTGTGTGTGTGTGTGTGTGAGAGAGAGAGAGAGAGAGAGAGAGAGAGAGAGACTGAGTGATTACTATAGCATTTCTTTAGCATTTTGACTTCATGTGAGGCCTTGGGGATTTCCATATCAAAGGTACTTCACCCAACTCTGAGGTGTAGGCCTTCCCAGAAGTCATCAACAGACTTCATTTTAAAGAGAAAAGATTTCAGGGCCCGGATAGTTCAGGTGACACTACCCATTAATAGCCGAGCTTGCACGTTATACGCACACTCCTTGATCTTTCAATCAATCACAATCCTTTACCTCCACCCTAGCTTAAATCTAAAAAGTTCTTCCTCTATTAAGAGAAACATAAATCAAATATGAATGACTATAAAGTGCAGAAATATTAAAAGGGAGGAAAGATGAAGGGCAAGTACAAGTAAACTTTAAAAGTTACCAGGTTTTTATTTTTTCCATCTTTGACACTTTTAACTCTTTTATGAAGAAAAGCAAGGTAAACATACACATTTGGTAGGATTAATTAAACTTACTTATCAACAGTGATAGGATATACTGCCTATCACGGTAGTATATTTTCAAAATAGGTTGAAAGTCCTTTGAAAACTAGTTAAGAAAGTCACCTAATGAGTTAAGATTAATGCTGTAACACATATAATATGACTACCATTGGTGTGTTGACCTTTGAATAGCCATAGGAGGATGTGGTTTTTTTTCTTTTTAATGTTTATTTTTGAGAGAGAGATTGAGAGAGACAGAGCAGGAGCAGGGGAGGGGTAGAGAGAGAGGGAGACACAGACTCCAAAGAAGGCTCCAGGCTCGAGCTGTCAGCACAGAGCCCCATGCAGTTCTCAAACCCGTGGATCTCAAGATCATGACCTGAACCAAAGTCAGTTAAGCAACTGAGCCACCCAGGAAAAAGCCCCAGGTTTTTCCCACAGTATTGAACAAATGGTATTTACATTAATTTGTACTAAACAGAAAGTTTCCTGTTAATGAAACAGATGTCACCATTTTTGCATCTATATATGTCACTTTATAGACAAGGTTAAAATGCTTTCTGAGGTGCCAGTAGAGTGCCTGACATATAGCTGATCTTTGGGGTCATGACTGTGGAATAACTGTTTTTTATAAAATAGTGAGAAGCTTCCTCCCTAGATCCCAACCTGTAGTAGCATGGGAACCTCACAGGGGCCATGCCTCAGCATGCCCATGATTCCTTATGGGCCTGTGGAGCAAGTTGTTTCACAAAGCATCAAGAAGATATGCAGCCTCAATACTCCCAGGGAAGTACTTAAGGCACATGTGGGCCCACCCCCTCATACATAAAACAAAATAAACTTTGATGAAACTAGTTGTAGAAAAGAGACCTCTAGACAAGGCACCTGAGTTTCTTTTACTAAGGACACTTCCAATGCATAGAATATGTTCACTGTGTAATTCCACTTAAGATAGGACCCTTACTTCCACCAATTTTGAGGTTTTAAATTTAAAACTTTCCTGTTTTTCACCAACTAGTGGACACAACAATCTGCCATTATTTATAATCTCACAGCCTTTTCCTTGTAAAATATTTGATGGATAGGAAAGCCTATTATGTCAATTGTGAACACATTTGAGTTTATAATTTTGTTGAATCTTATGAACTATTTCTGTTAGATTTTATTTTAATTCCAGTCTAGTTCACATACAGTGTTAAATCAGTGTCGTGTACAAAATAGTGATTCATCAATTCTATACATTACTCAGTGCTCATAAAGATAAGTATATTGTTTAATTCTCTTCCACCATTTCATCCATTTCCCCTTCCTGCCCTCCTTCTGGTAACCATCTGTTTTCTATTATTAAAAGTCTGTTTTTTTCATCTTTTTCCCCCTTTGTTTCTTTTGTTTCTTAAATTCCACATATGAGTGAAATCATATGGAATTTGTCTTTATCTGACTTATTTCACTTAACGTTAGAATCTCTAGATCTATCCATGTTGATGTAAATGACAAGATTTAACTCTTTTTTATGGCTGAATAATATTCGTGTGTGTGTGTGTGTGTGTGTATGTCTGTGTGAGTGTGTGTGTGTGTGTGTGTGTGTGTTCTGTATGCATTCATCTGTCAATGGACACTTGGGCTGCTTCCATAATGTGGCCTAAATAAGGCTTCAGTAAGCATAGGGGTGCATTATATCCTTTGGATTTAGTGTTTTTGTTTGTAGTTTTTGGATAAATACCCAGTAGTGTGATTACTGAATTGTATGGTAATTCTGGTTTTAATTTTCTGAGGAAGCTCCATATTGTTTTCCACAGTGGCTACACCAGTTTGCATTCCCACCAATAGTGCATGAGGATTCCTGTTTCTTTGTATCCTTGCCAACATTTTTTGTTTATTATAAAGTAATTTTATCACTAATTCCCAAGGAGTCAATCTCGGCAAAAAGTTCAAATGTCTTTAGGAAATACTATTCATTATTGCTTTCCGTGCCAAATTTTTTAAAGTTAGCTAACAGTTTCATGACCATGGGTCACTTAAAGTGCTTTCTTTCAGGTGAGCTGTAAAACAAAATACCGTGACACCTTTCTGTATGCATAATGAGTGTGTCTGTGCTAAATTATTTATTCATTGTGCTAAAAAATAGAAAATTAATTTTCATATTTTCTTTTTTAAATAAAATGTTTGATATTGTTATTATGTTTCATCTACTATCATTTGCTTTAGAGAGGGGAAGGAAAACTGGAGACCATGGGCCATATCTAGTCTACCATCTGTTTTCGTAAATAAAGTTTTATTGGAATTCAGCTGTGTTCATTCATTTATATATTGTGCATGGCTATGTGTGCTCTCCCACAGCAGAGCTGAATAGTAAGAACTGAGACCTTATGTCCTGCAAAGTCAAAAATATTTACTTTATGAACTTTTACAAAAAAGATTCCCCCATATAGCCTCAAGATGGGATTCAATGGAAAATTAGCTTCTATAAATGCCCTAGTATTTTGTGGTCACTTATGCTGGTCAAAAAAAAAAAAAAATGTCATTCTTGATATTTCACAAACAGAAGGATCTGAGGTCCCAATCAAACTTTCAAAGGCCATGATATATGTAGAGAAATTTTCTTTCTTGAATCCAACATTATTATGCACAGTAAGCTTGCACATCTTTAAAAAAAGATTTAATGTGAATTTTATCTTCATTTCCATGAGGATATGTCATTTACTTGTCGTTGTTTTTTCTGCCATCCTTTCTATTCCTGCCATAGCATTTACACAAGTTATTTATGTGTATGTGAGAGAGAAAATGTGTCTGTAAGATGAAAAATGCTATTTTCTTGATTAATTTTTAATGTATTGGTCTCTTTGCTTACCCTGAAAATTATCCCTGTTTTTAATCCATAGCATCAGACTTTAATAGGACATCATTCAAGATTTCACTGTTACTACTTTGTGTTATCTTCTGTTTCACTCTTTAATTCACAGTCACTTTCTTTTTCTATGTCATACATGGTTTTCCCCAATACAGTGATGTTTATCCTTTGCATAGTTAATTCCATTTGAGTAGAAGAGATAAAACAAAGCAGTCCAGGTGGGTGAGCAAATTTTCTTGCCGTTCTCCTGGACTTCAGAAAAAAAAAAATCTCTTAATTGGTCCCTGGAGCTTTGACTTTCATTAACTATTTGAAACAAACCTTTTTCTATGGAAAAGACACCAAGAAATAAAATACCATATTGGTCCCTTCAATAGTGTTAATATTTGTAAATATCAAGCCAGTTCCAACTGGATCTGTCCATGGATAATCAAAAACTAATGATAAGCTAAGGAATGTTGTAGGTAAATAGGGAGTCATCACCTACATCAAAGAAATCTTGTTGAATCTGATACATGGTAAAAGAGGTATAATAATCTATAACAGTAATTAGGGAAACACACTTACAAATGTCCCAAATAAAAGAGTATAAGCTTCTTGAGGGAAAAAATTTAGTATACCAATTCCTTCTGATTCTCTTAGTAGTGATCTGAGTTCCCTTACTAAGAATGCAGCAAATGTTAAGAGTTGACTGATGGTAATCCTTTAGGATACTTGATCTTTCTCCTTAGCTAAACAAGAAAAATCAAAAGTATTGTTTCAAGTCATTTACAAGTGTTGTTGAAAGCTCACTCATTCACTTTTCCACCACTATGAGTGTCTTGTCTATTTAAATATAAGAAAAAAGTAAATTATCATTGGTTTTTCTTGTCTTTAATGATGCAAATTTTGAGAAATGGAACAATCTTAAATTCACCTTTTTATAGAAGAGTATAGCATTTTAGGTAAAAGTCATTATGGAGCAAGAAACATAACAACAGATGAGAATATGAAATATATTTAAAATCATAATGAATATGTAAAGAGTAGAAATATAAACTTCTATTTGGCCACCAGTCTAACATACCTTATTGCATCATCACACCAAGTTATATATAGTGGACATCTCGTGGACATCCAAAGTTAGATCATTAGGGCAACATGAGAAATAGATGGTATGTTTGTATACAATAGTTTTAGTATCCACTCTCCATAGGTTCATTTTAGCCTCTGTTCCCATAGTCCTTACTTCAACAGAGAAACAAACACAGACTTTTATTTTCTGGAGAGTTCCAACTCAATTTGTTTCCAACTTTCAATTAAATTCTTAATTACCATCAGCTGTCAAACACCATATCTTAGGCACAAGTAGAGATCACAAAAATCCATTCTTTCATTCAATAAATCTTTAAGTATCTCTCATTATAATTTTCCAGGGTCACATATGAGAAATGATAGTCAGAACTCTCAAGTAGCTTATAAATTGAGTTGAAGAAATAAATGCATTAAAAATTATGGTACAAGGCAACAATCACAAACATTATTCAAATATTATAATTGGTAAATTAAAAAAAAAAACTTGAAAGAAATTACCTGTAGTTGTAGGGACAAGAGACAATTCTGAAGGACATGGCTCTTAAAACTGTGCCTGTAAGAAATTTAACAGATATAGATGTGAGGAATGGAAACTGCATTCCAGGTAAAGAGAATGGCATAAGCAAGGACTTAAAGGTAGAAAATGTGAATGTGCATTATTGGAACAAAATGGATTAAGAAAATGTGGCAAAGGAGAAAGTATTAATAAGTTGGTCTGTATGCAGGGAAAGGGTACAGGTGAGGTAAGAAATTAAATAGAAACATTTAAGGTAGGGCCAAATAACGGAGGACCTTGAATGGCAGTCTTAGGTGTTTGGTCTTCCTCAGGGAATGGAAGCATTTTAAGCAAGGGATTTAACTTCATAAGTTATTTTGGCAGCACTAGTTAGGAGAGAGAGTCAGGGGAAACGAGATGCTATGAGAGGCCTGGCTGCTATGTTAACAGAGTAGTGAAGAACAGAGCTAATAATATCAAGCCAGCACAGTGGATAGACTGTAAGAGAAATTCAAAAAAGAAGTTGGTTCAAGTAAGTGAATCTAAGAGCCCTCATTTCATCCATTTTACATTCATTTAAATGTGCTGACAAGTGTGAGGAGAGGTAGAAAAAAATGTGTTAAGAGAGCTCATGAGATAAGAAAGAATTTTTTCAAGGATGACAGGGAATTTTTGGTTGGCTACAAAATGTTTTGCCAAGAAGAAATTGTCATTTTCCTAAATTTTAAAATGGCTTTTGATATAATAGTTGTTGAATTAAATATCATTATATATAGACATGTATACAATGTACATATAACATATACATACAAATATTCATCTGTATATATATTATACAACACACATATAATCTGGGAGTGTAATAAATTTGCCTGTACTAAAATTTTTGTATTAAGTTACTGTTTAGGGTGTAGTTTAAGGTTTATATCAAACTATGATTGACTGGGTTGCTTATAAACGATTGAAATTTATTTCTTGCACTTCTGAGTGCTGGAAGTCCTAGATCAGAGAGCCAGCATAGTTGGAGTCTGGTGAGAGCCCTCTTTTGGGCTGCAGCCTGGTGACTTCTCCATGCATCCTCACATTGTAGAAAGAGGGTCAGAGAGCTTTATGGGATCCCTTTTATAATCTCACTCATGAGGGCTCTCCAAGCATTATCTAATTACTTCCCAGAGGCTCCACCCCCTAATGGCATCACAGCGGGGGTTAGGATTTCAACATATGAGTTTGAGCTGGGCACAAGCATTTAGTCCATATCTGCGTTAAGAAAATAATCAAGTACTTGTTTTCAGTAACCAAATGTGTTTGGTTAATACTTATTATCCATCACCTATTAGGGTGACCTGATAATCAATTTAAATAAGAAGTCATTGAAAGTCTATGTACTTGTGTTTGTTACCTATGTGTTAGACTTCATTAAGCAGCTTATTAATCAGCCTTGACTGTTTGCCACACATTAGTTCTTCAACAAAAGCACAGTTCTAGCTGATGTTTGTGAATCACCACCTGTAGAAGTCTTAATGAATTTTTCCTCCTTTGGAGCATAATCCATCTTTGCCCCATTGTCTAAACACCATCAGTTCATTTGCAGCATATTCTAATGTGTGATATAAACAGAAGGTGTCAGTCTACAGTACTCAGGTTTTAACTGCAGAAAAACGGGGATTGCTTCCTTTTCCTGTGTCTTTGTTCTCAACAATATCTCACTATTGCCCCGGTACTCTTCATCCCAGTGACTTTTTACCCTGCTTTTGGGTGACTTCTATTCATCTTCAGAAAGTTTTGGAAATGTTCAGAAACATCTCCCGTTCTTGGTTCTATGGGCACTCTCTGCCCAGATTAAATGTCCGTTTCTTCCCGTGGATTCTGCCATATATGATGTTTAGTGGCCCATTAATCCACTTACACATCTTAAATTGTGTGTAAAAACAAAGTTTTCTTACCATTTAAATATTTTTTTACACTTTACTTGAATTAAAAATTAAGTTTTAATAAAAACAAAATATAAGGGCAATGAATAGATTTAAGGAGCATAGATTTCAAATCTGAATTATTAACTAAAAATAGACTTAAGTTGGCTTAGAAAGTTGTTGATTACCTTCATCTCAAATATCAAAGAATTTATTTTTAATTATTTTTTTTTATTTTACAGAAAGAATGAGGGATATTGGTAGAGGGAGAAGAGAGAGAGTATCTTAAACAGGCTATATGCTTAGTGTGGGACTTAACACAGGGCTCTATCCCATGACTGTGAGATCATAACCTGAGCTGAAATCAAAAGTCAAGCTTGAATTGACTGAGCCACTCAGGTCTGCCCTCAAATACCAAAGAATTTGGGGCATGTGGGTGGCTCAATTGATTAAGCTTCTGACTTTTGTTCTTTGTCTCAATTCATGATCTCACAGTTTCATGAGTTCAAACCCCACATTGGTCTCTGTGCAGCTGGAAGTGCAGAGCCTGCTTGGGATTCTCTCTCACTCCCTCTCTCTGCCCCTCCCCCACTCACACTGTCTCTGCCTCTCTCAAAATAAATTAAAAAAACTTTAGAAAAATATATCAAAGAATTTAATGTAGAGGAATACACAGTTGACCAAGACACTCAAACAGCACCCATAAGGTCTGTTTCATTTAACAATAAGGATTCTGGTCTTGCAGCTCTTTCATCACCTCTGTTAGATTTTTATCTACAGGCAGAGATCCCAGGGTTCTTTTCACTCCAGGTTAGGTGGAAGTTTGTACTTGGCATGGCCTTGACCCTAATGATCTTTATCTATTTAACACCAATCTATCAACTCTTCAGTGTTTCTCTATACTACACTTGGATCCCTGTCTCCTTGTGCTTTTACTTATTTGATTTACCTAACCTTGGGTGGGATTGGTTTTACTCTATGAATAACCAGGGGCAATTACCTCTGCTTTGTCAGTTAGAGCCCTGTGGCTTTCAAGATAGATCAACTTCCTTTCTTGAGGGTAAATTCACCTCCATCATCTTATATTCCCTCCCCACCTTGTGTTACTAAGTTCCTATCCAATACAAGAATTTGACTCCTAGGAACCAGATATTTGGATCACATGCATAATTAATGTATGGCACCTGCTGTCAGGGTGCTTACAATCTTGGTTGGGGGGTTGGTCACCGTGTAGTTAAAATTACCAATTTGCTATCTTTCTGACCATAATGTTTTAGTGTCGTATCTGAATAGCCGCTATATCTTTCTTCACCTGCAAAGCAGAAATGATTGACATTTTTGTCCAATTAATCATTAGGTCTTTCTTGGCCCAGTATCCCACTCCTCATACTTCTCAGCAAACATTTTTTTGCTGAACCAGCTCAATTATCTCTAGTGGTATAACTGTCCAGCATCCCGTAACTGTATATGAACAGTATCAAAATGATTTTACACCTAAACTCTAGGTCCTTGAGGAATAATGACAGTCAAAATTTTTCATGGGAAGAAAAGAAAGGTCATAAAACAGAATCCTGGAATTACTGATGAAACTTTGATCTGCTTATATTTTATTTATTTTTTTTTTTAATTTTTTTTTCAACGTTTATTTATTTTTGGGACAGAGAGAGACAGAGCATGAACGGGGGAGGGGCAGAGAGAGAGGGAGACACAGAATCGGAAACAGGCTCCAGGCTCCGAGCCATCAGCCCAGAGCCCGACGCGGGGCTCGAACTCACGGACCGTGAGATCGTGACCTGGCTGAAGTCGGACGCTTAACCGACTGCGCCACCCAGCCGCCCCTGCTTATATTTTAAAGTAAATATTAGCCACCTTTGCACAGGGAGAAGAAAAATGTCGTAATATGAAATTGAACCAATAATAAAAAGGCATTGTTATTCCTGATAGTTTTAAAATATCATTCCCTTTCTGAAACAGTCAAAATTTTTACTTATTGCCCATCAAAATAGTCTTAAAGATATGAAGTGTTATTTTGTCATTTCTAGCCCAGAGGTTGGCCGTTCTTTGTCCTAGTCTTCCAAGGACTGCTTTTATTTTCTGTTTTAATCTCAATATTATGTTTCCATTCCATACATATTTTGAGAGGTCATGAGGCACCAATACCTTTTATGCAAATCAAATAAAAATGTACAGGGTGTTTGCTTTTTATTTTCAAAAGTTGATTCAGATGTGCTCCCTGCTGCAGTCTGCACATGCAAATGCTTGAAAAGTGCAA
This sequence comes from Puma concolor, assembly GCF_028749965.1. Classification (NCBI taxonomy): domain Eukaryota; kingdom Metazoa; phylum Chordata; class Mammalia; order Carnivora; family Felidae; genus Puma; species Puma concolor. The sequence goes on from NC_141675.1 coordinate 97,135,848, forward strand.
TTCTTCGCCTTGGCATCCTAACTCCAGAGGGCATCTTTTTTTTCCATTAGAAGGCAGAGGCCACCTATCTTTTTTTAATTATGTGTAACAATAACTAAACACAGGGTGCCATTTTCTCAGAACCCAGTATTGCTCCTACATTTTGGACCCTATATTTTGAAGATTTGGTATGTCCTTGGTATATTAAGGAATCAACACAAGGGTTTTTCATTATTGTCTATTTGGACATCTTACTGAATTTCACATTAGTTCTAATATGCAGATTCTTTAGCACCAACATTTTATTACTATTTAGGATTCATATGAGATTTAAGATTCTGTAGCTAAGTCCCCACCCTTTTTCCCACCCATAATTACTGCTTCTCTATGCTCAAAGTATTTTAAAGGCTTACTTTTAATCCCAACACGTGGAATATAACTCCTAGATAGTTTCACCACAGAATATACAATAAAGCATGGTGGTCAAGAGTGTGGGTTTGGGGTACAGATAGATTGGATTGGAAATTTACCACTCTTCTTTCCAAAATATGTGATTTTCGGCAAGCCAACTGACCTCTCCAGTTTCTTCACTGATAACACAATCTTACATGTTTATTATTTACATTAAAGGAAATGATGATTGTGAAACACTTAGACAGGGCTTGGTACATGTTAGGTGCTCAATACATAATAATTATACTTATAACAGAAGTTCAGATAGCAGAGAACTAGGGTAATCCTGGGCTTTCATTGTCCCTCAAACACAGCTGTATTGAGGTCAGATCACTTACAACACCCAGGAAATTCTTCTGCCAAGTGGCAGGAGGATCTCCACGGTTGGAGGGAGACAGTGTGGCAGATGTGATGTGCGTGGAGGTGATTGGGACGATAGAAACTGTGGTGTCACAGAGGGGAGAGAACCCATTTTGAGTAGAGACAAAGGGAGAGAAAGAGAGATGGGTTGAAAGAGTGCAGCATCAGGTTCGCACTAGAGGAAAACCTCTCTAGAGTGAGAAGTATTGTTGTAGTTTAGTTTTTTGTTTGTTTGTTTCCCAACAGGATTTAGAACTAATACTGTGAGGTTTAGGAGAATTTGAATTTTGAATTTCTCCAGAGCAAAGCTGTGGCCCCTGCTCCTGGGGAGAAGGAGCAAGCTGGCCCTAGGAACGCATAGCGTGGTGTAGGGATTTCTAGGGTGCACTGAGAGAGAACATCCCACTTCCTGGAGTACTTTTGGAAGAAAGTATTTTGCCTCTTCAAGGACAAAAAACCCTGTTGGTGCCAGCAGGAGGACTTTCATCAGCAGGGGACAGAGATATACCCAGAGGGAATATAACGGTGTTGCTGTTTTTAGCAGTGGCACACCATAGATTCTGTGCACTGCACTGGTGTGGAACTATTTTTCTGTGACCAAGAACATGAGACACAGCATCGAGAGACTCCGCTTGGTGCCTGGTCCTTTAAGACTTTGAATTTTGAATCCTAGTCATGTGAAAAAGGAAAAAAAAAAAAAAAAGCACAGGCATGCTGTGGTGCAGGGCTTGCTGACTGCCCTTGCTATTCTGTGAGGGTTGCCTGAACAGCGGTCGGTGTGCGATCCCCTGTCCAGGGATGAGAGATTTGGGTGGTGCCATTTTTACCCCCAGCAACAACAGGGTGGAATTGAAGAGAGCAGTACAGTGGCCCCCTATGGAGGCAGGAACCACTTACACCATAGGCACCACCTGGCAACTGCTTATTTACTGGGGAAGGAATGACTCTAAGCTGACAAAACAAGCTTCTCTTCCAGAAGACCATCCACCAAATGTACTGAAAATCGAGTGCTTCAGAACCACTTCTGCAGTTCTTACTGAAATAGGACCAGGCTTGCTCCCCCACCCCCACCCCATTTCTTTCTTTATTTTTTCCCTTCTCCTCCTCCTTCTTCCTCTTCTTTTTCTTCTCCTCCTTCTCCTTCTTTTCTTTTCTTTTCTTTTTTTTTTCTTTTCTTTTCCTTCTTTTCTTTTTCTTTGAAATCAGCCTTATAGTATTTTTATATTCTCTTAATTTTTTTGGTGCCCTTTCCTTTTCTCTTTTTTTGGAATCTAGTCCCCCCCTTTTCCAGGATTATTGCAACAAACAAATCAAAGCACACCTAGTTAAAAGTCCAAACACCACCCTCACTTCCCATTGCAGACAAGGAGGATCTCTACAGAGACCTGACCATTGGGAAGGAGCCAAAATGCAACAGCAGAATGAACATAGCATACACCAGAAATACTTCTTGAAGTGCCTGTCTTTGGACAGTGTATGACCCCTTTTTAATATAGCATTACTTTAAGGTGCAGGAAATATATATTAACCTTTCAAAACACGCATGAGACAGAAACTTAGTCAAAATGACAAGACAGAAAAATTCTCCCCAAATATCAATAGGAAATCTCAGATAGGGCCTTGCTTAAAACAGATGTAAGCAATATATCTGAACAAGAATTTAGAACAATAGTCATAAGACTACTAGCCGGGTTTGAAAATAGGATACAAGACACGATAGTAACCCTTGCTGCAGAGATGAAAAAACTAATTACTACTCAGGCTGAAATAAAAAATTGTTATAACTGCAATGCAAAACTAACTGTATACAGTCACAATGAGGACTGAAGGAGCAGAGGAGAGAATAGGTGATATAGAAGAAAAAATTATGGAAAATAATGAAGCTGACAAGAAGAGGGAAAGAAAACTTTTCGTCTCGAGGGGAGACTTGGAGAACTTAGTGATTGTATAAAACAAAACAATATCCATTTCATAGGAGTCCCAGAAGATGTCAAGTGGGAAAAAGGGCGGAAGGTTATTTGAGCAAATTATACCTGAGAACTTACCTACTTTTGGGAAAAAAAAACAGGCATTCAAGTCCAAGAGGCACAGAAAACTCCCCTCAAAATCAACAAAAACAGGTCAACACCATGAGATACAGTGAAACTTGAAAAATACAAAGGTAAAGAGAGAATTCTGGAAGAAGCTAGGGACAAAGGTCCTTAACGTACAAGGATAGACACGTAAGTTTAGCAACAGACCCATCCACTGAAAGTTGGCACACCAGAAGGTAGTGGCAGGAAATATTCAATGTGCTGAATGGGGAAAATATGCAGCCAAGAATTCTTTATCCATCAAAGCTGTCATTCAGAATAGGAGAGATAGAATTTCCCAGAGAAACAGAAACTAAAGGAGTTCCTGAACACCCATCCAGTCCAGTAAGAAACTTTAAGGAGGACTCTCTGAATGGAGGTAAAAAAAGATCAAAGCAGAAAGACTACAAACACCTGAGAACATCACCAGAAACACCAACTCTACAGGTAACACAATGGCACTACATTCACACCTTTCAATACTTTGAATGTAAATGGACTAAATTCTCCTCCAATCAAAGTCATAGGGTGTCAGAATGGATTAAAAAAACAAAAATAAACAAAACAAAACAAAAAACAAGATTCATCTGTGTGTCACCTACAGGAGACTCATTTTAGACCTAAAGACACGTGCAGATTGAAAGCGGATGGAGAACCACCTATCATACTAATGGATGTTCTAAAGAAACCCAGAGTAGACATACTTATATCAGAAAAACTACATTTTAAAACAGATTCTATAACAAAAGATGAAGAAGGGCATTATATCATAATCAAGGGGTCTATCCATCAAGAAGATGTAACAATTGTAGATATCTATTCTCTCTCAGCTTTTGGCACCCAAATATATAAATCAGTTTATAACAAATATGAGGAATAATTGGTAATAATTATTGATAACCATTGATAATAATACAATGATAGTAGGGGACTTTAATACTCCACTTACAACAATGGACAGATCATCTAAGCAGAAAATCAACAAGGAAGTAGTGGCTTTGAATGACACAGTGGACTGGATAGATTAACAGATATATTCAGTACATTTCATCCTAAAGCAGCATACATTCTTCTGTAGTACAAGTACTGTACTGTAGAAGTAATGTAGTACAAGTTCAACATTTTCCAGAATAGATTACATACTGGGTCACAAATCAGCACTCAACAGGTACAAAAGACTGAGATCATACCATGCATATTTTCAGATACAACTCTATGAAAGTTGAAGTCAACCACAGGAGAAAAATTGGAAAGCCCTGAAACATATGGAGGTTAAGGAACATCCTAGTAAAGAAAGAATGTGTTAACCAGGAATTAAAGAAGATGTAAAAAAAGACATGTATGCAAATGAAAGTGAAAACACAACAGCCCAAACCCTTTGGGATGCAGCAGAAGTAGTCCTAAGAGGAAGTATATTGCAATTCAAGGATATCTCAAGATGCAAGAAAGGTCCCAAATACACAATCCAACTTTACACCTGAAGGAGCTAGAAAAGGAACAGCAAATAAAGCCTAAAGCCAACAGAAGAAGGAAAATAATAAAAATTAGAGCAGAAACAAATGATACAGAAACAACAACAACAACAACAACAGTAGGACATATCAACAGAACTAAGAGCTGGTTCTTTGAAAGAATAAACAAAGTTGATAAACCCCTAGCTAGACTTTTAACAGTAGAAAGTCCCAAATAGATAAAGACATGAATTAAAGAGGAGATATCACAACCCACAGTACAGAAATTCAAACAATTATAAGAGAATACTATGAAATATTACATGCCAACAAACTGGACAATCTGGAAGAAATGGATAAATTCCTAGAAACTCACAAACTACAAAAACTGAAACAAGAAAATATAGAAAATTTGAATAGACCAATAACAAACAAAGAAATTCAATCAGTTATTAAACATCCCCCAACAAACTAGAGTCCTGGGTCACATTGCTTCCCAGGGGAATTCTAGCAGACATTTACAGAAGAGATCAAACCTATTCTTCTCAAATTGTTCCAAAAAATAGAAATGGAAGGACAGCTTCCAAACTCATTACGTGAACCCATTATTGCCTTAATTTCAAAACCAGACAAAGACCCGACTAAAAAGGAGAATTATAGGCCAATATCCGTGATGCAACGGGATGCAAAAATTCTCAAGATACTAGCAAATCGAATTCAGCAGTACATTAAAAGAATTATTCACTGTGATCAAGTGGGATTTATTCCTGGGCTGCAGAGCTGGTTCAATATTCACAAATCAATCAATGTGGTATACCACATTAATAAAGGAAAGATAAAAACCATATGATCCTGTCAGCAGATACAGAAAAAGCATTTGACAAAATACAGCATCTATTTTTTATAAAATCCCTCAACAAAGTAGGGTAGATGGAATATAGTGCAACATCATAAAGGCCATATATGTATGACCCACAGCTAATATCATCCTCAATGGGTAAAAACTGAGAGACTTTTCCCTAGCAGACCTGGGAACAAGGGAAGGTGGACATTTACTTCTAAGCTTCTTTTATCTTTGTAATTCTTTTACTGTGAACAGGTATTACTTACAATTTTTAACGAGTTTTTATTTTATTTTTATTTATTTTATTTTATTTTATTTTTATTTTTATTACTTACAATTTTTAACGAGTTTTTTTCAATTTTTAATTTTGGTATAAAGCACAAACCATAAAATTTATCAGCTTATATATTTACATACAGTTCAGTATTATTAAATATATTCACATTGTTGCGTAAAAAGATAACTATACTTATTGCTAATATTAGCAAGAATCATAGTCTCAAAACATACTCCCCTCAGCTCTTCTTATTACCTAAAATATCGCCTTTGTAATAACTCATAGTTTTAAGACACTATCTCTCAAAAGGCACTGAACAGTAATACAACATACCCAATTAGTGTGGTTTAAGTTGTTATAAAATCAAATTTTACTCACTTTTAAACATGGCTGGAAAATAATAACAAAAAGCGCAGAAACAGTTCGATAAAAAGATGAAAGTGAACATAAAGTGAGGATGGAAGATAATAGGACTTGGAGGCAGGATAGGAATTAAGTTCTGGAACACCAGCGGTGGTCAGGGTACCTGCAATGCAGATTTACTTTTCTTCTTATTTTCTACTCCCTCTACTTCTCCTGAAATCCAAATAGTATCATGAAATCCAAAATATGCCCATATGAAACCCAGGAGGATGATAATTCCAAATTATAGTAAAATTTAGTCAGAATATTGATGATAATAATCGCTTTAAATTTTAAAAATACATGTAAATATGTATACATTATTATGTTAAAATTAATAAATATTATTTTCATTTTATAGATAAGTTCAAAGGATTACCTACCAAGTTCCCATAAGCAATAAAATTTGGATGATATAGGCCTTAAAATTAGAAAACCTTAACGCTAGGGGCTCCTGGGTGGCTCACTTAGTTAAGCATCCAATTTTGGCTCAGGTCATGATCTCACAGTTTATGAGTTTGAGCCCACAACAGGCCCTGTGCTGACAGTGCAAAGCCTGCTTCATATCCTCTGTCCCCCTCCCTCTCTACTTCTCCCTAACCTCAACAATAAATAAAGAATGGAAGAAAGAAAGAGAGAAAGAAGTACTTAACTCTCATTCTGCCTCAGGCAAATGGTGAAACTGAGCCTCAGCAGTCTCTCACTGTAAAAAGTTGATAGCATCATTTTTTTCCTTTGCAGGGTTTTATGAAACCATGCATATGGAAGTACAAGATTGCATGTAGAAATATGTAACACAGTGCATGACATATTGTGCTTGTTCAGCAAATGCCAGTTTCTCTGACACTAAATTTCATACTCCTGTTGCTCTCCCGTGGGAAGACATGCCATTACTGCATCATTTGTACCTGTAAGTTGAAAAAAAGAGCCCGTCCTCTTGCTTTCTCACCTAAATTCGGGACTTTCTCCTTTTCTCTGTTTATCCATCCATCCATCCATCCATCCATTCTATTTACTCTTCATCAATTTATTAATTCCCTATTTACCAAACTGCATTACATTCTTCCTTCTTCAGCTTTTTTCTTTTCAGTCAAAATACTTAGGAGTTTTAGAAAGTGTTTATAAAAAACTAAAAATATATATATATATGAACATAAAAAGATTGAATTTCAAATCTTGGGCTTCTAATCACCACCAAAATATTTGGCTGCTACTACCCACTCCCCTATAGAAAGCTGGCCCTTCTTGAGGCACCCGAGTGGCTTAATCGGTTAAGTGTCCGACTTCAGCCACAGGTCATGATCTCGCAGTTTGTGAATTCGAGCCCTGCATCGGGCTGTGTGCTGACAACTCAAAACCTGGAGCCTGTTTTAGATTCTGTGTCTCCCTGTCTCTCTCTGCCCCTCCCCCAATCGTGCGCGCGCGCTCTCTCTCTCTCTCTCTCACGCTCACTCTCTGTCTCAAAAATAAATAAACACACACACAAAAAAATTAGGAAGCTGGCCCTTCTTGAAAATGTCAGATGAAGCTGTAAACCCACCAATGGCTATTTTCTGCTTTCTATATTTAGATAATCCAACTAAAGTGGGATATCTAATAGGTTGGGCATGTTAGACTAGTCAAGCAGATAGCTAAATCTCAATAGCTTAACCCAAACAGACATGCTTGGATAAGTATTCAGGTGAACAGAAAAATTTTACATCTAGCGGTCACTAAGGGACCAGGATCCATCTTACTGTTTCACCATCTCACAGAGCCATGTCATAATGGATATCCAGCCAGAGAAGTAGTACAAAGCAATCCTGTAGGAGATACACAACAGTTTATAATACCCTTGGTCTGACAGTGACCCCATCACCTATTGGCAAGGCATAGTCACATAGACACACCTAGCTACAAGGGAGGTGCCTAGTTACAAGCCTATTACTGGAGGAGAAAGCAGAATAGAATTCAGTGAACAGTGAGAGTTCAGTGACATGCTGTATGAAAGAGAGGCTGTATTTCAACCATAGTTTTGTTTACTCTAAAACAACAAGTTGCTAGTCTTCTGATACTTCCCCCTTTTTGCTGAGGAGTCCCTCGAGGAATAGTGATTTATTCTGCCTGTTTCCCAATGGATAGCATGTTATTTGGGAATGTGGGTGGCATGAGTTGTAGAAGGGGGATGATCTTTCTTAATGTAATTTTAAATAACAGATCCAATTTAGTACAGCACCAGCAAAGTATTCAATTAAAAACACATTATTAAAATAAAAATTAATGTTCTGTTGCTGAACTGCTTGGCTGAATGCACCAATTAAAATTTTTCTTATCTTCCCGACCTCCTCTCCAATCTCTTTGGGAAAGAAAAAAGACATACACACAAACACACACAAGTTTCTGACAAAATAAGTTGAGGTTAATGATGAACTCTGTCACTGAAATATTGTAATCCTAAAATTACCTGCCGCATTTGAGACATGTTGTATGGCAAATTAGTGTTATTAAAAAAATGATAATAATGCAAATGTCCAGAAGAAATCCTCATGCAGGTGGGCCTTATTTCTGCTGAAGCACTGGTGTGGGTTCAGGCTCATGCTCACCTTGGTCTGTGGGTCATGTGCACCTTCCACAGTGCCTAACTGCCAAAGACCTTGTCCTTCTGTTTCTGGATTTTTCTTAACTTGCAAGGATTGCCCATGTAGTCAAGAGGGATGGTTAGATGCTAATTCTCAGGTGGTATTCTGCTGGTCCCAGTGCTTTGCATCCTTTTAGGGTTGTGACCTTAATCCACAGAATATGATCTGGGAGCCAGTGGATTGGTTTGTCCACGTAGAGCATGAAGATGAGTTCCATAATCAGTCTCAGGTCCAGCTACTTGACCATCTTCTTGATGAAGCCCAGCTTGGAGAACTCCAGGATCATGAGGTCCTCTGAGGGCTACTTAGTGCAAAGTTTTTCATGGGCTCAGGTGCAGTTGCCCATGATGCCATTCTTCAGATGCACATGATAAATGTCTCTGGACTGCACAGACATCATGAGGAAGTAGTGATGAAGGTTATGTTGTCATTTTCTTCTATTTAAACATTTTCTTCTCCACTTTTTGTTTGCAGAATATTTCATATCCAGGGTCCCTTGATATCACTTACATATAAATTTGTTCTATCAAATCCCTTTCACCTCTCGAGAATTCTACTTCAGGGGGTGTTTTTTAGTATTCATCCACCTTGTGGCAGTTCCATTCTCCTCAATATCTATGTTTGGATATAATAAATAAGGTATTTTTTGAAGCAACAAGTTTCCTGGTTTGATCCTGCTGACATTTCCCTTCTTCCTTTAATCTTTTATCTTTCAGTGAGTTAGTCTTTCTATTTTAATGGAAAATTCTGTCAAATTTATTAGTAAAGGTTTATAATCACATCAACAGTGATTGTACCTCCACTAATGCACAGCAGTGGGAATATGCAAATGATCACAGCAATTGCTGTGGACTTGCAAACTAGTGTTCTCATTTGTGTGCATCTGCACTCGCTGATTGATACTTGTTTTGTGAATGTACTAAAGTCAAGTCTCCCTTGTTTTAAAAGAACTCTAGGCCTTCCAAAAAACCAGATGGCCAGGATGGTACCTGTTTGAACTGTTTTTAAAATGGAGTCATAACCTAAATTTCTAAAGCAATCCTATTTGTTATGCTTTGTGATGAGGAAACAGAAGGTGAGAAGCTTGTTATTAATTTTTTTTTTTAAATGGCAGTTGTAGACAGCTCTCAGGAATGGTCTCTTGTCACATTGTAGTTTAGGAAATAAAAAGCAGTAAATTCATAAGAAATTCTGTCTGGAATGATCTAATGATATGTATAAAGACAGGTGCATACACAAACATATAGAACATATATACAAACTCAACATATACACACCTGGATACAAAGATACCTGCATAGAAAGACACACCCCACATCTTTTTTTTTTTCCCAACTAGCAAAAAAAAATTGGAAAGAAAATTAGAGGAAGAGGTCTTCAAGGGTAATTCTGAGGCTATAACTGGAGCTGCTTCATTTTTCCACACGTTTAAAATTGGGTAGATATCTCCTTGGTGGTAATTTTCATGGAGGCAACAGCTTGGAGAACATAGTCTTTCATTCTAGGAAACTTGTACATTTGGTGCAGAAGCAACATTCTGTTACAGGAAGCTACTGTGCCACCAGAGGCTAGGAATGCTTCCTGGTCAGTCTCGCTTTCACCACAGGACACATTTCAGTCCCTAAAACAGACTTACCCATCCTGAACCAATGTTATCAACAACATTCAGTTTCTCTATTTGGCCATTTGTAAAGCGTTAAATTATACCTTTCTCAGGAGGTGGCTCAATTATTTAACTGATAATTGAATTACTGTAAGTGAATGCACCTTACTCTTATACTTGATGAAATTTAAAAAGAAAACACTTCATATGAAGGTTTTATTTATGAAGATTTCACTTTTGAATATGGCTTATATTAGACTGTCGATAAACAATAACTCTTAAAAAAAAAAGCTGTGTGAACAGATTGCTCTCCCAGTGGGAATGAACTCCAAATATCAGGGAGAGGGATGACCTAGAATCTTGAAAAGCTGAAACATTCCCAGGAGGAGGCAGATTCTCAGGTATTTTTCTTCTAGTTTTTGCATAGCTTCTCATCCCTGAGAAGTGCACAGTAATGAAATAGGTCAGCATGTGGAGAGATATTAAGGAGGTGTTATCTGCCCTGTGAATCATGTCATTCACTGCTTTATGTTCCCCTAGAAATGGAGGAGAAGCAAGAACTCATTAGAGCAAATCAGACCCAAATTTACAAGCATGTTTTGACTCTTTAGTGATGGATTCAGCCTGGAGCTCTGCTTTAGGTTGGCAGGATGATAGAGGTCAGGGCTGGGGAATGGCAAAGGGGAATCAGCATGCACCCTCTCCTTCTTATACATCATTTATAATTCACCCGTGCTTCAGATGTCTGTCTTTTCATTATACATAATACTGGGTAAGTGTTGTCTGGGATAAAATCAAGCCTGAGTTACAGGTACTGCTTTCAAGGAGCTGGCAGTCAGGAAGGGACAAGGAGAAATTTTAATGTCCACATTTAATTTGAAGGAATATGTGAGTTACGGTTGTGTATATATCTGACTCAGCCTCTGACATTTATCCAAGGGCTTACTATATGAGACACTGTGCCTGGATTATCTCATTTCATTCTTACAAAAATCCAGTGAGATGATTATATAGCAGGTTCCATTTCGCAGATAAGGAAGCTGAAGTAATGAGCACAAGGTCATATACTTTCTCCATATAATGTCTTCTAACTTTTACGTGTTTTGCACACATTTGTCAGAGAAACCTTCTTAATACTGCTTTGATCTGGATTTAACTCCTTACTGACTTTCCCACTCATCTCCAGCTGTTATGGATCTGAGACCCTGGTGTCAGAGTCCTACTTTGCTGCGTTATTGGCCTCTACTCTCTCACAGGAACCAACAGGTTTTGCCTTCTTCTATTGCTGTTTCTCCATATATAACTTAAACTTTTAGGTGTCTGAGCCTTTGCTCCCACCTTGTGAATTCCTTGGTTTCTGTGGAATTGGGGTCTAGTCTTCCCGCTTCCACAGGGAGGAAAGGTCAGTCAGCATGGCTATGTCTCTGCCATGGCATCTGCCATTTGTTCAGCCTTTATATCAGGCTGTCCTTTTCCGACATCTTTTCCTGCACCACACGCCATCTCTCAAGTTGGCTGTCTATGTTAATTTTTTAGGGGTGCCATCACAATGTGCCACAAATGGAGTGGCTTAGACAACAGGAATATACTGCCTTACAGATCTGGAGGATGGAAGTATGAGGTCAAGATGTCAGCAGGGTTGGCTCCTTACAACGACTGTATGGGAGAGGCTGTTCCATGTCTCTTCTCTAGCTTCTGGTTGTGTGCTGGAAGTCTTTGGCTTTCCTTGGCTTCTAGAGGCATCGCCTTGCTCACTGCTTTCATCTTCACATGATGATACCCTTGTGTGTATGTGTGAATGAAACTCCCTCTTTTGATTAGGATACCTATGTAGGAGTGCTGAAAACACTGACTCCATCTTTGACCCTCCATCTGACTCATGCCTAAGAAATGACCTCCCTGGTGGTTACCTGTTGCAGGCCTCCAGGAAGTTAACATATGTCGTGACCTGATTGAGGGAAGGTTTGTTCTGCTCTCCCCTAAAGTGGCACATGGAAGCCTCTACCTTAGATAACTAGTAAAGATCTCTGTCTCACAGTTGGTGCCACTTTGGATAACTACCCTTTGACCTCATTGTCATCCCCCTCATTCTATTATGGTCTGGACAGGGCAGAGAATGGGGGCAGAAAGGAAGCACACAGCTGCCATGGATAGTCCTCTGCCAGTTCTGCCTGTCAGTAAGTTATCTTGAATAAAACTCTACAAACAGTATGGAGTGGCTTGTGTTGTTTTTTGATCTCAAAGTGCCTTCTCAGTCTAGAGTATAATTTACTGTCCCTCCTCCATCTTCTAATAACTAGTCATGTTAGATTAGGATTCACCCTGATGACTTTATCTTAACTAAATACATCTTCAATGACCCTATTCACACATAAAGTTACATTTAATGTACTGGGGGTTACGACTTCAACAAATGGATTTTGGGGGACACATTTCTACTCATGGCACTGCCCCTTTATTTGTGTGGTGATCTGTTATGGCTCCCTCTGATTTACTTTGCAACCACTGATTTCTACATTTTTATACCTTTGTTACTGTGGGCAACATCTGGGAACCTCTGAATCATGGTAGGCATTTGAGAGAAGAGAACAGTTAGATCCAATCCTAGGGTGAGTCAAGTCTTTTAGCCCACATCCAAACAACTGCTTCACAGCTCAGGGCTCAGTTGAAAGCAAAGAACATTTCAAGTTACAATTATTAGAAAGGGATACTTTGCAAAATTCTTTTTTCATGCTGTTTTTTTGCATCTTAATTATGAATTGATGCATTGGGCTCTAAACTGTCTGCAGAGTTACAGCCTAATCATATAAGATGAAGTATGGCTGAATAGTAGAGCTGGAACCAAGGAAAATGTCATTAAATCCTTCCAAATGTCATCAAGACAGTTTTTTGGATCAAATTAGATGGATTAAATGTTTCCTTCCTGCATCTGGAACAAAAGTGCAAAATATAGCTTATCAGTGTCTCTTTGAGTTACCATGTAATTCTACAAACACAACACTTTACCCACATAACCCATCACAGGGCATTCACAATAACATTAGGACTTTGTAGGGACTATAAAATTTGGCCTGTTAAACCAATGAGATATTTTTAGCTTTTGTGGGATGTCACTGTGACTGTGTATAAGAATCGCTTTGTCCTTTTACATTTCAAACCATTTTTAAAGGTTAAGTAGAGAAAAACCTGTTTTTGAGCCAACATTCAGAAAACATTTTAAGATTGTTTTGAGGTTTTTTTAGCTAAGTTGTACAAATCTGCTCTGATTCCAAATCCAATGGAATCTCATTCAGTATTTACTAGTAATTAGAAATAAGTAATATTTTAAAATGCCAAAGGAATAAAAAACAGGAAAGAATGAGAGTTTTGTCTTTAGAGTAAGTATATTAAGATTATAAAGTAGAAGTCCAAAGTTTGTAGGTAATTGGTAGAGAATGAGGACTAAATAGACTTTTAACTACCTTTAATTTTAACCTTTTGTATTTTATTTCCTTGTTCTGTTATTTGCTATGGACCTATGGATAGTATTTGAACTTTTAGGTGCGCTGAATCAATCCACTCCCCCACTCACTGAAATTGTTGATCAAAATGCTAAGGACTAACTACCTTGTTTTAAACATAATTTAAAAAGTCAAGCTTATATTTTGAAATATCAGTATCTTAGATTAAGGTTCCACTAATACCATTTATTCCCATGAGTGCCAATTGTTTTAATCAGAGCTTCCCAATACTTTATTAAATTTAGCTGAAGTTGGTCTACAGAGCAGTTTGGGAGATTTTGACATTTGCTGTCAGAGATTTAAGGTGTCACTATGACAGGGACATGAAGAGTTGGCAACACAGACAGAAATAGGCAGTGGCTTTTAAGCTCTTGTGTCAAAAGAAACCAAGCTAATAATATTGGAAAATAATGGGTATGAGAAGAGGATTAGGGGAAAGGAGATCATAGCATAAGTAGATAAGGACACACTGGAAAAATGACAAAGGGCTGAGGGAACTTCCACAGAACAAGACAGGACAGAAGTCTTAGAGGAATGCAAAATGACATATCATGTGACTTTATGAAAAACAATGTCTGAGATTATTATAATTTTAAAAGTTTTCATACATTCAATTAATAATGAAAAGATTTAAGTACTGTTTACAATTATAGAAAAGTAAGTAGTCCCTTTTTTTTCCATTGTTACTGAAATGAGTGCAAGATACCACATTTCTCCCAAGTTGCAAAGGGTTTCTTCAGAATATAAATGGGCTGTTCAACAGTCATTTAAAACTTTTCAATTGCAGAAGAGAGAGGAGAAAACAAGGAGAAATTCAGAATTGATAAAATGTCATGAGGAAGATGAAGACAGGGAGACAAAAATTTCCCAAAGGCATGTTTTAGTCAGGGAAAAAAGTCATGTCCTTTAAACAACTTTTTATGATTTTTTATTATAATTCATGATTTAAAAATAATTGTTAGCTATTAAAGGTTCTTTGGGGCATGTTTTGTATCCTTTCTATCAAATTTTATTATCTTGTAGTATATTCTGTACTCAGTATTTAAAAAGCAAATTCTTTAACATAGATTTTCCTTAGATTTCTCACCTATAAATGTAGGTAATACATTTATACCTGTTAGTGTTGATTGAATGGATTGTTAACTTAAAAAACTTCAACACAATAAATACTCATTGAGGAATGTGGGTTCACTATTGCTATCCATAACAATGAAGTGATTTTTGTATGAATTAAATGAACAGAAAATATTGCCACCTTGTTCTAAATTGAATGTGATAGTTTGTGTGTATGTGATAGCATCATTTGTATTTTGGGTTGTTTGAGGATGTAGTAAAGACATTTTAAACCTGTACTTTAAAATTTTAATGCAGTATCTCGTCTAAAAATGATTTTCTAACTGTCATCTTTTGTGTATTTTAAAGGCTGTTTTACAATGTAGTGTATATCAAAGGTAGTTTGAAAAGGCCTCTGTAGGAATATGATAGTGAGAGAAATGTAAGGAAATATATAAATATGCACACACATATACACACAAATGCACACACACACACACACACACACACACAAGAAACTACTAAAATATCTCACCACTAACAATGTCTTTTTACCTTTAAATATTTTTTTAGTCTATTTTTAAAACAACGATTTGAATAGTGGTAAAAATTCATTGGTAAAGGCAGTCATGTTTGTTGTGCCATAAAAGTTTGAAGTAGAATTTTTGATTCTGAGCTCCTCTAGGATAAGGATTAGATGTTACTCATCTAGAATATTCCCTGGCTCATAGTAGGCACTAAATACATTATAAATCAATCAATCAATCAATGAATCAATCAACTGGTACATGAATAGAAGAATTAAAAGCAAAAAGCTAGAAAAGAAGAGAACAGTACGTATCCTAACTTTCCCACCAATTGTTTTTCTTTTTACTACTTTGACAGGGAGATCTTGGGGTGATGTATTTTTAGAATTCTGAGAAACTGTTTTGTAAGCACAAAACATGTCACGCTGAAGAGTATAGTGATATTTGGCAGCTTAGAAGCCTGGTGTACTTTGATACTTTGAATCAAAGGGTTCTGAAAAGCAAATCTAAGCCCACCACAGTCACAGAGCAAATCAAAAGGCTGTAAGAGGACTCAATAAAAAGAAAACACACATTTAATTATTTTTTAAAAAATATTAGACTATATGTTAAAAATATAGACTACATATGTAGATCTTAGAATATAATCCCTAGGATGGCAGAGACATTCTTCACCCTTCTGATCTTGGCCGCTACATAGCATCATGCGTGTATTTTTTTTATTACTTCGGTTTTTGTTGAATGACCTAATGAATTAATTAATGATATTGCAAAAGGTTAAGGAGTTAGGAGTCTATAGGCTGATAGAAAAAAGGATTGATATTAGTAAATTCAAGTTTGTGCACAGAAAGATATGAAAGGCGCTGGGTGGATATGAAGGAAGAGTAAAAATGTTACAGATTCCAAGGGTAAGTGAGCAGCATTGGGTATGGAAAGCGGTCTTTAGCTAAAGGTTTGTCCATATTGAGGCTCATTTTCTCTAACCAAAAAGTGTTTAAGCAATTTGGGAGAAAGGGAAAATTTAAAAATCACGGCGAAAGCAAGTTATGTATTATGTTCCTCTGCAGACCTCATAAAAGAGCAATTTACTCTTGCATGTTCTCTAAATGTTTGTAAAAGAGAATGTTTTATGGGCAGACAGATTTTAGATTCTTTCCCATCTCTGAATCTTAACTACTTCACTTAAAAAACAAGAAAGCTTTGTATACCTGGCAAACTAAAAAGTCTTTTCTGCCGTGGGGGTCTTATGATTGGGAGATTTGAGTTCTGGGTTGGTCATTTTTAAAATTAACATAACTGAAAAAGCCATTAAGAGAAAGCAATTAGAACTCAAGTAAAGGCAAGACTAGTCAGATCTCAATTTCTCTACACTCTAGGCTTAACTCACTGGAAATGACTCAGTGGCAATACCTCAGACTGGCAAGTGCCAACAGTTATATTATGGTCAAGAAACTGGGGCTGTTTCCTTCCACGATGAACAGTTTTCACCTCAAGTTTGCAGCTTGATAGATAATATCATCATTAGTATATGTAATAAGAATTACATAATTAATTACATAATTAAATAGATAATATCATCATTAGTATATGTAATAAGAATAAAAACCATAAAGATGTGGGGCTTTGAAGAATATTGGACTGATACTTTTGTTTTGCAGATAAGTATAAGAAGGATAAATGTTTTATTCAAGGTCACAAAGCTAGTCCAGGACAGAAATGTGAATAAAATTTAGGGTTCCTGATTTCTTTATGTAGCACACTTTTACTATATTATATACAAAAAACAAACAAACAAAAAGTTGCATATGTGAACAAAAAGAGAAGCATTTAGTTGAGGTAAGTCTTCAAATAGGTTTAAATCAGGCCATTTATTGGAAATTCTAATTTTATGAGAACAGTCCTGATTATCACTATATCTTCAAAGAGTTGCAGAGAATCTGGCACTTGGTGGGTCATCACCATATAAATTTTCAGATGTGATTTATATATAATAATTTGCACAGATTTACACACTCAGTTTAATGAATTTTAGCTATTTTATGCACCCATGTACAGAACATTACCATGTACATGTAACCGTGTATAGAATACAAATATTCTATATATGAGTCCTTTGTCAGATATATGCACTATGAAAACGTTTTCTCAGTCTGTGTCTTGCCTATACTTTTTCTTCACAATGTGATCTACCCTATCCCAGAAAGTTCCCTCATGTTATTTATGGTCAATCTCCTCTTCATTCTCTCCACCCGTAGATATGATCGCTCTTAAATTTATATCACTGTAGATTAGTTTTGTATATTCTTGGAATGATATAAATAATTAAGTCATATTTTTGTGGTTGGTTTTTCACTCCTCATAATGTTTCCGAAATTTATTTATGACTTTGCTTGTATCAATAGTTTCTTCTTTTATATTATATAGTAGTGTTTATTGCATGACTATAACACATTTTGTTTATTCATTCTCCTGTTGTTGGGCATTTGAGCAATTATGAATATGGAAGTTGCTATGAACATCCTTTTACAGTTCTTTTGGATATTCTGAACACATTTTCATGTATTTGTTGCCATTTGTATTTCTTCTTTGTGAAGTATATATTGAAGTCATTAACCATTTTGTCATTGGGTTTGTCTTTTTATTATTTGTCCTTTTCTTATTGCATTATAGGATTTCTCTAATATTCTGCATGTAAGTTCTTTGTCAAATGGATATACTATTTTTATGATGTTTATTTATTTATTCTGAGAGAGAGAAAGAGACACTCTGAGACAGGGGTAAGGGCAGAGTTAGAGAGAGAAAGGTAAAGAAAGAAAAAGAGAGAGAGAGAGAGAGAGAGAGAGAGAGAGAGAATTCTAAACAGGCTACACTCTGAGAACAGAGCCTGACATGGGGCTTGTTCTCATGACTGTGAGATCATGATGTGAGTCAAAATCAAGAGTTGGACACTTAACCGACTGAGCCACCCAAGTGCCCCTCAAATGGATATGTTATGAAAACTTCCTTGCAGTCTGTTTTTTGAGTATTTCTTAATGTTTACTTTAATGAGATACAAATTTT
Source organism: Puma concolor (assembly GCF_028749965.1). Taxonomy (NCBI): domain Eukaryota; kingdom Metazoa; phylum Chordata; class Mammalia; order Carnivora; family Felidae; genus Puma; species Puma concolor. The sequence continues at coordinate 97,154,047 of NC_141675.1, forward strand.
AATTTTGATGAAGTTTAACTGATCATAGGTTTTCTTTTAGAGTTACTGATTTGTGCATTGTGGAATTCATCTTTGTCTACTCCCTAGGTTACAGAAATATTCTTATTTTTCTTCTGTGCCTTACGAAGTCTAAGATTCATCTCAAATTAAATATTTTATTTATGGAGTATAAGAGTTGAGTTGTTCCGCTTATTAAAAGACTTTTCTTGGGGCGCCTGGGTGGCTCAGTCGGTTAAGCATCCGACTTCCGCTCAGGTCATGATCTCGCAGTCCGTGAGTTCGAGCCCCGCATCAGGCTCTGGGCTGATGGCTCGGAGCCTGGAGCCTGCTTCCGATTCTGTGTCTCCCTCTCTCTCTGCCCCTCCCCCGTTCATGCTCTGTCTCTGTCTCAAAACTAAATAAACGTTAAAAAAAAAAGAAAAAAAAAAGAAAAAAAAAAAAGACTTTTCTTTCCTCCATTGAATGAACGTGATACCTTATCTGAAGATTAATTGACTTTATATGTGTGGGATTATTTCTGGACTTTGTTATTTTCTAATGATCTATATGTTAATTCTTTAAGTAAATTATTACACTGTTGCTTACTGTAGCTTTGTAATAAATCTTGGAAGTAGATAGTGTTAAGTCATTTAACTTTCTTTAAAAGATTGTTTTGACTATCCTAAATCCTTATTTTGATTCAAATTTTAGAATGAGCTTGTCAATTATCTTCAAAATAGCCTGATAGGTATTACATTAAATTAAAAGAGAAAAAACATCCTTAATGTATTAATACACAGGCACAGCTCTTCATTTATTGGAGTCTGTTACATTTCTCAACAATGTTTTATCATTTCATTGTGGAGATGTTGCATATTTTTAGTAGATTGTTTATGTATTTAGAATTTCTAATGATGTGAACTATTTTACTTTTTCCTAATATTATTGCTCGTGTATAGAAACACTTCTGATTTTTTGTGAGTTTGAATTCTACAGTGTGACTGAATTTACTTAGTTCTGGCCTTTTTGTAGATTCTATGAAGGTTCTCTCTATATGTAATTATTTTGCTTGCAATTACACAGTTTTAATTCTTTTATAACATTAAGCTTTTATTTATTTTCCCTACCTCATTGTACAGAAGGGAAACTCTAGGAAAATACAAAATAGAAATGATGAGAGAGGACATTCTTCTTTGGGAGAGTTGTGGAAAGGCCGTATTTCTACATCTACTGAGATGATTATATGCTGTTTTGAATTATTCTGTTAGTATGGTGAAATATGTTAATGTATTTTTTAAAAAATGTTGAACCACATTTACATACCTGAGGTAAAATCCATCTGTTCATGATGTATCACTGTGTGTGTGTGTGTATGTGTATTTGTACTCAGTGTCTTTCTGTTTTTAAGATTTTGCATCTGTGATCATATTAGATCTTGGTCTTTAGTTTTTTTCTTATATTTGCCAAGTTTTGGTTTTGACTATATTAGTTAAAAAGTGTTTCTTCCTCCTTCAGTATCTGAAAGAACTTATGTAGAATTGGTATTATACCTTACTTAAACATTTGATAAAATTTCAATAAAAACATTTAAGCCCATAATAACTTTGTAGGAAAGTTTTTGATTATGAACTCAATTTATGTTGCAGTTATGGGCTATTTAGTTTTCCTGTTTCTTATGATATCAGTTCAGATAAGTATATTGTTCAAGGAATGTGTCCGTTTTATCTAACTTGTAGAATGTATTGGTGTAAATCCTTTTATTTTTTTGTACAATCTCTAGTAATGTCCCTTTTCATTCTTGATGTCATTTGTATTTTCTCTTTTTTCTTAATAAGTCTTGTTTAGAAATTTGTCAAGTGTATTCATCTTTTTAATGATTCCACTTTCAACATTTTGATACCTGTTGTTTGTTTTATATTTTGTTGTTTTCTGTTTTTGTCATCATTATTTTTTTGTATTTACTTTGGGCTGAATTTGTTGTTTTGTCTAGCTTCTAAAGTAGAAATTTTGGGGGTGCCTGGGTGGCTCAGTCATTTGGGCATCTGACTCTTGGTTTGGCTCAGGTCATGACCTCTGTTTGTGGGTTAGAGCGCCACATTGGGCTTTGTGCTGATGGTGCAGAGCCTGCTTAGAATTCTCTGTCTGTCTTCCTCTCTGCCCTTCCCCTGCTCTCTCTCTTTCTCTCTCAAAAAACAAATAAACCAAAAAAAATTTTTTTTAATAAAATAAAGTTGAAGTGTTGGTTACTTATTTAAAAATAATTCTTCTTTTCTGCTATAAACATTTAAGCTACAAATACCCCTGGTGCAGTTTTAGTGAACCACACAGATTTTTATGTACTATGTTTTTATTGTAATTCATCTTGTACTCTTTTATAATTTTCTGTTTGATTTCTTTTTCGTCCTATAGGTTATTTAAAAATTTGTTATTAAATATAGCTTTTAAAATTATTTTCTAATTTGATACCATTGTATCCATAGGATATATTCCATATGATTTTAATTATTAAGCATGTTTGAGACTTTTTTTATAAGTAGTAGTTAGTCTGTTTTGGTGGATAATTCATGCGTACCTGCAAAGACTGTACAGCTGTTGGGATAGACCTATATATATACAGTTGTTGGGTGATGGTTATATAAAAACTCTGGACACAAAGGTGGACTTGTCATCTCCATATAATCTGTGAAGTTTGCTTCATGTATTTTCAAATCTCTTTTATTGGGTACATTCACTTTTGGAATTGTTATGACTTCTTGATGAATCAACCTCTTTACAATTAGGAAATATTTCTTTATTTCTCCAGTAATATTCTTTCCCTTGAAAAAACCTTCATCTGAAATTAAGATGTCCAACCAATTTCTCAATCTTAGTGTTTAAAAATTTTTTTTTTCAACGTTTATTTATTTTTGGGACAGAGAGAGACAGAGCATGAACGGGGGAGGGGCAGAGAGAGAGGGAGACACAGAATCGGAAACAGGCTCCAGGCTCCGAGCCATTAGCCCAGAGCCTGACGCGGGGCTCGAACTCACGGACCGCGAGATCGTGACCTGGCTGAAGTCGGACGCTTAACCGACTGCGCCACCCAGGCGCCCCTCAATCTTAGTGTTTAAATAGTATCTTTAACACAATATATCTTAATCATAAAATTATGTCTTAATCTTAGTATTGTAGTGGTATTGTTTTTACACATTTACTTTCAACTTCTCTCCCTTTGCACATAAAATGCATAGAATTGTGTCTTTTTAATATAATCTTATTATCACTGACTTTTACTGGGATGTTTTGTTTATTACCATTTAATGTATAATTATTAATATAGTTTTGTTTTAATCTCCTGTCTTCATGTTTGGTTTTTCTTTATCTCATTTAATAACATATCTCTGTTTTTCTTTCCTTACATCTTTGAGTTATATCACATTTTTTTAAATTTCATTCTCACTCCTACTTTTGGTATTTAGATTTATAGCTTTGTGTTGTAATTTTATGTTTATATAGAGCAGTGATGTCTAAAATAACTTAACTGATGGAAATCTCCTCTATCTGTTCAATCAAACATGGCCACCAAGGATATGTAGTTACTTCGCACTTGAAATGTGGCTAGTGTAACTTTAGGAGCTGAATTTTCAATTTTATTCAATTTTTATTAATTTCTTCCTAAATTTAAATATCAGCATGTAGCCACTGACTACCCTTGTGGGAAGTATAGGCTTAGAGTTTACAATATGAATCTTAGACATTGCAGTGTACACTCAAATAATCTTATGCCTTAACACATGCAGTTTAGTGGGGGTTTTTTTCCTCTCTTCCTCCCCTTTGTGCTCTTGATTTTGTATGTTTTAGTTCTATACTACATATGCTAACAATCTCTAAATACATTCGGTATTGTTATTACTTTTCTGTTTTTTAAAGTGTATTTATTTATTTTGAGAGAGTGAGAGAGAGAGTGGAGAGGCAGAGAGCGAGGGGGAGAGAGAAAAGGCGGGGGAGGGGAAGAGAGGGAGGGAGACAGAATCTCAAGCAGGCTCCAAAGAGTCAGCCTGAAGCCCAAGGAGGGCTTGAACCGAGAGATCATGACCTGAGCAACAATCAAGAGTCTAACACTTAACTGACTGAGCCACCCAGGTGCCCCTTTTATTGCTTTTATTTTAAATGCTCTGCAACCTTTCAAAAATATACATAGACTTAAATACAGATACAGACTGAAAAGTCTTTTATATTTTCCCAGGTTTTACTATATTTTATGCCTTTCATTCATTCTAGCAGATCTGCGGTTCCATTTGGTATCAGTTCTCTTTAGCGGAGTGTCTTGTAGTATGTTGCTGCTGAGGTAAATTCCCTAAGGTTTTGTTTTATGAAATTACTTTATTTTCCCCCTTTTTTGGAAGAGATAGATCTATATACAACACTCCTAAGTTGACTTCTGGTGTTTTGCACTTTTTATTATTGCCTTGTGCAATAATACATTGTGCAATTATTTTTAGTGGAAAATAAACCATCATGTACGTTGTTCCATTGAAGATAGTCTATTTTTTACGGACTCATTTTAAATTATTAAAATTTGTTTTCAGCAATTTAACTATGAAGAGGTGCGTTTTGCTTTGTCGCACTCTGCATGGGGTCCACTGAATATCAGATATGTGTTAACACCTTTCAGTCATTTTGAATTATTCTCTGCTCTGTTTCTTTAAATACTTTTTTTTATCCTTTTCTCTATCTTCTTTTTCTACAGTAATCGTGGGTTTGATATTGTCCTTCAGATCTCAAACACTTCTCTATTTTTTTTTTTAATTTTTTTTTTCAACGTTTATTTATTTTTGGGACAGAGAGAGACAGAGCATGAACGGGGGAGGGGCAGAGAGAGAGGGACACACAGAATCGGAAACAGGCTCCAGGCTCCGAGCCATCAGCCCAGAGCCTGATGCGGGGCTCCAACTCACAGACCGCGAGATCGTGACCTGGCTGAAGTTGGACGCTTAACCGACTGCGCCACCCAGGCGCCCCAACACTTCTCTATTTTTAAAAATTATTTATTTATTTATTTATTTATTTATTTTTTTTTTTTTAAATTTTTTTTTCAACGTTTATTTATTTTTGGGACAGAGAGAGACAGAGCATGAACAGGGGAGGGGCAGAGAGAGGGAGACATAGAATCGGAAACAGGCTCCAGGCTCTGAGCCATCAGCCCAGAGCCTGACGCGGGGCTCGAACTCATGGACCGCGAGATCGTGACCTGGCTGAAGCCGGACGCTTAACCGACTGCACCACCCAGGCGCCCCTAAAAATTATTTATTTATTTGACTATATATGTATAGTTATTTTTTTCAGCTCTTTTTTTTAATATATGAAAATTGTTGTCAAATTAGTTTCCATACAACACCCTATATTATATATATTTTATATATATATATGTATATATATATATATATAGCTTTAGTTTTGATATCTTCTATTGATTTCTTTTGTTTATTTTAAATATGAAATTTATTTAAACAAAAAAATGCTTGACTTGAGTGGGAAACTATCTAGGATTTATTTCCTTTAGAGTAATTTGTTCCTATTTAAGACAGATCACCCTACATGTTACAGCTATGTACAAAAATGTTATGAAATATTCCTTGGGTTTATAGTGATAAATGTAAAGCATTAAAATTCTCTAATCAAACAGAGTATGCAAGTTTTTATATTATTTTTTGTTTTCTTATGAGAGCAAAAATAGCTTACTAACACATGAAAATAAGAGCTGAATGAGCATGTCACAGATGGAGATTTTTTCCATATCCGTGGCATTTCCCCAATATTTTTCCCCATCCCATCTCAATTTGGTATTGATCGAAATATATCGTTGGTCATTAAGTTAAAAACTGCAATATGCTCATGTACATACACACAAGTTACTTTATGTGCAGCAAAGGAATGGGGAAGGGGAAAATGAAAGAATAGAGAAAACTACACTTTAGTCATCAGGATGTGGTGGAACCAGACAGTGATTTTCTTTCTTTCTTTCTTTTTTTATTTTTTAAAAATGTTTTTTTAAATGTTTTTATTTGTTTTTGAGTTAGAAACAGAGAGAGTAGGAGAGGGGCAGAGAGAGGAAGACACAGAATCTGAAGCATGCTCTGAGCTCTGAGGTGTCAGCACAGAGCCCAACACAGGGCTTGAACTCACGAGCTGTGAGATCAGGACCTGAGTTGAAGTTGGACATTTAACGAACTGAGCCACCCAGGTGCCCCAAAACTGCAGTTTTCTAGTTAAGGTTGTACTCTTGGTCTGGAGGAAGAGTTCTGGAATAAAGTGGCAGATTCCATTTTTTCATAAACACCTCCTGTCTGCAGTAGGAACACATCAATTATATCTTTATGCTCCATCTCTAACTGTGCACGAGTGTTTGTTTCATTGATTGGCTGCTCGTCCCTTTGGCATCTGATCTGCCTCATTGACAAAGCTCATTGACAAGCCTGTTGTTCACAACAGGCTTTCATTAGTTTACTAAATGCACTGTGCCTCTTAAATAGCACCGCAGAACCATCCTGACCCACCACCTTCAAATGAACATGATCATTGTTCCCACTCTTGACTCCTTCCATGGACTTTTCATCTGCCATGGTGTGTGCCACATTCTCCTCAGCTGCTGCCTCACAGAGGTACCAGGCCTTCACTTGAACGAGCACACACAAGGAGTGCCAGGAGCGCTATTGACCTGTCTTCAAGGATACTAATTCTTTTCAGATTCCAGTCTGGTGTTAAATTTGTCTAATAAGTGCTTAATCTATGATACTGCATTTTTAAATAGAGAGTTCAATACATTTTTCTTTAATATAATCATGTTTCTGCTAAAATCCACCATCTCTTTATTCATATTGGTCACCTTTTCTACTTGCTCCTTTAGATTTTTTTGTTATTTTATTTAAAATCTCTGATAATTTTGGGGTTCCTGGGTGGCTTAGTCAGTTAAGTGTCTGATTTCAGCTCAGGTCATGATCTCACCATTAGTGAATTCAAGCCCCTAGGTGGGCTTTGTCCTGATAGCTGAGAACTTGGAGCTTGCTTCGGATTCTGTGTCTCCCTCTCTCTCTGCCCCTCCCCCACTCAGACTGTCTCTGTGTCTGTCTGTCTGTCTCTCAAAAATAAATAAACAGTAAAAAAAAATTTTTTTTAATTTTTTTTTAACGTTTTATTTATTTTTGAGACAGAGAGAGACAGAGCATGAACGGGGGAGGGGCAGAGAGAGAGGGAGACACAGACTCGGAAGCAGGCTCCAGGCTCTGAGCCATCAGCCCAGAGCCCAACGCGGGGCTCGAACTCAAGGACCGAGAGATAGTGACCTGAGCTGAAGTCGGACGCTTAACCGACTGCGCCACCCAGGCGCCCCAGTAAAAATTTTTTAAATCTGTTAATTTCAACATCTGGGCCGTCTCTGGGTCTGCTTCTCTCCATGTATTCTCTTTTTGCTGTGATTTACATATTTTATTTGTCATGTAAATTTTATGGCACTAAAGATATTTTGTGTAAGAAAATAGTAGAAATGCGTATAAATCGCATATATGTCTAGAAAACAAAAGTCTATGCTAGAGAGCTAAATAAATCTGGTCTCTAGTTGAGATGTGTTTGGTCTTTGTTGCAGCTTTAGTTTGACCACAGGCTTTAAATGTTTGAAAGTAGAATTAAAATGAAACCCTGCAGATTTGGGGTTGAGCACTAGTGATATCCATAGATCTCAATGCTTCTCTGCCCAAGTCCCAGCTTTTTAAAACATGAAGATCTCTGCTTTTACAGCACTTTCAGCTCTTCATATTTCTTTTTTTTTTTTTTTTTTTTTTAGAATTTTTTTTTTTCAACGTTTTTATTTATTTTTGGGACAGAGAGAGACAGAGCATGAACGGGGAGGGGCAGAGAGAGAGGGAGACACAGCATCGGAAACAGGCTCCAGGCTCCGAGCCATCAGCCCAGAGCCCGACGCGGGGCTCAAACTCACAGACCGCGAGATCGTGACCTGGTGAAGTCGGAAGCTTAACCGACTGCGCCACCCAGGCGCCCCAGCTCTTCATATTTCTAAGGAGTTTTCTTTGCTCTCCTCCAGGCCTACTAAGACTTTGTATGCCCAGGAAGATCTTTCCTCTGCAGAATGCCTTAGAGAAGCCCCACTCAGAACCCTGTTTGTCTGCAGCTCTTAAAAGCTGAAATCTGGAGTTGGAATTCATCCCTCTCTGCTCTCCACTCCTGCCTTCAAGCCTGTGGAGAACTGCCCCTGAGCAGTCAGTAAAGACCCAGGCAGTAGAATTAGTGAGTGAGTGCAGATTCACTCTACAGCTACACTAGAGTCTCAGAAGTCAAATGTTTCTTGGCAGCCCACATAGAGGCCTTAAAATTTTGTTAAGAAGGAACGCCTGACTGGCTCAGTTGGTGGAGCATTCAATTCTTGATCTAGGGTCATGAATTGAACCCCACATTGGATGTAGAGATTGCTTAAATAAATAAACTTAAAAAAATCTAACTTTCTTCTTTTGTTAGTATTGTTAAGGAGTCTGCTGATTTCCTGTCTATGGGGAATTTTTTCTTTTCCAGCTAGTCAACCAGGGAGGAGAGTAGATTCATATGTCATTTTCTTTCAAGGGTGCCTGGGTGGCTCAGTTGATTGAGTGACTGACTCTTGATTTCAGCTCAGGTCATGATCTCTCAGCTGGTTGTGGAATTGAGCCCCATCTAGGGCTCTGTGCTGAGTGTGGAGCCTGCTTGGGATTCTTATTCTTTCTCTGCCCCCTCTCCTGCTTACACACACTCTCTCTCTCAAAGTAGAAAAAAGAAATAATAATAAATAAAAAATAAAGATTATTTCAATGTCACTTTTCTTAGGAGTTCAGGAAAATATTCTGTACCTCACATGATTTGTTTTGCTTGGTATGGAGAGAGTTTTACTCTCTTATAATTTCCTAGTTCATAACCAGAGGTGGAACCATCAGTCAACATATTTGCTAATGTAATGAAGGGAAATAGAAGAGCCGGCTCTCCTGTGTTAAGTTTTCAAATTCTAGATCTTTTCCTAATTTGCTCCTTTCTATATTCTTAAGAAAGTTGTTTTGTTTTTAATTTTTTTAACCATGTCTGTTTCCTCACTTTTAAAAATGGAAGAGTAATAAGACCCAATTTATAATTTTTTGGTGAGGATTAAATGAGTTATATATAAAAAACTTAGAATGACGCCTGAAACATAGTAAAAATTATATGAATGCCAGTTTTTATTTTTAATTGGAATAGAGTTTTCTTCAGAAAGCATAGAATGTGTTCAAAAATCTCAGCAAAATAGAGAAAGGATCAAGATAACCCCTCACACACATTTTGTAGAAGATGGAATTAAAAACTACCACCAATTACTAAAACAAAAGATAACTCCATAGAGTAGCGTGTAATCAACCTGAATAACATTTTCAAGTTACTGGTGAGTTAGGTGCTTTATCAGTGGAATCAGGCACTTAGTTGAGTGGGGAAGAAAATATGCTGTTACATAAATTAAAATAATTGGAGGGGTAATCATCCCCTTTGGCATTTAGATATACACAATCACTGCTGGTCTGTATACCTCCTGGAGCTGATGAAATACCCTACAGTCAATGCACAGTGGATTCTCTTGCCTTTTTTTATGCCCCCCCTCAAGAAGCACTGGCCGACTATGCCTTGTTCTCAGCTCCTGAGATTGTCTATAAATGAAAGAAATAAGCTTCGGAGACCAGATGGAACATCTTTTTTAGCCTCCAATTTTTCTTTTTAATCTCTCTCTCTCTAAAGTATTTGCCTCTTCAAAATCTCTCCTCTTATGTCTCATTACCTTTGTGATATCTTCCAGTTACCTTCCTATTTTCCTCCTCTTCGTTCATCTCATGTAACTCAAGCCAAAATAACAAAAAATAGTAATAATAATAATAATAATAATAATAGTATGCCATGTAATATCTCTTGTAGATTAGGGAGATCAATGCACGATATTCTTTGGTAAGTATATCTTTTTTGTTGCTTTCTGTTTTGGGGGTGGTTGGGTGGCTGTACATGGATCAAACCCAGTAAGTATGTCTTTTTATTAATAATTATTTTATTAATAATTATTCAAAACTCCACAACTGTGGGAACATATCGACAATGAAAAGGGGTTTTAAAAGTTAAAAACAAAACAAAACAAAAACCCCAGAATCATCTAAATTAGGTCTAACCTGTCAAAATTGCAATCTGGAAAAACCGTGAATCTGATCCACAAACTCTTGAGAGACAGTCTCAGCTCTATTTTCTTAGGTCTTCTCAGGCTACACTGGGTCTCTCCAATTACCAAAAATGTGATCACCAGCAACGTTAGCATGTTTACTACCATTGGGAGTATTGAAACACTCTTTCTCTCAGCCTCATTCTCCTCTAATACCCCTAAACAATATACAACTCTGCCTAGCACTCTCAGTCTGTCTCTTTCAAAGAAACACTCACCGAATGCTGAAAATAATGCAATACATCTATTCTGATGCACTTTTAGATCCTGTGACTGATGGTTCAGGGAGATATTTTTAGACAAGGGGCTCTTCCAGTATAAACAACAACTTATATATAAGTCTGGCTCCATTCCTAATGAATTTGCCAAGAAACAAGGGTTTTCAGGATGTTGTATGTACATTTTCTGAAGGAAAAATTGAAAGTGGGCAACCTGTACTCCTTCCCATCTGCTTCTCTGCACTCTGCTAGGCGAGCAACCAATATCGGTCATAAGGTCTGTTCCACCTACCCTACTGATGGATTGTTTTCTCTTTGCCTTGTTTCAAGGTTGATGCTCTGAGCCAAACAGGCAGGCAGCTGTGGAGGACAGGAGCACAACTTTCAAATTCTTTAGCTAATTGCCAAAGGCAGCTGAGTTCAGGAGTCCCACCTGTTAGTGAGCAGCCAATTATTTATATGCTTATAAATCACCTTTTAAATATTAACAAGCCCTAATAAACCTTCGCTACTGATTACCATAGTAACTGACCATGTCACAAAGGAGAAGGAGACTGCTGACATATGGACAATGGGTCAGTGGCCCTGTATCTCCTGGGATTGCCATTTTTACTCCTTAACATGAAACTATTATGTATAAGAACAACCAAAAATCACGATTAAGGGAGCATAGGACATGATGAAATGCCTGTTTTTCTTCTCCAACCCAGGGAGTCTAAAGGGAATAGAATGGGTCCAACTCTCCATAAGCTATGGGAGCAAGCTGCCCGAACTTGTTAAGTGGAAGTTCCTATGTATAGACATACAGCTGGTCTACTTAGGCCACCCGCTATCAGATATTTTATTTCCCAAAGCTTCCTGGGCTGCTGGGTTCCACCAGTCTAAAGAGATTTCCCTAATGCAGTTTGTTGTTGCAAATAGGTAAGATGCTACTTGTGGGATGCTCAGTAATATTTAGTGAGATGCAAGCAATGGTTTCAGATGAAAAAGAACAGATTTTTCTCACAGCAAAGTGAAGGTACTTTCTCTCTTCTTTTAAAAGCACAGTGAGAAGGCAACCACCCGTGACCCAAAACTCTTTTTATAGTAGAGAAAGAAACCACCTTCTGCCTTGAACTGTTTTTTTCTAAACTAGATATAGGGAAGCTCACCACAAGTGGTATGGAGTATGAAATGACAGCTCAAAGAAGCTGATGGTTTCAGGGCATTAGTGAATAGTGACCTAATCAAGCAATAGAGAAATGTGATTGTAATCATTTTGCCATGACTGACCCAGAAATGGCTTTTACCATGATTTCTGAGAGATACTAGTGTTCAATAGAAAATTGAATTGACCATACTATAGAGAAGTTCCTTACCATTCAGCAGGTGTTCAAACTGATACCTTTAACCTCCGAGCTGCCTACTCGAGGGCAAAGAGCATGAGCTTTAGATTAGGATTTCTTAGTGTTACTACCATTTATGTGCCTCCCCCAGCTGAAGGATCAAAGAAATGGATGTAGGTCTTCACAAATTGTTAGATTTTGATGACAGTTATGCTGCCTGTTGTGGGGATATATCGTCCCCTCTACCTTGGGTATTCCCTGAATTGTTTTTATTATGAAGGGAGTAGGGATGCAGAGGCTGCATGAGATTTGTTTTATATATCTATATATCTTTTATATACCTAACTGGATGTATGTATATTTTATGTTGGAGTTATGGAGTGATGGGAGACTTGCCTTCTCCTGCCACTGTTACTTTCTAGGGATAGCATCTACTTCATGTTTGGCTCCTACTAGTCCTTCTTCCAATCTTCTATACCCACTAGACTGAATATTCAGATAGAGATTTAGAGTCTCTATAAAGGTGCAGAGATGAAATCAAGTCTTGGGTAGTATATTACAGAGAGTTGTTCACCAAATGAAATATTGTAGTATGCCTAGGGTGACTATATGAATAAAAATCCAGCGGGAGAGAAAATGTAGGAGTGATGAGAGGTCAAGGGTGGATCAGTTATGTTGAAAATGCTGTCCAAATTAAAGGCTGCAAAGAATGCCTAGATGAAAGGGCAATCAACCATGTGGATTGTAGAGAAAAGTTTATAAAGGAACTTAAGGCCCATTGGTCTTCTTCCATCAGGATGGTGGTGAGGTTGGCAAGGTGAAGGAGTCATTTGTAAGTGTATGCATGACTGATTTAAGAAGAACCAAGTCACTTGAAATACCAAGGGAAAGCAGGCAAATGACCCATGTAGATAGGGATTTAACACCCTCACTCCCCAGGCCTCCTCTTCATTTGGAGTGGTCAAGTGGAAAAGGTGGAAACAAAAACAGGACTCCAACCCTACTTGTGCTTCTGAATAGGTCTTAGACATTGGCCAAGTTGTTTCTCATTTTGGGCTCCTAGATTTTGAGCCCCTCTCTATGTTCTTTATAAGGATATATGAGCCCATACCAATGTAATTAATGTGTAAATTTATGAAAGCGGAATGTCTCTAAATAAAATATTGCCTATGTGGAAGACAATAATATTACTAATGATAATAATGGCCCCTCCTATCTTTTGGCAGTGGCTTCATATTCTCAGAATTGATGAGAAAAAGATGTTCAATAAAATACATAGAGAAATTAAAACAAGATTCTCTAGACAATATTATAAAGTGCTGAAGGAAGAAAGGAGAGTAGGAAAATTTTTAGAAGAGACTACTTAGATGCTAACAGGATAGAAAGAGAATTAGAAGAGTTGGACGTAGAATGGCAGAAATATTTACTACATGAAGATTCTGGAGACCTGATTCTAAGTCTGGTTCTGTTACTAGCTGAGTAATCTGAAACAAGTTGCTGAATCTCTTTCAGACTAGAATTTCTCATCCACTAAAAGATCTATTTTCACATGAAATTGAAAGTGGAAACTCCGTGTACAAAAAAAACAGCTTGAAGTCTTGTTAATTTCATTGAAACCTTTCTTGGCATCCTCCTGCCTCATTTCTCACTGTGGCCTTGGGTAACCTGTTTAAAAATCTAAGATTTCTTAGGATCATACAATGAAAACCAGGGAAGTGGATGGCATCTGATGGGTTGCTTTTGAAATTAAAGCACTCCTAGAAAAGTTTGAAATCCCTTAAGAAGGCAGTTGAAATGGATGTTAAAGATAAACTGAAAAAGGTAGCAGATTGTTGACTAAGCTTATTGTTGACTGTTCTGTAAACAAACATCTAGAAGCAGTATTTGCTATAAAAGAAAGATAAGTTCATGGGAAAGTATTGTCCCCCAAATCAATACTCTTCTAACAAACTTTTATATAAGTGTTCAGTTGACATTTGAACAACTTAGGCTTTAATCTTTGCGAATACCCTTATACACGAATTTTTTTGATAAATATAGTACAGTGCTATAAATATACTTCTCTCATGATTTTCTTAATAACATGTTTTTCCTTGGCTTACTTTATTATAAGGATATAATATATAATCTATTTACTATATATATATAGCATATAATCTACATAACATACAAAATATGTGTTAATTACCTGTTTATGTTATTGGTAAGACTTCTGTTCAACAGTAGGCTATTAGTAGTTAAGTTTTGGAGGAGTGAAAAGTTATATGAAGATTTTCAACTATTTGGGGGATACCCCTGACACCAGTATTAGGATCAACTGTAGTTGGAAGAAGTGCCCCAAAAATACTCCTGAGAATAACTTGGATCAGAAGACTGAACTTTGCATATTTATTAATGTCCAATGCAGTCTGATAAAATTTGTAACTCAGAGGGGTGAAATGCCCCAACACATCCCAGGAAAATGTTGTTAGAAATACTATCTTTGCCAGTTCTTATTCAATCAGGCTTCTTGGTTCCATTCTTTCCCCTTTTGCCTAATAATTCAGTGAAGTTCCCATAGGGAAATATTGAATGCAGTGGCCCACGCCTAGCGAGAGGAAGCTGGACAGACATCTGACCAGATTCATTCAGTCTTTTGCAACCATAAGTAAAGGAGGGTTTAGAGGGTGGGTGGGACAAGCGCTCCATGGTTTTGCAATGAAATCATCGTTTCCCAAAGATTTTTGCAAAATGCTAATCAACAGTGCTTTATACAAAAAGTTCACACAGATATTTTCTGATTTTCAGAATAGAATTGTTACTGTTTGGGGGTTTCAAAGCTATTGGGAAATTCTAAATATTTTTACCTTTTCTCTAAGGCTGAAATTTCAATTTCCAGGTTTCAATTCACCCAGTGTTCTATACAGTTCTAGATGGGCTACATAGTTGCGAGAGGAAATGGAGAAATAAGTTTTGGCTGGGAAAACACATTTATATGATAGTCTTGTGACAGGTCTCATCTGTATATTGTTGATGCAGTAACAAGCCCATGAAGCCACATGTTAAAATATATGTATTTTAATCTTGAGAGGTATTTTAAATCCTCTGAATTTTAGAAGTCTACTCAAATATTTCAAGTTTCTGTAACACCCTGTTTTGTTGGTTTTCAGATCAGATGCTTTCAGTAAGGATTATAAATCAGATAATTTGGCTGAAATCTCCCTTTGTTATACCCTTTTGTCATGATCTTGGAAACTCAGTTTATTTTATGGCTGTTATCTGAAGGGGCCAATGAGTAAAAGGAACTGGCATTCTCTGTCTTTATTGAGGTATCATTGACACACAATATTATATGAGTTTCAGGTACACAACATAGTGATTCAACATTTTTATACATTTTAAAATGATCATCACAGTAAGTCTAGTTACCATCTGTCACCATACAAAGTTAATATAATGTTATTGACAATTCCTCATGCTGTTCGTAACATTCCCATGACTTACTGATTTTATAATTGGCAGTTTGTACTTTTTTTTTTTTTTTTGAAAGAGGGAGCATGCTCTCACAAGTAGGGGAGGGGCAGAGAGAGGATCCCAGGCAGGCTCTGTGCTGCCAGTTCACCCATTTCACCTTCTACCTGCTTCCCTTTGGCAACCACCAGTATATTCTCTGTGTTCATGAATCTGGGTTTTATTTTATTTTGATTTTTACATTCCACATGTAAGGGAAATCATGCAGTATTTGTCTTTCTCTGAGTTATTTCACTTAGTGTAATACCCTCAAGTTCCAACCATATTCTCTCAAATGTCAAGATTTCATTATTTTTATGGTTGAGTAGTATTCCATTATACATATATATATATATATATATATATACATGCATATATATATAGCCACATTTATATATATATATACATACATACATATATATACATATATATATATATATATAGCCACATTTATATATATATAACGGTACATATAACTCTTCAAATTAATGTTTTCATTTTCTTCAGATAGGTACCCAGTAGTGCAATTGCTACATAACATTGTAGTTCTATTTTTAATTTTTGTGAGGAACTTCCAAAGTGTTTTGTATAGTGGCTGTACCAGTTTATAATACTACTAACAGTGCACAAAGGTTCTCTCTTTACCACATCCTCACCAGCACTTGTTATTTCTTGTCCTTTTTTTTCTAATAGCTATTCTGACATGTTTAAGTTTATATCTCATTGTAGTTTTGATTTGCATTTGACTAGTGGTTTGTAATGACTGGTGATATTGAGCATCTTTTCCTTTGCCAGTTGGCCATAGTATGTCTTCTTCGGCAAAACATGTATTCATAGCCTCTGGCCATTTTATTTTATTTTATTTATTTATTTTTTTAAAAAAATTTTTTTTTCAACGTTTATTTATTTTTGGGACAGAGAGAGACAGAGCATGAACAGGGGAGGGGCAGAGAGAGGGGGAGACACAGAATCGGAAACAGGCTCCAGGCTCTGAGCCATCAGCCCAGAGCCCGACGCGGGGCTCGAACTCACGGACCGCGAGATCGTGACCTGGCTGAAGTCGGATGCTTAACCAACTGCGCCACCCAGGCGCCCCGCCTCTGGCCATTTTAAATTGGGTTATTTTTTGTTAGTGTTATTGAGTTACATGTGTTTTTTTTTTTATAACTTTTCGATATTAACTCCTTATTGGATATATGATTTGCAGATATCTCCTTCCATCCATAATCCATAAAGTTGCCTTTTCATTTTGTTAATGGTTTCCTTCACTGTGAAAAAGGTTTTTAGTTTGATGTAGTCCCATTAGTTTATTTTTGCTTTTATGCCCTTACCTTTGGAATCAGATGAAAAAAACAAAAACAAATAATATAACAACAACAACAAAAAATTGCTAACACTGATGCTAAGGAGCTTACTATCTATGTTTTCTTCTAGGGGTTTGTGGGTTTTGGTGTTACATTCAAGTCTTTAATACATTTTATTTTTTGTAGATGGTATAAGATAGTAGTACAGAGTAATTCTTTTGCATGTGACTGTCCAGTTTTCCCGGCACCATTTATTGAAAAGACTATTTTTCCCCACTGTATATTCTTACCAACTTTGTTGTAAATAATTGACCATATATGCATAGAATTGTTTCCATGTTTTCTGTATTGTTTCATTGATTTATATGTTTGTTTCAATACCAATACCATAGTGTCGTCATTACTATAACATAATTTGCAATCAGGTAGTATAATACTCTGACTTTGTTCTTCTTTCTCAAGATTATTTTGGCTGTTTGAGGTCTTTTGTGGTTTCATATAAAGATTACAATTACTTGCTCTAGTTCTGTAAAAAATACCATTGGAGTTTTGATAACAATTTTGTTGAATATGTAAATTCTTTGGGTAATGTAGACATTTTAATAATATTATTTCTTTCAATGCATGAATCCAGAATATCTTTGGAGTTGTTTGTGTGTCTTCTTCAATTTCTTTCATCAGTGTCTTATAGTTTTCAGTGTATAGATATTTCACTTCCTTGGTTAAGTTTATTACTGGGTATTTTTTTTTTTTTAATTTTTTTTTTTCAACGTTTTTATTTATTTTTGGGACAGAGAGAGACAGAGCATGAATGGGGGAGGGGCAGAGAGAGAGGGAGACACAGAATCAGAAACAGGCTCCAGGCTCCGAGCCATCAGCCCAGA
This sequence comes from Puma concolor, assembly GCF_028749965.1. Taxonomy (NCBI): domain Eukaryota; kingdom Metazoa; phylum Chordata; class Mammalia; order Carnivora; family Felidae; genus Puma; species Puma concolor. Next base: position 97,171,492 of record NC_141675.1, read on the forward strand.
GCCTGACGCGGGGCTCGAACTCACGGACCGCGAGATCGTGACCTGGCTGAAGTCGGACGCTTAACCGACTGCGCCACCCAGGCGCCCCTATTACTGGGTATTTTTTAATGCAATTGTAAATGGGATTTTTTTTTTGTAATTTATATTTCTGATAGTTTTATAATAGGGTATAGAAATGCAAGAAATTTTTATATAGTAATTTGTTATTCTGATACGTCACTGAGCTCATTTATTAGTTCTGACATTTGTGTGTGTGTGTGTGTGTGTGTGTGTGTGTGTGTGTGAAATCTTTCCTGTTTTGTGTATAGCATCCTGTCATCTATAAATTGTGACAGGTTGACTTCTTTCTTTCTAATTTCTATCCTTTTTATTTCCTTTTCTTGCATAATTGGTGTTGCTAGCACTTCCAGTACTATATTGAGTAACAGTGACAAGAATGGGCATCCTTATCTTCTTACTGATCTTACAGGAAAAGCTTTTATCTTTTTACCATTGAGTATGATATTAGCTGTGGGTTTGTCATATATGACTTATAGTGTATTGAGGCACAATCCCTCTATATGTACTTTGTTGAGATTATTTATTCTAACTGGATGTCAAATTTTGCCAAATGCTTTTTCTTCAATTTAGGACGAACATATGATTTTCATTTATCATTTAGTTAATGTGGTGTATTTGTTGATTAATTTGTGAATGTTGAACAATCCTTGCCTCCCTGGAACAAATTCTATTTGATCATATGCATGATACTTCTAAAGTATTGTTTAATTTGGCTTGCTATTATTTTGTGTTGAGGATTTTCGCACCTATCTTCATCAAGGATATTGGCATGGAATTTTTTTTGTGTGTGTGTGTGGTATCCTTATGTGATTTGGGTATCAGCGTAGTATTGGCCTCATAATGAATTTAGTAACATTCCCTCTTCAAGTTTTTGGGAGCCTTTGAGAACAATAGGTAGTAAATCTTCTCTGAATGTTTCCTAGAATATACCAGTGAAACTGGCCCTGGACTTTTGTTTGTTTGTAGAGTTTTGGTTATTGATTCAATCTCCTTGTTATTAATCTGTCTATTCAGATTTTGCACTTCTTCATTATTCAGTTTTGTAAAATTATAAATTTATTCTAGGTTATCTAAGCTGTTGTTTGAAGTATTGTCTCATGATCCTTTGTATATCTTTCTTTGGTATTGGTTACAACTTCTATCTAATTTCTGATTTTACTTATTTCAGCCCTCTCTAATTCTTTACGTGTCTAGTTAAAGATTTCAAAATTTTTGTTTACTTTTAAAAAAGAAAGTATTATGTTTCATTGTACTTTTCTGTTATCTTTTTAGCCTCTACTTCATTTATTTCTGCTTTGATCTTTATTACTTCCCTCTACTAGGTTTCCTATACTAGTAGATTCACAGGTATGTGTAAAATCAAACTTTGAGATTTTTCTCGTTTCTTGACGTCAGTCTATATCACTATGAACTTCCATTTTAGAACTGTTTTTGCTTAATCCCACAGATTTTGATATGTCATATTTGTGTTTTCATTTGCCTATAGGTATATTTTGATTTATTCTTTGATTTCTTCCATGACTCACTAGCTGTTTAGTAACATATTATTTATTCTCCATGTATTTGTAGGTTCTCCAGTTTTCTTCTTGTAATTGTTTTTTGATTTCACATCATTGTGGTTGGAAGAGATGTTTGATATTATTTCAAACTTCTTCAATTTATTAAGATTTGTTTTATGACCTAACTCGTGATCTATATTGCAGAATGCTCCATGTGTATCTGAAAAGACTGTGTGTTCTGCTTTTGGATTGAATGTCCAGTGTATATCTATTTAATTCATCTGGTCTAATGTTGTTTAAAGCCAATGTTTTCTGTCTAGATGATCTGGGTTTTTTTGATGTAAGTGGGTGTCAAAGTCCCCTACTGTTATTGTATTGCTGTCTCCTTCTCCTTTTATGTCCACTAATATTTGCTTTCGATATTTTGGTGTTCTTATATTGGATGCATATATATTTATAAATGTTATATCTTCATGCTGGCTTGACCCCTTTATCTCTATGTAGTGCTTCTCCTTGTCTTTTATTATAGTGCATTTTAAAATCTATTTTGCTGGATGTGAGTATAGCATTACCAGCTTTTATTATTTGTTTGTTTCCATTTGGATGCAATATCTTTTTCGATCCGATTACTTTCATTATGTTTGTGTCCTTACTTTTCAAGTGAGTCAATTGTAGCAGACAGTATATAGATGTACAATAAAACCTTGGTTTGCAAGAATAATTCATTCTAGAAACATGCTTGTGATCCATCCTGGAAACATGCTTTTAATCCAAAGCACTTGTATATCAAAGCGAATATCAAGAACCATTGGCTCAGTTGTGATCATGTGATATTCAGCATCATGTAGTATTCATATTGCAAGGCATCACTCATTTATTTAAAACACTCGTCTTGCAGAATGCTTGCAGAACATGTTCCTCGCAATCCAAGGTTTTATATGTTTTGTTTTTTCAATCCAGTCAGCCACTTTATGTCTTTTGACTGGGGAATTCGGTTTATTTACACATAAAGTAATTAATGTTAGGTATGTATTTATTGCAATTTTGTTAATTGCTTGCTGGCTGTTTTCATAGTTTTTATAGCTTCTCTTTGTTCATTTCTTATGTTTAGATAACCTTCCCATTTTTCCTCTGTGTATTTGCTCTACATTTTTGCTTTGAGTCACCATGAGGGTTACATATATCTATGTCTATATCTGTATTTATATCTATTTATATACTCTATCTCTATCCCTATCTCTACCTCTATGTATCCATCTATATCTAATCTATGTATATCAGCCTGTTTTAAGTTGATAGCAACTTATATTTGAACACATTCCAAAACTCTACATTTTTACTCTTCCTGTTTTATATTTTGATATCATATTTTGCATCTTTTTATGTATCCCTTAACTAATTATTTTGTTTTTAGTAATTGTACTACTTTCCTTGTTTAGTCTTCATAACAGCTTTATAATTAATTTATTAATCTACCACTTCTACATATTTACCATTTCTAATGAGAGGTTTACTTTTCCATATTTTTCTTATTATTAATTACTACCTTTTTTTTTTCAATTTAAAGAAATACCTTTAATATTTCTTGTAATGATAGTTTAGTAGTGATGAACCTTTTAGGTTTTGCTTGTCTGGAAAACTGTTTATTTTTCCTTCAAATTTGAAAGAAATCCTTGCTGTGCAGAGTATTCCTCATTAGAAGTTGTTTTTGTTTTTGTTTTCGTTTTTCCTTCTTTTTGGTTTTATTTTTTTCCTTTCAACATTTCAAATATTCAACAATTCGATTGCCACTCCCTTCTGTCCTACAGAGTTTCTGCTGAGAAATCTGCTCATAGCCCTGTGGGGTTTCTTTCCTATGTAATAATTTGTTTTCCTCTTGTGCTTTTAAGATTTTCTTTTCATCTTTAACTTTTGACATCTTAATTATTGTGTATTGATATAGATCTCTTTGGGTTCACCTTATTTAAAATTCTCTGGGCTTCCTGTACTTGGATAGCTTTTTCCTTCCCTCATAGGTTAAGAAAGTTTTTAGGCATTATTTTGGCAAATGATTTTTTGCCTTTCTCTCTATCACTTCTCTTTCTGGAACCCTTATAATGGAAATGTTTTTCCATTTGATGTTGTCCCATAGGTCCTTCAAGTTATGTTCATTTTTTAATATGTTTGTTTCTTTCTACTGCTCTTTTGAGGTGAATTTTATTGCTTTGTCTTCCAGCCTGCTTATTCATTTTTCTACTTCACCCAGTCTGCTGTTGAATACCTCAAGTGTATTTTATTTTAGTTCAGTCATTGTTTTCTTTGGTTCTGTGACTTATGTTTGGTACTTTATTGTTTCTGTCTCTTTATTGAAGTCCTCCCTGTGTTCATTTATTTTTCTACTGATTTTGGGGAGCATCCCTATGACCATTAGTTTGAATTTTTATCAGGTAGATTATTTATATCATTAAGGTCTTTTTTCTAAGGTTTCCCTTTTTTGTTTGTGTTTTTTTTTTTTTAATTTGGAACATATTTCTCTGTTTTCTAATTTTTCTTGACTCTTTGTGGTTGTTTCTATATATTCGTCAGAACTGCTACCTCTCCCAGTCTTGGAGAAGTGGCTTTGTGTAGTGATGAACCTTTTTATTCAATCTTTCCCTAGCTCTTTGTTTTCTTTGAAACTGTGATTGTCTAAACATCCTGCTTTATTCTTTATATATCTGCATTGTTGAGGGTGTGCCAAGACCTGTCAGTGTTACAAGAGGGGAAATCTCATTCAGCACCTGGTTTTAGGCTGATTGGAAAGACCCTCCAGCAGCAGCTTTTAAAATATGCAAATATATACTCTCCTGTAGGGCTGCAATCATAATCCCTGCTGGTCCCTAGTCCAGATCTGTAGGAGTTCTTTGGGCAACAGTTGTAAAAATCAGGACTCCAGACTAGTATATAAGATTCTTTCTGGGAAGTTTTGTGGAGCTGTAGCAAGACCTAGGTTTTGTGGAAGGATGGTGTCTCCCTGATTATGTTCCCTAGCACCTTCTCCTTAGCCTCTAGATATAGGGGAAATCTGAAATCTGTCCCTGAGGCTGAAGCTTCAGGATAAGTAAATAGGTTTTTCTTTGGAGGAGGATTGGATGGTGTTTCAGTAGGTTTTCTGTGCAGTCCCTGGGGCTGGTAGCCTGCTAGGAACTTGTCTTTTTGATTGTTACATTTCCATGGAACTCAGAAATCCCAGCTCCCTTGGCCACAAGGGCCAAGTAATCAAGGAGCATCCCCTGTGTGAATTGCATATGCCCAATGGCTTTAGCAGGACTGTTGTAGAATATAGTGGGTGGGGCATGCTTGCTGGCTTCACAAAGACAAGCAGAGGGAAAATGTCTTGATCTGGTGTGCCCACAGGTGTAAGAAGTACAACACGAGAGTGTCTTCTCTGTTTATGTGTGCCATCTTTAGGCTAAGTGACGGAAAATGCTGTGATTGTACATCCCCAGCCAGGAAATGAAGGAGTATTGTAACCACTGCACTCTTGCTTAAGCAAGGCGCCAAGAGAGAGTCACAACCACTTGCTCCTACCTATCCTTGCTAGGTGGCGGGAGAGTGCTACATCAGAGACTGGCCATCTACTCGTTGGGTGGGTGGACAGTGTAAAAATGGCCTCCACCAGTGCCTTCTCTGAGGAGTTTGAACTGTCCTCTGGCCCTCTAGCATATGCTTTTAGATTAGAAAATGAACTTCCTTCACACACAGTCCAGGTGCTTTTCACACTGCTATTTCTTCACTAGGTCTTGAGGCAAGTGGGAGCATATACTAGCTATTTAAAAGAAGAATGTCCACTTTCTATAGCACTTTAGGTCTTTTGGACATTGGCCCCATTGGTTTTTTAACTCAGACATAGGGGGGCTTGTCTCTCTAGTGGAGATCCCACGTGTTGGGTTACTTGATGTGAGATACCCATCACTTGCTACTCCAGGACAAGTGTCATACTGGTGAGATCTCTTCCTGTTGTGTGTTTCTATACCAGGTTTGGTGTTTTTGGTGAGACTGCATCTCTGCCTCTCCTACCCATCTTGTTGTGGATCCTTTTATTTTTTGTTTGTACAGAAGCAGTTCTTCTAGTTATCCAATATTTTTCAGGGGGAATTCATCCATATGTAGGTGTAGATTTGGTATGTCCATGGGAGGAGGTGAGTTTGGGATCTTCCTACACTGCCATCTTGTGCATTTCTCAAACTGGCATTCTAGTATGTTTCAGTCCTTTCTTGTCCAAGCAGTTGAAGACTTCATTTCTAATCTTTTCCCATTTTTTTCTGTCCTCCCATTTTTTTTTTGTTTTCTGTTTTTTGTTTTTTGTTGTTGTTGTTGTTTGGTCTCTCTCTAACTTTCCAAATCCTCCCTGCAATATGCTTACCAGTTTGGGGAGAAAAGAGAAGGAAGCATTTAAATTATATTTTTTCATTATTTCAAGTCCTTTTTATGGCCAGAACTGAGCCTGACTCTAAAATGAATATTTAATTTGGACAAATAAGTGATATGATACCTCACTAATCTGGAAAGAAAATGGGGTGTATAGTATATAAAGAGTGTGTGCAATAAATCATTGTGAAGCTACGAGGAAGTATGGCTATATGATTGTATACGTTATCCTCTAGCATCTTCACTCCCTTTCTCTTTGCTTGCTGATAAGTATCAGTGCAACTTCTCTGTGGCTTGACTCCTGTGTGTCTCTCTAGAACTCCTACTAATAGTCTTCTTCTAGACATACTAAACAGGTTATAGTACCAATTGAGTAATATAATATGTAATTTTTTCCCACTCTTCCCTCTTCTCTATTAAAAGAAATGTATTTAGCTTTAGTATCCCTTTAGCCATAGAACTTTCCCTGAAATTATTCATTGTGTTCCAGAATCTTGAGAATATTAAATCCTTCTGACCTTTGTGCCTGCACACTTCCTCTTGCAAATGTCTATCCCAACATCTCATATTTCTAGTATGCTAATCTGTTAGTTTGGATGATATTTCCGGTTCTACTAATATATGAAAGTGCAGCAGTTGTAATTTTTCCTTGTATTCCCAGCATCTGACAAAGTATCTGGCACCTACAAGTTATTTATATGCATATATTATATAATACTATAGAAATATTACTTAATATACTATGTTATACATAATACTCTATAATTAATATATATTATAACCAGTATATAATTATATAATTAAAACATATAATTAATATTTCATATAATATTGTATATAGTATATCATAGTAACATAGCTATGTATATATAACTATATATATAATTATAAGCATTGTAATACAGTTATGTCTACTACACACACACACACACACACACACACACACACACACACACACAACATCATGATAAATCTCATCCTTGCAAAAGGCTCATAGCATCTAGTTACTTGCCATTTATTGGAATTCTGTTGCTGATATGCTGGATTTAGGCCTGCCTGGTATGAAGACTACTTCTGGAAGAACAAAGCTGAGAAAGGAGAGGGCCTTGTAGGACACCAGAACCTGTGGCTGGGGTACTGAGTCTAGTGGGTGAAGGGATAGCAGTAAAGACCACTGATCACATCCTGCCTCTGCTGAGATGTTGTCAGGAATGAAGAAAGCCTGAAATTTTAGAAAGGATTGAAATGCCCAGGGCTGATTAAAGCAGTGTCAAGATAATGAAGTTGTGGTGACATTCATGGTTTAAAAACATTAACTTTACAGGACTATTTTCCTAACGCCTTTGGGCAGATTCTAATTTGATCCAGCAACAATATCTGCTTGGCTCCAAACTGATGGGCATCTGCTAATTTTTCTAACTGCTTTAATCATTTTTGGGACTCTGCTTTAGAACCTCTCCAAATCTCCTCCTTCTCACTAAAGTCTCAAGTCTTCAAAGCCTATGCCAATTTTAATAAAGGTCTAAAAGGATTACCTTATGTTCCCAATTTAGTATTTCTATTTAATATTCCATTCTTTGTCTCACTTAATATATCAAAATGCAGAGCAAGAATCCTTGAATTTCTGTGAGCCAATGACTTCCAGAACAAAAATTTGAAATTCAATCTCAGGTCACACATAGCGAGAAAGTAATTTGTGTGTCTGCCTTACCCACTAGAGTATGATGTTCTTGAGGGCAAGGACTTTGCTGTTTCAAAAAATTTCCCCAACACTTTGGATAGTACTTATCTCCTTCCTTGTTTCTTTTGTCAAATGTAAATATTCAGGGTGAGGTCACTGTTTTCATCTTCAAATACTCCTAATCAAGAATGCTTGGTAACTGAAAACCATGTATGAAATTAAGAACAGAAAAATAAATGTTATCAGTACATTTATTAGATCATTTTTATACTTGCAACCCCCCCTCCAACTTTTCTTATGGCCCTGTATGGGACATGAGATAAATGGTGAAGTTAAGGGAAAAAATGAGATAGTTCTAAAAATGACAAAGGGGTGCAAAAAAGGGAAATTTTAGCAATTGGAACTAAACTGAATATGAATCTGAAGATTGGGAAAGTTGGGAGAAAAAGTGAATACAGAAGCAGAGGGCAAGGACAGTGATGTTACATGCTAAAACAGGGCAAACACTGTGTGAGTGACCCCTTCTAATTTCCCCACTGATGAAATCTGTCATATTTTAACCTGGCAAGATCTGGACATATAGCAGAGGTTAAATGATCTTTCACAATCTGTCACTGCAGACATAGCTGAATTAGATGTTTGCCCTTCTTTGTCTTGTCCACAATGGTCTAATTCACCCATTGTGAAATTATAGCCTTCTCTAAATAATCTATTTTTAGTCTTATAGGGATAGATGTGATAGTTTAGATATTCCCCAATAGCAAATCTTCAGGCTACTCAACTGAAGCATCACCCACTTAAGGTGAGGCCTGAAACGTTAGGTTGTCTCTGATGACTTTAACCAAATAGCTATAAATGGCTGAAAAATATCACACAAGGAGACAGCAGAAGATTTCAATAGATCTTAAGAAGTTACAGGTAATATTTCTTATAGAATAAGACTAAATGAGAAATGTAGGTATCAGTGTTGTTTCTGTTTTTCAAAGATGTGGTCCATTTCATCTAAGTTATTAAATTTGTGGGCAGAAACCAGCATTGCTTCTGAAAAACAATACTTGGTGCCCACCCTACACATCCCACAAAGTACTCATTAAAGTTAGCTCTTTATTATACTTTCTAAACATTTCAGAAGAATTGAAATGAAGTGCAATATGATGTCTACAATAAAAGTATAATTTTTACTCTATTTCCTCTGAAGAGTAAGGTTTTTGCTCAGTTTGTGTAAATGAAATTGAGCTATTTCTAGAAATCCCTTTGGAGCACTCACCATCACCAGCACCATGCACATCATGCATTCAAAGGCAAGTAGGCCATGGTTCCTATCCTTAAAGAGGTCATGATGCAGTGATACTAGTTTATAAGCCACTTCAATGAAGTAGACAGAAATGTTTGCACATAACTTTGGTTTGTTTGACAATTGTGCTATGAAAATGATTCAAGTACTTTCTAGGGGGTTAAAGCAGTGGGCATCTCTGCCTGGGATGAACAGGAAGGCAGTAAGGCAGGAAGAGATGGTGTTTGAACTGGGTTTTTATTATGGAGTTAGAGTTTGCTGCTTAAAGAAATTTGGAGTGAGGGAGTGAGGGGAGGAGGTAGGGATATTCTATCCAAGAAAGCAGACCACGCAAAGGGACACTCACACTCATACACAAATACACACTTGTGTACACACTCATTTATGTTCCTCTTTGCCTGGCAGTCAGCATCTTTCAATCAGAGTTCTGAATTGAGTATAAGAAATGCTTTCACAGCCTGGCATTTGTAGAATCCATTGTATGACCTTGATCAAGACTTTTGTAGTCTCCGGATCTCAGTTATTCGATTTGTAAAATGAAAAGGCTAGATTCTATGATGACTGGGGTTTCATCCAATGGAAAACAAAAACCTGGGAGATATAGTTAAAACCTGTTTGATCTGAAACTAGTGATTTAGGGGATATAAGAATAGTTTATGAGGAGTGATCTAAGCTGAGTTTTTAAATTCCATATAAGGGAAAACATTTTTTTAAGTGTTTATTTATTTCTGAGATAGAGACAGAGCATGAGTAGGGGAGGGGTAGAGAGAGAGGGAGACACAGAATCCGAAGTAGGCTCCAGGCTCTGATCTGTCAGCACAGAGCGCGATGCGGGGCTGGAACTCACAAACCGTGAGATCGGGACCTGAGCTGAAGTCGGTCTCTCAACGACTGAGCCACCCAGGCGCCCCAAGGGAAAACATTTTTGACTCTCATTAGTTGAAAAATAATTCAAAATTTAATAATTCTTCCCTCTAAATTTCTTTATTATTTGGTGACCCAGATATTTCAGGATGTTTAACAGTTTTCTATGGAAATTAAGGATACTTTTTTCCTTTAAATTTCAGATAAGAAAAGGCACTGCTAAAACTTAGGACATTGACATATAGTGCATTATAACACTCTGTCTGGCTCTGCCTAGGCAAGTAGAGATGATAAAGAATCAGAGCTGTGCACAGCTTCAAGTTCCAGGTGACAGCGAGAATTGAATGGCTGGAAATACAGAGGGGACGTACCAAATCTTATGCTCATATCTGAATATCTGTAGGATTTGCATTTGTCAAATGTGAAAACTTGAGCTCAGAAACTACATATAATACCAAAGATAGCACCAGACATATTATCCTTCCTCTGCAAACATCTCTCCAAGATTTGGAGCTCAAGGTTTCATCCTCAGCTCTCTGGTACTTCTTTTACCCCATCTGGAAGCAACATGAGCACAACCAAGAAGCAAACTTGACATTTAAACTCTGCCAATTGCCTTGAATTTAGATGAATTAGTAATGAGTTAATGGATATAAGTTAGCTGATTAGTTTGTCACCAATTGTCCTGGTTTTCATATATTTGTGTTACACACATTTTTGCAGATGGACCTCTGTGTGTTTGTGTGTGTGTGGGGTGTATGCATGATGTTCTATATTTTTTCAAATTAGACCTAAAATATTAGTTGGGAAAAATGACAATTTAGTGCTGATTACCAAAGATAATTCTTTTCATTTGTAAATGCTTGGATAACATCAGAATCTCACACCGTATTTACAAATTGGGATAACTGTTGTAAAATGTCATTTTAGGGAACTGATTTCATTTCAGTTGTTTACCAAAAAAACACATTAAACATGTATTTAAGCCACTCTCTTCTTAAAGGTCCATATTCTGCTAATGATGAAGTTACAGCCTGTGATGATAGAATTTCTCTTGGAAACATGGAAGTCCCATTATACATGTGGCAATCATCTGTGTATTCATCCGTTGATGAATCTCTAATCAACTGTTGAATTAGCGGCAGGTCTGATGGAACTTTGGATAAGATAGAAAGGCACATTTGGAGAATAGACCATTCCTTTTCTTCAGTAAGTTTATCACTATTGCACACACAGGAATGTCCTAAGTTTTCCCCATCCTAGGTTCTCATTGTCCTTTGATATTGATCCAAACCACTTAGTGATGAATTCAGGCAGCACTCTCTTTCTATTTAAAAGTCTTGAGTATCTATTATTGTTTTTATGTTTATTATCTTAATACCTGACATTTATAACATCTTTCTTCTAAAGAGCTCTCTGGAGTGCAATATGGTGCCAAGTGAAGACAAATGAATGCAGGGGCACTTTGTACTCTACAGATAAAAGGAGATTTACTCTGGGTCTGCTGCTTTCCAAGAACATCTTTTCCTTCTTCTTTCTTGCTTTCTTGCTCCAAAATGGCAAGCCCTACTCATGGTGTGGTTCTTAGACTCTTTTTCTTCCTTTTCTTCTTTTAATGTTTCAAATATACACACGTGCATGCGTGTGCGGACAACACACACACACACACACACACACACACACACACACACATTTTAACTCTTGGTTTCATCCTGATGATTCCCCAATCTGTATTTCACTACTGGATCCTTTCTTAAAACCCTGCCTCATATTTATAACTATCTTTTGTAAATTTCTTCTTTAATAGTTAAACAAATCTACCATTTCCAGCATAAAGCTCATTATTTATTTATCATTAGAAAAACTATCTTATAACTTTATTTGATATTCCAAATGCATTTTGAAATGTACAGAATTAAACAAAAAATGACCTGGTCCCAGTTAGAAATAGATTATAATAAAGAAAGTTATAAGAAGCTCAAGGGTAGAGGATTATGATAAACAAGTTCAGTGAGCATAGCCTGGAATATTTTGGACTCGGAGTTTGAAGATGAGATCTAAAAAAAGATGCGATTAGAAAAAAAAATCTAGTATTATATTAAACACAAATTTAGGATAACAAACTTTAGTGCATAAGGTTCAGTTTAGCCCAGGTTTTATATATGTTTTAGATATGTTTTATGTGTATCATATTTTTAGTAAGTGGATATTAGAATATAACTAATGCTATTTAATTTATGAGTAATTATAAATATAAGCATGAATACTGAAAGGATCATATGGTTTCTTTTTGGAATTTTTTTTCTTTCTTAATTATGCATGTCTGGGAAATGTATACCAATTGAGCTAATGCAGCCACATCCATTAACAAGAACACTCCCTCCAGTAAGTGTAGCTAACCAAATGGTGGTGCTGCTGCTTAGCAGGTATTACTTTTTTACCTCCCCTACCCCCAGAACATTCCAGTCTGCTTTTTCAACTCCCTGATCTCTAGCAGTAATGATCCCATTCTCCAGAAACCCAGAGGGGATTCACGGGACTCATCTTGGATACCTTCTTCTTACCCATTTCACGTATCCAGTTACTCAACAATTCCTTTTGACTCTTCCTTTATATCTCAGAAATTTATCCTTTTTCTCCACCCTCACTTTATTATCTTTTTTATTTATTTATTTATTTTTTTCCTTTTATTTGTGACAGAGAGCATGAGTAGGGCAGGGGCAGAGAGAAAGGGAGACAGAATCCAAAGCAGGCTCCATGCTGTCAGTGCAAAGGCTGACATGGGGCTTGGACCCAAACCCATGAACCCAGATACCGTGAGATCATGACCTGAGCTGAAGTCAGAGGCCCAACCAACTGAGCCATCCAGGCGCCCCTCCACCCTCACGTTAAAATCATTACCTTTAAAGCCTGAGTTACTGAGACAGTACCCTAACTGGGCAGTATCCCTCCATTTTATACAAGTATTACACCGAATGCCACTTTTAAGACCTTGCTCAAGAGAATAAAATGCTTCTCGTTTGCTAACATACTAAGTTTAGATTTCATTCATCCTGTCTTCTAAGACTCTTTATCATCCATCTCCTCTCTCTTCATCCAAGTGAGCTTTATACTGCTCCCCAGAAGGGATCCTTACTGGTCAGCGGTAATTTCTTCCCTTCCCTACTGGCTTACTCCAAGATGTTGGCTCCTAATTTGACATTCTTCCCTCTGGTTTGACCTCCTGAACTTTATTCCACACTCCTTTCCAATCATTAACATCCCAAACTTCCTTAAGGACCCAATCCCCAAGTACTTTGTTCTCAGATGAATTCTTTTTTAGGATAGAGCTCATTACCATCTCTTTCAGAAAACATTCCCTCACATCTAAATTAGGTAATCTCCTTTATGGGACACAGTACCATGAGAGCATTTTCCCAGTTCATACTTACTGTCATTGTCTAACCATTTGTATCTCTTTTCAGAGCTGAGAGAAGGGATCTCTCCCTGTACTTCTTTGTGACTTCTGTGCCTAGTATCCTGACTGACAAGTAGACGGTTGAAGTGTTCTCCACATGTTTGAATTTCTTTGCATTTAGAGCAATTTTCTCAAAATTTCAGAGTTGTTTACTATTTTTTCATCATTGTCCAATCTATTTGCTGATCTTCTTTTCCTAAGAAGGTTTATTTTTTGTTTTTATTACTGAGGAAGCTTATAATAGAGTCCATAGTGAATGGTTCCCACAGATCTTTCAGAATAGCTACTTACAGAGAAGTGATCAGTAAATTCTTGTTATTTAATTAAATAACCAAACTATTGTTAATAATATCATAAACCAAAAATAACGTAAACCAAATTGATAGGAGTGGAAAGAAGTTGCAAATCATCATTTAGTATTGTTTCTTAATAATAAGGTCATTGTTTTTGTCCCCCAAAAATAATTTCACTCATTTGCTATGTGCATGAAAATAGGTACGAGAATTAGGCTGTCTCACATTAGCTGATGAATAAAAATTATGTATTTTAAGAAATGATTGATCACAAGTTTCCTTTCATTTCCTTATTGTCTTCCTCTCTGATTGCACATGTTGTCTTATACTCCTTCTTGTTCATTTAGTACTGTCAGATCCACATCTTTATATCTTCATATCGGTTTTTCTATCTTCCTACTTCCCCAAATTACCTAGTCCTTATATCCACACTAGATATTTTCTACAATAAGCCCTAACTATAACCTATTTTTCCTGAAACAGCAAGTATTCCTCATATCAGCTGGTTCTCTTTGTTTCCAAACCTCACAAAAGGCTTCTAAAGCCACTTACCAACCTGATTTCTAGTCTAAGATCAATACTCTGTCATGCTTTCTTGCAATAGAAAAAGATAACACCACTGAAGAAAAGGACTCTAATTTTGATTTTGCTACTGAAAAAAAAATCCTGTGTGAAAAGTTTAACTGATAAATTGTTGTTGGATATAGGTATTGGAAATATTTACCAAGTGTATTGGATGTTGTCTATGTTTTGGAATTGTCTGTATTGCCTATATTTGTTTACATCTGTATATATGTATTATATAAAATTTCTGTTATTTCTCTGGTATTTCTCTATTCCTGACCCATATCTATCACCTGTATAAAAACTTTTTTTTAAAGAAGTACATTATGTTGATGGTGTAAGCTACATTTTCTTCTGTGTGATAAGATGATTTAATGGATTAAGATTATGTAAATTACTTTTTTAATTTTAATTTTAGATCTCTTAATTTACTTTTGCAGTTGTTGACTGGATGGCCCTTATCTTTTGTCAGTAAAAAACAAGAGTTAATAAAGGATTCTTCAATTTGAGAAAAAAAAAAAAATGAAAAGAGGCAAAACATCTTCTCTTTATATTTTGCCAAAGAGAGATTTACTGGGTTTAGGAAACTTCCCTTCGGAAGTTGGAATTTACCAGTCACACACAAATATCAATTATATTTATTGCTATTTTTTTTCTTCCAAGAGAGTGGGACTACCCATTAAGAATGGAGATAACTTTGGAGAGTAGGATATTGAGTGAGTAGCCAGAGAACTGTAGCACACAGTCTATGGAGAGCATATAGGGAAAAAGAAAAGAGTGTCCCATGCAGTTACTGGGTGAGGAATTCCACACCAATTCTTCTGCTGACACAATGTATAATGCCCTGGAATCTCTGAAACTCATCTTAAATCTTGCCCATGGTTCTAGACCCTGAAGGCTAGACAGATCACAAATCTATTAGGTAGTTAGGGGTTGGTTTTTGCCTTATTATCTAGTTGTTCAATTGATGTACCTGCCTTTTATTTTTTATTTCTTACTTGTTTGTCAGATTAACCTACCTATGGACTGTTCTGATGCAGTGCAATGTGGATCTAGCCCTAGAGAAATGGGCATTTCTAATCCCCAGCCCAGCATACTTATGTAAATGTTTCATCTGTGGTGTAGAGGATTAATACCCTGACACTATTAAGCAAGCAGAATCGTACAATAGACAGAGTACTGTTTTGAGAGTTTTCCTCTCTGAATATTGTGAATGATCCTAAATAACTTAAACTCTAGGTTTCCATGTTTTAGCTATAAAATGGAGGGATTGAACAAGGAGACCTTCTGGGGCTAGCTTTCAGTGTGCAATGCTGTTAATTACATATACTTCCTGATTTTCCTCTAATTTGTTTCATTTCTTATGAGAGCTTAATGGGTTGGAGTCGAAGTGTTTTTCTGATAAGTGGGGTGATAATACTTGCATTGTTTATCCCAAAGTGTTATACTGCAGATAAAATATGAAATTGTGTATGTCATTAAGCATTATGAAATGCAAGTTTCTATACTTGTGTATAACATTTAATATTGTACATTTCCATCTCTACTATTACTCTGCTTTGAAAGACCCAAGATACTTCAGTGTGCAACCAGCAGAGGGAGACAAGTTCAGATTATATTTCTTCTTGAAACACAAAATGAGTTGTTATGTGCTCATGCACTTTTAAAAATTAAAATGAAGTTCATATTATTGGCAAATATGTCACTAGCATAGTGCTATAGTTTCATATTGAAGTTACAAAATCAAATGAGAGAAAGAAAGATAAAACACAAGAAAAATATGGGGGGGGGAAATTTTGATTTCTGGGCTTACTTTATTATAGAACTCAGAGATAGTACTCCCATGAAACATGTCATATTCCTGTGACAACTTCCTAAACATGTCCATCTGGAGGTACAGACTATTTGAGTACCAATTTAGGAACCAGTTCAGAATTCTAAAAGTAGAATTTCCAAATTTCCTCTGAAACTAGTTTCTTAACTCAACTTTCTCATTTTATCAGCCTGGACTTGGAGGAGGAAAAAAAATACACACACACATATACATACATTCATACAAGGGTTGGGGGGGTGCAGAATGAATTTTCCATATCAAATTAGTTGACAAGTCGTATCAGTCCCTCTCTGAATTTCCTCTAAAAGTCTCCACCTCTTTTTTCTTTCCACTGTCCTTGTCTTGTGACCTGCTTTTATCATTTCTTGCCTGTTCTATTTCAGAGACATTATAACTGGTCTTCCCTGACTTTGACTTGCCACAGTCTATCTTCCACTACACTGCCAGTTAGCTATCTTCTTAAAACACAAGTCTGATTATGTCATTTGCTTACGCAAAGCCTTTTTTAATGGCTCCTTTTTGCATATAGAATAAAGCCAAACTCATTAGCTTGCCTGCTAAGACCCTCATTGGCCCCAACTTACAAAAAACAAAACAAAAAAAATCATTTTTTATTCTGACTTTATCCATGTCTACCTACACATCCGTTCCTACAACACACCTTCCCCACTAATGTAAAGTCTCTGAAGGAAGGTCTTCATGCCTCATCATTGTTAGAAAGCAACAATGTATAGTATGAATAATGCTTATCCCTTTCTCAACTGTTTCCAGCAACTTTGTTAGTCTTCTAATTAGTCACTCTCCTTCATCTTCCTTCTAACCTCTAATTTCTCCATGCCACAATAATCTCCCTAAATGTTCGGATCTCATCTCAGTCCTTCACAATCTAAAGTAGCTTTCCAAATAGGAGATGAGGTGAAGTGGGATTTTACATTCAAGCATGTACAATTCCCCATCATGTAGCGTTTCTCTTCAGCTTTCTTTATCTCCTCCTGCCTGCTAGTCAGGTAAGTCTTCCTACATTTCCATTCTTTATTTCAGGCTGGTTCTCATGGCCATCTTTTGCATCCTTTGTCATCCTCCATCCATTGCCTTCCTCCAGTCTCATCTTATATATCTTCCAAGGGTTACTTACAATACCATTGTCTCCAAGAAGCCTCTTTCTTGATTATCTTTTCCGAACTACCATTGTGTTTTGATTTTGTTCCTCATAGTTTATTACCTAGTTGTTCACTGGCTATCTTATTCTGTTTCTTATATGTTTACCTGTTTTCTCTATCTGGGTTTTGAGTCCCTGAATTATTATTATTTTGCAGTACTGCTCAGCACCAGAGGAGATTGGGCATATATGTTGATCAATTTTGGTCCTCCTCTGTAATGGAGTGCAGCTTTGAAAGGCTTACCTTATATTGTATAGTGTATAACAATTGTATAGTGTATAACAATGATGTTTGGTCCTTCTTTAGGAGGAGCTTTGAATGGCATTCTCCTCATCATATTCCTTGGGGCAGAGTGTCAGTTTTGTACATTACTGTTTTTCAAAAGCTTAGTACCTGTTATATGGTAGGTCTCGAAAAAATTGCTTATTTTAGGGAATTGCTTTTTTACATAGATAGCAACACCATTGATGAGACACATCTTAGGAATTCTCTTCCTCTCACTCAGGCAGTGCTCCTATGTTTATTACTAACAGAAGAGTTCTGAGAATATGATTTACAGATAGGAAAGGAAGATACTTGTAAGCAGCCAAACTTCTGGGACATTTTGAATAATATAATGACCTAACACTAGACTTGCCCTGCAGCTCAATATTGTCAGTAAACTCTTGAGAAAACATATTAGTGTTATTTACATGATTTATAGCCTCAAGATATTTAACTAGGCATTTCATTTAGATTTAGCAGGATAACTATTGCCTGCTAAATAAATATAGATATGTAAGAAAATATTTAGCAAAGTTTAGCAATTAAATGGCATCTGTTCATCTTGTTTGGTACTTCTTAATCTGTAGCAAAACATTTTCTCATACTGACATTTAATTAACATATAATAAACATATTAAGGGTGAGCAGTTTATACCTGAAGAAAAGCACCAACTGGGACACAGTTTTGTTTTGTTTTGTTTTCTTTTCTTTTCTTTTTTCTTTTTTTCTTGACTAGCTGGTATCAATGACAGTCTGCTTGGCATTCTGTCAGTTCTTATTTGATGAGTGGGGACTTCCTGCAAGGGAACACCAGAATTGAACTAGTACAGCAAGGGAGAATGCTGGTAGGTTGGAAATACTGATGACTTGTGATAGAACATAGCCTTTTGGGGAAGGGTCTTCCCATTATGAGCAGGTGTAGTTAACTCAATCTTTCCTCCATTTCTGTTGCGACCCCCCAGGCCAAGCCAGTTGCCACTAGATGACAAACGTTTGTCTTCATTTGTCTCCTTGCTTCCACTATTACACTTCTAGAATCCATTCTTCATATGGCATTTGGAGCATTTCCTAAAATATAAATCAGATTATGTCAATCCCTTGCTTTAAATCTTTTACTGATCATTCACGTCACTAGAATAAAATCTAAATTCTTACTTTGAAATCTTTCCATTATGACCCCTCCTCAATTTCTAATCTCATTGTTTTCTCTGGCTACCTCCTACAACATACACATAAACTACATTTCTGGTTTATTATTCTTGTTTTGTTTCCTCATGCATGGTATACCCATCTCTGCCTCAGAACCTCTGCACATGCCCTTTCTTTTACCTAGAAAACTCTTCTTGCAGATATTTGCTTGTCTGCTTCCTTGGATTTAGGACATACGTTCCCCTCACCATATCTTTAGGCCACTTTCTCTGTATCATACATACTTTTCTCCATAGCATTTAGTCTCCACAGTAATCTTAGTATGTATTTATTTGTTTAGGGTCTAGTTCTCCATCAAGGATGTAAGCGCTATGAGAACAGAGTCTTGGTCTGTCTTGCTTTACTATCATATAAATAAACACCATGTGAATGAGTGAATGAATGATTGAATGAATCATAAAGCTACTGGGCATGTCAGAGTACAGAACTGCAGTCTTCCTGCCTCCAGTCTTCCTCATGTCTTCTTGGCCTATTTCCTGATTGTAGGAATACAAGTCACTACAGTAACCACAAATAGAGTATATGGTTGTCTGATTATCTGCCTGTACTAACATCTTTGTATACTAAGGATGCTGCTACCCCCATCTTTCCAGATGTTGCAGCGTTCTTCCCGCATGTGAGGGATAGGTAAAAGAATAATAGTAATGCAGATGCAGCATTGCTTGGCAATTGCCACCTCCTTGGACATGGTGACAGAGTGGACAATTTAGAAAAGAGGAGGTTCTAAGGGATAGTACATGTCTGTGAAATAATAAGGCATACATGTGAGAGTAAGTTTTCTGGTGTGGGAGGACCCAAGCAGCAGCTCAAGAACCTAAAAGACGTTAGGAAAACTTGGAAAGATAAAGCATTGATACCTACCAAAACAGAATGAATGAGCAAAGAAGACCAATATGGTAACAATATGGCATGAAGAAAAAGCAAACCATTAAAGAGCAATTTTAATTATGCAGAGTACAGATAGAGCACTTTACATCACTGAGGGTTCTGTAGTAAGGATTGAACAGTATTTAACTGACTTGAAGCTGATTGATTTTGTTAGGCAGTGAGACACATGTGGATGACGCTACCATATTCAAAGGAGCCAGATTCCAAAGGAAATTCACACGAGATAGTGTCATGCTTATGTACATAAACTGAGATACTTGAATATTGCTAAATTACGATGAAATCATTGAAAATGTCATAGCAAGAATCCTAAGGAGAAGTATTAACAGTTCTGCATTTCTAGTTCATATGGAAATGCTAATTCCAGTTATGAAAGTGAAGTACAGGCATGGCATTATTATGATTAAGACCTTACAACTGTAGAAATGTAGAGTGGTATATTAATAATATTATAGACATGTTTGGCATAAAATATAAGCAATGTAACTAAATAAGGTGTACATTCTAGGCTGCATCTGGATTTCCTGTGAGCCTGTTACTTTACAAAGCTAAACAGAAGAATAAACCTTTCATGCTTCTTAGGGTGCTCAGATGATAGCCAGTTTTTGTTTTTCCTACAGCATTTGTCCCTGGAGAGTGCCAGAATCTTCTAAAGCCTCTTTTAGATGGCAGTATGTTATTTTAAAGTAGTAGTTAAGATCATCTTACTTGGGTGATGATGGCTGTTTCACATGGCTAACAGCCATACTTGCCTCACAAATAACCTGAAAGTATGTTCATTTTTGCCAGACCTCTTGGAAGAATGCATATAGTGGTATACAGAAAAATAGCCTGAATAAATTTCAGTAACTCATCTATTTGTTTCTTTCTTCACATTTCTTAAGAAAGCAAACAGAGGAGTTAATATTGGAATAGATTTGGTGGAGTGACCATTAGGATGAGATATGTTACTATAGTGTGTGTGTGTGTGTGTGTGTGTGTGTGTGTGTGTGTGTATACATAAAATATTGGGTTTATTAGAATTTATTAGATCTCAGTGAGAGATCCTGGAGGTCAGAAAACCAGAAGGAATCCACAACAGAGTAAAAAGGGGAAAAACTCAGAGAGAAGATAAAGTTGAAATGGAAGTCAATGGCACAGCCACAAACAGATTTATTATTTTGTAAATGATGGGATAAGCCTCGTGCATGGGCTTGGGCAACCAGTAATTCCTCTATTCTCACATTCATCTCTTACAGAGTGCTGCCCCTGTGCCAAAAGTTCAGGCAGAAAGTTGTATTTGAAGTGCCTCCTGGATGTAAATGATAAATATGAAACAATTAACTTATATAATAAACTTCATGGTTTTGAAATTCTTCAAAAATCCAGTATAAGCTATAAATCTAAATTAGAGAATTTTTAAAATATAGTATTCTTTTTGTGTGTTAATTCCAGTGAACACAGTAAGTCACTTTAGTTTAACAAAAGTAGCCAATAAATGGATTTCAAGGAAAATATTTTTTAAAACATTTATTGCATTATATCATTTATTTTGATATAAAATTGTACTTACAATTTTATCCTCTTAGGTTAGACATGTGTATTCCATTTCTGATTATAATCATGATTAACTTATGTACTTTCCTCAGAGTGATTGTAGTGAAAAACTGCAGATTTGACTGATTTGCTATAAATTCCATATTCCTGTCACTTTGGTGTGGAAGATTTTGAAACCCAGTATGTTAATCTCTATGTCCCATGTTAGGATCAGATGAGTCCTACTGGTAATTTGAGATTACTTGTATAGATGTTAGTCAGCAACCCCTGTAAGGCATCTCCTGCAAAGCTTATGCTCCCACCCCACCATACTTCCTGCTTGCCCTGGAAAAACCTCTTTGTTTCTTAATTCAAAGTGTAACCTACTGATTCAAAAGGATATTGATACTCTTGGTATATCTGATCCTTCTGCTCAGAGTTTCTAGTTCTCATGGTGGGGGTAGCACACCATTTACCTGGCATCATCAATGGAAATAGATGTTCTAGTGGCCCCGGTCCTTTGGGTGTTTCTTGTCTTCCTCCTGACATTGGAGAAACACCAATTCCTGTAATAAGATGTTCTACCTAAGCCTATCCTTCATCTCTAAATGCTCAAAAGAAACCCATTGGGGATGTGTTAAACCTATTGGTGGGGTTAAGGGGATTGTTGGTGCTCTTTTCCCTGCAATCTTTGCCGAGAGTTGTGTAATCCATGCATTTCCATTTGGCATTTGAAGTTCATTTTCCCATTGATACTGGGAACCACAGAGTTATGGGTTTTGCAGTTCATCTGATCACTTGGGTTAATAATTTTTTTGTGGCAAAATGCATTCCAAGTTTTAAACAGTTGAGTTACAAATTAGTGGTGGAACATCACTGCCTTATTACCTAGGCACCATTGTAGTAGGAAACACTCAAAAAACACAAAATTTTCCTTACTTTCTTCACATAATCTGTTAGGGTGTATCTATCTTTCAAAGTGATAAAATTCAGCAGATTAATTCTTTGAATTCTGGAGGTACAAGGCAGGTGTCAGCCCGGTAAGTGCCTCGTTAAGGCTAGTACTCTGGTGGGACTTGATAAGAATTCCTAAACATATTCTTGCATCCACCCCATGCCCTTGTCTAATCCTTTGTGTAACTAAGAAGGTGGACTTATATGTGTGTATATATACTTAATATACCTGGAATATGTAGAAAAACATGTATAAGAATCTGGAAATACTTGAAGCTTTCACACAGGAGAAATGGTACCCTAAAGACAGGAGTAGGAAAGGTAACCACAGTTGGCTCTGCAGTATTTTCTACAGCTCGATTTTTGCATCATGTGAATGACTTAATGATTCAAATTAATAAAATTTAAATAGAAAAAAAAAAGAAAAAGAAAAAGTCCTTGGCTGGTCCACTCCTATCTTTTATCCT
The DNA here is from genome assembly GCF_028749965.1 of Puma concolor. Taxonomy (NCBI): domain Eukaryota; kingdom Metazoa; phylum Chordata; class Mammalia; order Carnivora; family Felidae; genus Puma; species Puma concolor. The sequence goes on from NC_141675.1 coordinate 97,193,884, forward strand.
CAGCATCAGCACTGAGGGAGATAGCTAACAGTGTGAGGGTGTCACATGAGTGACTAACAGTGTTAGCCCCTAAGGTCCTTATCACTTGGCTTGACTCCCTGAGTGGAAGGAATGACAAATGATGGTAACCTGTCTGCCATTCATAGGAGTGTTGTCCGTAGCCTCAGTGTGGTCCGCAAATGAGAAGCTCTCTGATATACAAATCTCTTTCCCTACTTATGAACATTTTGAGAAGCAGGTGCCTGTAGCAAGCCAGGTAGCAAGAGCAGCATGACATCTAGACAGTAATCCTTAGTACCATTTGTCATGCGTGGGACTGAGTGAGGGTTTCCTGGAGAGTGAGGTTGATTTAGGGATTGGGGATCAGCTGCTGAGGCTGGCACTTGGAAAAGACAAACCAGGCATTCACACTCCAGACCACTCAATACCAGCATTGTCTCCAATCCATCTTTCATAAGGGGGCTCCAAGAAGGGGAGGGGGGTAAAGGAAGGAGAGAAAATAAACCTTTTTAATCGTGTAAGAGAAAGTGCAGGGGAGAGGAAAGAATGGAAAATATGTGAGCATAAGAAGCCAGTGGCCAGGAATATTAAGTTTTGAAACCAACTTTGGCTTCTAATCTTTGCCTCCCCTGGCAAGTTCCTCCTCTGTTTTACATTGCCCATCTCATCTTTGGGCACGGGTCCCCCTCCACTCCCCATGCTTTCTTATCCCTCTCTGCCTCACTCCCTTGTCTGTCAAGGCTTGCCTTCTGCTTGCCTTCTCTTTCCCGGGCTCCTTTTCCGTCCATCTCTCCCGTTTCCCTGTTCTTTCCCACACTCTTTCTCCCGTGCTTTCACAGCCTGAGTCCCTCTCCTTCTCCCCTTTCTCTAGCACAGTACATCCAAGCTCCATTCCCTCTTCTTAAGGAAATCAGCCAGGCCTCAGATGGAGCTGTTGTCCTGACAACCTAAAGGCGCATCGGGCTTTCACCGAGGCTGGCTGCTGCTGAAGGGGGCAGTTGTGCAAAGCGAGGGGCCAGGCCGGAGGGAGGGCGGAGGGGATGACGTGGAGGGGCTGTTGAAATCCGCGGGGGGCGGGGGAGGTGCGAGCAGAGGGGAGGGACTGGAGGGAGAAACAGGAAAGGGAGGAGGGGGGGGTGGAGGGAGACTCCGGGCTGCTGCCGCCGCTGTGTGGGTTTCTTTACACTCGCTGGCAGGCTGGGTGCCGGCTCCCTCGCCCGCCCGCCTGGGAAAGTGGGTTAGGGAGGGCAGGAGCTCAGCTCAGACGCTGGCAAAGGAGCATCCAGCCCCGGGCAGGCCCGAGAAGAGCACTTCCTTGGGCGGCTTTCTCCTCATCTTTCCTGGAGGGGTTTATATTTGTACTCTCTCCTTTTAAATTTTGTTCCTTTGACTTTTCCCCCTTCCGCTGGGGTTTTACGAGGGCTTTGTTAAGTCTTAGAGGGAGGACACCCTGAGCCAGGCAAAGAGAGAGGGAAAGTGGCGAGGTGCTCAGACTGGCCAAGCCCGTTCCGCCCTGGCCGTTGATGAAAGCCCCGTGTTTGTAAAGCCCCCTCGGCGTGAGCAGCACGCACACACCCTCCAGAGTACGCGGGGACCTGCACCTCGGCGTGGCCACCATGGTCGGCAGAGTTCAGCCTGATCGGAAACAGTTGCCGCTGGTCCTACTGAGATTGCTCTGCCTTCTTCCCACAGGACTGCCTGTTCGCAGCGTGGATTTTAACCGAGGCACGGACAACATCACCGTGAGGCAGGGGGACACGGCCATCCTCAGGTAGGGCTTTCGGGCAACTTTTAGGCTGTGTGCGCGCGCGGGAGTGTGTGTGTGTGTGTGTGTGTGTGTGTGTGTGTGTGTGTGTGTGTGTTTCAACTCCAGCTTCTGATGCTGCAGGCTTGCGTGTGTGTGTGAGTGTGCATGTGCATGCACACGCACCTTTTACTGCATGGCCCAGGTATCTGCCAACAAATTTCAGAGGAATTCTGCTTCCAGTCAAGGACCAGCAATGTTGCTTAAATGTGTTTGGTTTCTCAGGACCTCAGTTCTCTTACCAAGAGAGCCTAACTTCGCCTATGGTGTTAGTGACGCTTGGGCAGTGTTCTTGCTTTTGTAATTTTAGATGCTTTGCACTTAAGAGTTTTGTTGGGGTTCCTTAACCAGGAAAGAGGAGTTGTTGAATTATGGCTCTCAGAGAGTGGTACACAGTACTGCATTCTCTGTGCTGTGTTCTGTGTGTGTGTGTGTGTGTGTGAAGACAGAGAGAGAGACAGAGAGAGAGAGAGAGAGAGGGAGAGAGAATATGCACATCAAGGCTCTCCCTCTGCCCCAGCAGTAGTCTGGACTGGAGACTTTCTGTAAGGATCTTCTAATTGACACCGAGAGCAATAAATCAATATTAGAACTTTGGTTGGTTACTGAGCCTTTTCTGGAAAGTGGATAGAAATCAACACATGAATGAAGAGAAGAAAAAGAAAAAGGAACTTGCCAAATTGCTGATTTTTAAGAATTGGAGTATGAAGCACAAAGGTTAGGCAGGAATTAACCTGGTGTAAAATGGGTATTTCAGATTGATTGTTGACCTTCCAGTCCTATCTCTGTGCAGCTGTGCCAAACTCTGAAATATAATTTAGGATTGAAATTTGGAAAGGAAGAGTCCCAGTCCTTGGGAGTTTGACCCCTATAAGGGACAGCAAGCTAGAGACACTCAAATGGAGCCTAGCCATCATTCTATTTCTAAAAAAGCATCAAGCTTCTTCTCCTATGTTCCTGTTCTCTCTGCCCCTCCTCTACCCCCTGCACATACCCCTTGTCCTTTTTCCTAGCTTTCTTAAATTTCTTTTAAGAAAGAAAGAAAGAAAGAAAGAAAGAAAGAAAGAAAGAAAGAAAGAAGACAAACAAAAACGTTTTCCTTGGAGACCCTTTAAAATCTCATTTTGTCCAAATGAAATGCCCCAGTGTCAGTCTGTCCATACAGTTAATATTGCTTGTTGTGGCAATAAAAACCAGTACACAATAGAAAATAAACCTATAATCTGTGTGCAAGGAGCTGATAGTGCATAAACCCTGGGGCATCAGGGAGCAGTTCTCCAGCAGAGCTGCCTAGAGCAGCAAAGTTTTCTTTCCATTTCTCAGAAATAAATTTGGTTGGCTGTCACAGTGTCCTGCTTTGGGATCTCCAGCCTTGTTATAGAGGAATGTGTATGTGTTGTCTGCATTGTGTTGTGTTGTGTGTGTGTGTGTGTGTGTGTGTGTTGCTGCAGATTGTAAAAACTAAGAAAATCCTAATGTGTGAGTGCTGCTTTCTTCGTTTCCTGAGCATTGGATGATTATGAATCCCAGAGATCCTACTATCCAAAGCAGATTTTCCCTACCAGCTTTCCAGCCCCGCAAACCTGCCTGTGTGATTTATCCACATGGAGTAATAAGATTTATAGAGTAATTTATCTGTTTGCAAAGGGATTTGGACATGATGCAGAAGATGTTTTTTGCAAACACATAAGCATGCCATCTCAACTGCTAACGTTGATACTCCCTAACGTCATTGACTCTTTACCAGGGAAGCATTCTATATAAATTTGTGCTATCCCCTGAAGGATTTGCTTTTGCTGATTATAAGACTGAATATGGGAAAAGTGAATATCCTGGATGTCTAAGTTTTTACTTAAATGTCCATGAACTTTGTTAAGTCAGCATCACCTATATCTTAAAGTATAGTTATCAAAGAGTTATCTATAGTTATCTATAGTTAACTACAGTTAAACTATAGTTATCAAAGAGTAAACATGTAAATGTTAATTCAGAGGTGAAAAGATATTCTTATATTTTCATATAAGCCTAGGCATAGAAGTCTGTGTTTTTGAGAGGCATCTTACTACCTAAATATCTGCATACGATGTCGATGTGTTTCTGTGTGCCTATGGATTAAAAGAAATGGAGTTTTTAAGTATTACACTTTAGTAGACATTATAGCATTGGAAATGGGGTGGTGAGAAATGAGAATAAATATAGAAACAGTTATTCACTGGGAAAGAGAAGATAGATAAACAGAGCATGCAGAGAAGTCACCTGTGGGAGTCAATTGCTTTTCCAGACCTCACCTAATATGCCCTCTTTTTTCTTTCTTTTGCCTTGGACAAGCCTTTTATTTCTGGGTTGGTGGAGCTCTATCAGAAGTAACTATGAAGAGAGTTTCCTTTGTTTTCTTAGGTGACCTTCTTCTAAATCTCTTTAACTGAGCCCAGTAAGCTTTGTGGGTCAGTTTCCTGGTGAAGAATGGTTTTCTTGCGTTCTGTTTACAAGTCTAGCCTGGGAAAGGCTTGCTTCTACTTTATTTGTGACATTTTACTGGGAGCATGAGCTTTTAGGGGAGGAGAGGAAGGAGAACTTGATTCATTGGAAGCCACAGTAGATGTTTGGCACTGAGAAACCAAAAAGGCAAGGAGAAAAAACAAAACAGAACAGAACAAAAAAAACCTCTCTCAGTGAATCTGTGGCCCTGAATAATCTGAAATGGCAATAGGACACAAGGAAGGTTTGTAATTCTGGTGGTCCAGTGACAGGAGTTTGGCTGCTTGTCCCTAAAACATTTACCTTTACTGCCTTACTTCCATGAAAAAAAAAAAAAAAAAAAAACAGTGTCTCTTTGGGGAATTGATGTTCATTTTTTGTATAATTATACAAAATAGGAGATGTATGCTAGTCTTGGGAGTCTTGCTCTGTAATTTCTATCATTTGAAAAAAAAAACACAATAAAAAACTATAGAATGAAGGTGACAAAACTAGGTGGAAAGAGCTATATTCTCACATAGACCTACCTAACCTTATTTTTTCCCAGATGAGAGTCTAGATTCATGAGGTCCTTTATGAGATCCTTTAAGAGCTGAAAGAAACCACACACCCTCTTTTATCTTAAAGGAATAGAATCAAAGTATCCGCAGACCAGTGGTGGCAGCAACAGTACAATGAGTTCCTTCCTAGATATTGAACCAGAAACTGCATTATTTGTCTGCACAGTAACGTGTAAGACATACCCATGGGACTTGTGAGAACATCTCAGGTATTTTTCTGAACAGAGTCCACCTGCCCCACTGTCACCCCCAACAAGTGTAAGAGTTCATCAATTACTGGACAAGTTTCTAGCACTGTTTTTTCTAACTTTCTACCCTTGCACACAGGCTCCTATAGAGATTCTCTCCCAGGTTAATCTTGGTAGGTTGAAACCATGCAGCTCTCCTGATAAGCCAAAGGAAAAATGGAAATAGAAAGTGTTCTAATCTAGCCTTTAAAGTTGAATACTTTTAATAACAGTAGCATATGTCTAGAAAGATAATAAAATATTTGATCCCAATATATCTATTCACAAGATAACTGTGAAAATTACATAAAAATACATATTTTGGACATATTGCATAAATGTATATATGATGAAATGCAAAGGTTTCAAACTATTGTGATTGTAAACATTTTAAATTTGAGGTATTACAGTTTTATTTATTTCATAATTCTGACCCTATTTGGTGTTTGCAAGATATTATAATGCTTTTCATGGTGATGACATTTTCCCCATTTAAATTAAATGTGCCTAATAAATGTTAACTGCAAGAAACCAAATATCTAAGTTTAATTAATTAATTTTTAATTTTTCAAAATTCTTGGTCTTTATTTCATTATTTGTTTCTGTACTAGGGGAAAAAGAGGATACAACACAAAAGATATAATTATTTGACCGTTCAATGTGAAACTTTTGTGCAAATTTCAAGGGAAAAATGGCTTCTCTTCTATAAGGCATCTGGAACGCCTACATTCACAAAGAAAGTATCAACACTCAAACATACTCCTGACACAATATGTGATTTTTCTATCACTTGAAATTCACTATTTGAAAAGAAACTTTGTGGGCATGGGTCTTTTGGGAAAACTTGTGACAATTTTGAAGTTTTCTTTCTCTGTGGCTTACTAAAGTTAATCAAAATTTATTGGTTCTTACTCATACTTTAAGAACCCTTCATTGCTCATTAAATCCTTTATCGAATATATTTGGTAAATAATAGAGTATAGCACACTACATATTGTCTAGGAATATGGCATATTAGATACATTTATTAATGTTGATATACCAGTAAATTATATTATTTGTTGTTACTTATGGACAGAGGAACAAAGTAGCTAAGTCTCATGTGACAAATGCAAATTGTGATAATTTGTGTTTCTATAAGTATGAAGCATGTAAGTATGTATTCACATAAACCCCACATATTAAGGTGATTTTTCTGTTCTATGTCATCTGTCTTTGAATAAATCATTTGTAGAGTTGTGCAGTGAACAACCAAAGGTTTCTGACTCTTCCACTAAATAAGTTGACGAGGGTTAAACATTTGTGTTTCTTAAAGCTGCTTATACATAACAGCAAACTCAGGCAAAAAGAGAATAAGTACATATTTTGCTGTAATCTTTGAAAATTCCAGGTACAGATATCTGTGACTCATGGGATAGGACATTACCTAAATGTGTGCTGGTCCCCCTTGCTGTCACCCCCAGCACTTCTCTTTAGGGCATTACTTATGGCTTACAGCCGTTTGCCCTGTTTTCAGAATGTCCTGCTCATTAGTGTATAAGACTCAGAAGACCTAGACTCTAATTTTGGATCTATCCTTGCATGCTTCATGACTTTGAACAAATCCCTTAAATATCTGAGCTTCAGTTTCATTTATAAAATGCTGAAACTGCCTATTTTAGTTACTCTAGGTACTGTACTGTTGTTTTAAGAAGCTCAGATGTGGTAAAGTAGGAACGTTTGTTTGATTGTAAACTCTTATGTAAGCATAAAAATATTAGTCATTTCCAACCACATTCAGCCCATTATTCTGGCTTTAGGGAGCTCTTTTGCTCAGACCAGTGTTTCTCACACTTGAAGGTGTATCAGAATGTGTACCAGGAGTGCTTGTTATAACACAGATTACTTGCTTTCTACCTTCGGAGTTTCTGATTTAGTAGGTCTCTGGTAGGGTCTAAGATCTTGATGCTAATGCTTCAGGACTGGGCCACACTTTGAGAACCACTGACTCTTGCTAATACGAGTCTGTTCTGCAGATGAGCATTTTAGGTATCACATAGTCGTTTGTTAAAATCCAAAATCTCAGGTCTATCCCAAGCCTAATAAGTCAGAATCTGTATTTTAAGAAGATCCCCAAATGATTCATAAATACCTTAAACTTGGAGAAGTACTGCTTTCCATGGTTCACAACCATGGCTGCACATGACAATCAACTGGAAACCTTCAAAAAAATATTGAAGCCACATATTCTCTACTTCCAGAAATTTATATTTAGTTAGTTTGGGGTACAGCCTGGCATAGGTAATTTTTAAAAATGATTCCGATATGTACACAGAGTTGAGAACCACTGCTTTACTTGTTGAAGAGTCTCTTTTAGAAACCATTTTTGAGGCAATACTTAATAGATATGTAGTAAAAAATTAAAGTCATGTTGTATGGCTTAGAAAATATGTCAACAGCAAAGATGTACAAATTCAATTGGGAGAGAAGAATGAGATCATCATAGATTCATTTCTTTAACACACGATCTCATAACTACAATGTCATGGAAAATGGAGTGACTTTATTTTAATATGGATCCAATTTACATAATATCTATTGAAACGGCATTAAAGTTTGGCTTCTTAAAGATGATTGTCTTGTATTCTCACTTTCATTTACATTAGGCAAGACTCAAAGCAGTTCTAGTATTTTCTTTTGCAGTACTATCTCTTAGAGAAAACATAATATTTAGGCAAGGGAAATGTCTTCAGTGATACTGTATTCAAACAGGCTTAATTATGTGCACTTACACTGCCTATACATAAATATAAGATCGTGGTTACATGTTTGTGACATTCATCTCAACTTTACACGGTGACCAATCTTTAGCTAAAACGTAGGATCAAGTCTTTGTTTCATAGGTAAAGATTTTGTCAAGGATGTCATAAGTTCACAATGCTTAACACGTAGTCAGAAGACCTAGGTCGAAATAGTTTGAAATAGTTTGAGCTATTAAATGAGAATAATTGACAATTGCTTGGCCTGCTACACAACCTATTTTTATGATGATTAAATGAGATAGTATGTATTGGAATGCTTTATAAGTTATGAAAAGGCATAAAATATAACCTCTTAATAAGATTATTGTCATTATATTCAGAGTAGGAAATAACCTCTACAACATTAGAAAATTCGATAAAATGAGCGTTTTGTTTTTATTTCTATGATCAAGGATGGTCATTTATGTTTGTATCACTTTTTTTTCACTTTAAAGTTACATGTATCTTAGAATATAGTTGAATTTCTTTTCAGGAGTACAGGGTGAGTGAACACTTTTTTGTAGTCACTTGTAATCACAACATCATCTCAGGTTAATTAGTCATTAACCTTCATAAAAGAAAACACATTGCTTCAGATTTTGTGAAGTGGATAAACTTGTAGAAATCTAGAGTAGGAAAGGCCTGGAGATTATGTAGTCTACTGTGTCATTTTAAAATGATTTAGGTGAGAAGAAAAATATTTAGGGGTGCCTGGCTAGCTTAGTCAATAGAACATGTGGCTCTTGAAGTAGGATTTGTGATTTCAAGCCCCATGTTGGGTTTAGAGCCTACGAAAAAAATACAGAAAAGAAACAGAAAAATGTAGTTGGTTGCCTAAAGATTTGAGTGACTTTTAGAACTAGAATTCATGCCTCGTAATTCTCCTTCAGAGATCTTTATTCCATAGGAGCACTGAAGTTACCTTCTTGGTTTTCATGCTATCATAGGATATGCTGTTTAAAATTATGCTAGAAGTGTCTGTCCCTTTCTTTTCTTTTTCTTCTCCCCTCCTGATCCTCCCCCTCCATTCTACTTGCCTCCTCTCTATCTCTTCCTTTTTCTACGCTTCTCTTCCCTTCTTTCTATTCCTGTCTCTCATTCCTCCTCCTCCTCTCCCCTCTTGTCCCTCTCCTCTTTTCTCCTTCTAATCCCTCCAAATCAAGTCCAAGCTGAGCCTTCTATGGATAATCATGCAGCTAGTGCTGGTCAAGGAAGAATTTTTCAGTAATTGCATTACTGTTTCTATGTTCACTATCTGTCTTAACCACATAGGCTTTCTTTCTTCGCTTTCAGCATCTGTCTTATCATATTCAAAAAGGCAGTCCTGTACATGTAACTTTTTTTCTTTAAGTTTTTTTTTTCCTTTTTCCTTTTTGCGTCTGGCACTCTCTCTGTTACTCAGATTTCTTATTTGAATTATTAACTCTTTTCCCCAGTACTTCGTTTGGGTTCCTTAACCCTACTACCTTATTATTGTTACTTATAACTTTCTACCTAGTTAAAGTCCCTCTTAGAGACCTTGACTAGGATGACTGTACAGTGAGACTGTGGTCCAGGCTCTACACATTGTACTTACTATAGTTTGCACTTAAAATTCTTTGAGGATGGTAGAATTTACTTTCTGATTTGTACAGAATTTACTTTGGGCTAATGATGGGGCTGATGTGGTCACTAAGAGGAACTGGACATAGATAGAGACAGTCCCCTGGCATGGTGGGTGCTCTGCATAGTAAGTCCTACCACAAGTACACAGGTTATTTCTTGTGTGTCAAGTTTTCATGAAGCTTTCTTAATAGGTGAGCCAAGGCAGGTCTAACATGTTACACCAGAAAAAAGGGACAGAGCACAGTAAAGGGAAAATAACAGGTCAGCAACTCTGAGTGGGCCCTGCAGGTAGGCAGGTAGGTGTCACAGGGAGTTGTGTCAGCTTATATAGAGAATTAGTCACAAGGTTGAGGCTCAGAGAAGAACAGAGTCCATGGGATAAAAGCTGGCTTACAGAGGGCAGAACCCTCAGTAATAAGGGACTTATACCCCAGATATATTACCAAGGTAGTGAACCTGGTCAAGGATACAAGTGAAGCTCTGTATCAAAGCTTTTGTAACTACGGGGTGACACAAAGATAAACTTCAAAGTACTGAACTCCATTGTTTAAAACTCATGCAGGATCATAAAACCTGGTCTAGTTAGGTAGGGGAAACATAGAGACAGAGGTCTGGAATGAGATTAGACCTGACACTACCTGTTTCTCCCTGACTCAGGCAACTTTGCTAGATTACATCTTTATTCTACTTAGTGCTTTCAGACCCCATGGACCTGACCTCACCTGACTATCACAAGCCGATTGTTTTCCAATATCAATCTAGAAATATCACTGGATCCTTCAAAGCCTTGTCATTATCAATAACATAAAGTCAAAGGTCCTTAGCTTGGATAACTCTCCATGCCTTGCTACCTCATTGCATCTACTAATTCGGAACCACTTACATTCTCTGTTCATGAGCACATGGTTGTGTGTACACACAGTGCTAGTTCTTACCTGTGTTCACAAACCTCTCTGTGCCTGGAACCTTCTTTTCCCTGCTCCACTTTTCCCTGCTATACTTCTTTGATAGGATACCTCCTTGTTGCTTCTTCTAGGTTCAAGGCTAGTTTTGGTGTGATCTCATTCAGGAATCTTCTCTAATACTCTCAGATGGGGCTAAGTACTGTATTTATTATTGGTAATAGCCTCTCTGCATATATATTTTTTTCTCTCCTAGCTTTATTGCAGTATAATTGATAAATAAAATTTAAGCACTTAAGCTGTATAGTATGATGACTTGATATACATATACATTATACAATGATTACTACAATCAAGTTAACTAATACATCTATCACTTCATTTAGATACCTTTCTTGTAGTGATAAAACCACCCAAGATCCACTCTCCTTGCAAGATTCATGTATAAAACACAAAATTATGAAGCATCGTTACCCTGACATGCAGTAGATCTTCAGAACTTAATGATGTTATAACTGAGAGTCTACACTTTGACCAACATCTTCCCATTTCCACCACCCTCCAGCCCCTGGCAACTACCATTCTTGTTCTCTGTTTTTATGACATAGACCTTTTTCAAGATGCCCTACATAATTGAGATTGTATGGTATTTGTCTTTATTTAGCTCTTTTTCACCTAGCGTAATACCCCCCCTGCCCAGATTCACCCATGTTGTTGCAAATGGAAAGATTTAAAAATTTTTATAGCTACATAATACTCTATTGTGTGTATGTGTGTACATAGAGAGATAGATATAGATGATAGATATAGATATATTATATAGATAAAAATGATATAGATGTAGATATAGATACAGATATAGATAGAGATACATCTCATGTTTTCTTTTTTGATTCATTTATCGGTGAATGTTGGGATGTTTGTATATCTTGGCTCTTGTGGATAATGCTGCAATGAACATGGGGGTGAAGATACCTCCTTCCGATACTGATTTCCTTGAGATATGTACCCAGAAGTGGAATTTCTGGATCATGTACATACCTCAATTTAGCATGTATACACTTTAATTTTTTTTAATATTTATTTATTCTTGAGAGACAGAGAGAGAGAGAGAGAGAGGAGGTGCAGATAGAGGGAGGGAGATACAGAATACTAAGCAGGCTTCAGGCTCCAAGTTGTCAGCACAGAGCCCGATGAGGGACTCGAACTCATAAACTATGAGATCATGAACTGAGCCCAAGTTAGGCACTTAACCGACTCAGCCACCCAGGTTCCTCAGCATTTACTACATTTTAAAGTCACTCTTGTGTTACCTCAAATGTGCTATCAGTCATTCAAAGGCTGGTGTCTCATCTACTTTACCATTCCATCTGAGAGTTTAGCTTAGTACCTACAGGTGCTCAGATAAATATTTACTCACTGAATTAATCAGATAAGAATAGTCATACTGTAAATCAAGCATATCCGAAATTGGTTTATGGAAGAGGAGACAAGTTTGAAGGAGGCAGGTATGATAAAAGGGATCTTAGTGGTAAGGCCAACCACTACTGGAGAAATTATAAATGTGTGGTTGAAAAACATAAAGTAATAAAATCAGAGATGGATTATATTCTGGTCATTGGTGGGTGATAAGGGGTTTGGCTAGAAACACTTTCAACATTTCCCATTGCAGCTATTCTTTTTAAGCACCACTTCCAAGAGAATGAGAAATGCATATAGTAGCATTTTAGGGGAACCCAAAACTTCAGACACAGGTGCCCAGACAAAGTATGCTGATAGATGAGATTCTGACAAAAAGGAGTCACTCAGTGCATGTCCAATGTCTATGAAAAGCTCAGATTCCCAGGTAGCTTACAAGAAGGGATATACTTTCTGGGAGCTGCTGAGGTTTTCTCCCTCTAGAAGTGCCTGTGAACTTTGAGGGACTAAGTTGAGGATTTGGGAGTTACAGTTGGCAGGATTGTTGTGCAACAGGTGTATTCACCTCATCTGTTCTACTTTCTTAAGAAATGAGACAAGGTATAGATCACATGCGGTCATTCAACTCAAAGTGATTATTTATACTGAACAATGATGTCTCTTGGGTTTTGCAGTGTTGAGCTCTCTACTGACTCCTGGAGAAATTCAAACTTGAATGTATAGTGGACTTTTTAACAATCCCAAATTCTCTCTGTATGTTTTGCTATAATGCACAAAGGCATTATTTATATGAGGTCAGAGGATAAGCCTGTAACTCTGAGGAAAATAGAACCCAGCTTCTCATACAATAATATATTACTATGTATTCTATTATAACTTTTTTGGTGATGCATTTCTATAGTGAGTTCCTATATTTTCAAGTTATCAAGTTATTTGCCACAATTCTCTGGTAGGAACAATATAGATAAAAATGAAAGTCAACACAAAGTCATGCATGGCCAAATGTATACATGTGAAAATATTAATTGGGAAAATTACTTGGTTTCCTGATTTCTAATTTTTGTGCTTCTTCAGTTATACTTCATTCTAGCACACCTATATCAGACCTGTTTATTTTATGGGGTTTGAGTCACATATGCTTGCCAATTTGTGGTTGATCTTTTTCTTGGTTGACATAACCAAGATTGCTTTCATCTTATGCATGTTCATGATGTAATTGTATGAGCATATCTTAAGATCAGCATTTTACATTGCAGAATCATTAACTTAGCATATGGATTTTTCTTTGACCTTCTTTCTGACTTTTGTTCTTTTGTCTATCTTTTGTGATGCTAATATGATGAACTAATATCTAATATTATCAGCACCGCAAGGAAATGCCTAAAGTCTACAGGATATTATAGATCAGATAAACTTCTAGATTGAATATAAAGGGATTCAGGTTTTAGTTTCACAAAGCCTTAACTCTAGAAAGTTGGGAATTAGCTTTTATTGTTTTAACTCTGAAATGGGTGTAATTCCTATTTGCCCTTTAAAACAAAGATGTTGGTCTGGTCTGACATTAAGTTTTTGAGTATGGTTGAATTCGTTAGAAGAAATGCATGATGTTATAAGTTGGATGGTGATATGCTCAAAAAAGAAAACAAAACAAAAACAAATAAACCTCTGACATTAGCTTATAAATGTCATGTTATAGGAAATTTGAAAATATATTTGCATTAATGCAAAATAGTATATAAAGTATTATATTAAAGATATATATACTTGTATATAAATACTAATATATAAGGTATATATATTAAAGTGTATATGATACTTGTAGAAATAAAACGACTCAAAATCTAGCTCTAGAAATAAAAGTATTTATTTATATATAATCTGTTAGGAGGTATAAAAAATGTCATAAATATACCTTATTGTGTTGTATGGATGTATTTGAATACAAGATTTAAAAATTTTGTTTCTTTTGCATATATTAATAATAATATGAGAAAGCAAAAGCATACATGTGCTATTAATATGCATAATAAATTTAGACATAAAATGAATCTGAATATTATTGTGAACTTGGGTCATAGTATTATTTAATAGGAACTCAAATTAAGTTGATGCACCAATCATGGAGAAGTTTATTGCAGAAAACGGAATTTTCCAGGTTATCAAGGATATGAACTGGTACAATATATAGGAAGCATTATACAATGGCTTTCTTAATTTGTTTTGATTAATAAGTTCTATTTGTAATTAATCATTATGCAAGTGCTAAAATTATTTGCAAGAGAGGTCAGACTTAATGTTTCTTCTTTTTTTTTTCCAGACTTAATATTTCTTGTTTTTATTGCATCTTGTTTATCATGCACTATAGTCCCTAAGGGGTAAAATAAGATTGTATACTATTTTTTTTTCTATTTGTATTATAAGATACGCAGTAATGGTGTATTGGCTAAACGAGAAATAATTTTTAAAAATGTAATTTTCAATTAGAAATTGAAATTTCTAATTTCAATTCTCTTTTTTTTTTTTTAATTTAATTTGAGAGAGAGAGAAAATATGCGTATGTGTAAGCAAGGGAGGGGCAGAGAAAGAGAGAGGATCCAAAGCAGGCTCCTTGCTGTCTGCCCAGAGCCCAAGGTGGGGCTTGACTTCAGAAACCCATGAGATCATGACCTGAGTGAAAATCAAGTGCCAACATGCTTCACTGACTGAGATACCTAGATGCCCCATTTTTAAAAAAAGTTTACTGACTTGTTTTCTGATCTCAATTTTAGACAAAATTTCCACTTTTCTTTTATTCTAAGTCACCTTGAGATCTTGTGATCTGTGAATAAGCATGACTCCTGAATATGAGAGACTGGCTGCTGAAGTAGAATAAGAATTTTACTTAAATTTCAATTTGTTTATCAAGTAAAATTATCATAATTATGCTTTTATACCCTTTGTAATATTAAAGACCCAAGACAAGTGAAGAAATGATTAGAGTAATATAAATAAATTCAGGTGTAAGACTCAGATGCATTATATATCCAGTGCAGAAAACAATTTGGTAGTATGATTATAGACATACTATTGCTAACATTTGAATCCCTGTCAATATAGAAACCATTTCACAGTATTAGTGACATAAAATAGTGTCCTAGTTAAAATCGGAAAATTATATTGTCAATAACAACAACAACAAAGCCCTAAGTTCTAGAACATTTTAAAAAGGAAGCAGTGACTACTGCGAACCAACATGGGTTCCCTGGGAACAATCGGTAACTGGTAAGTAGATTTCTTTAAAACTAATAAAATTCCAGGTTGATAGATCAGGGAAAAACCATTTACTCTGAGTATCTGTATTTTGATAAGTTTCTCCTGACAGATAAATGAACAAGTTATTGGTTTATAATGAGCTAGGTTTTTTTCCTTTGATTGGATAATCTTGCCAAAGAAATATTGATTGACAGTGGTAAAGGATTCTCTCAGTGTGTCCTTGGCCATGTTCAATATTTGGATAAAAATATTGTGAGCAAACTTGCGACCATATTTGACATAAAAATAAGAGGATAGCTTTGTGTCATATCAGTCATACCAAGTAAGGCAGAAAGATAAGAAAATTCTGGTTTTTTGACAGAATTATAATTTAAAAATGGAAGAAAGCTTATAGGGAGGCAAATTATCACTCTCAATTTAAAAGAATATTGTTCATATGTATGTGTTTATACCATACTTTATCCCACTCAAAAAAAATAAGGAAAGGATTTGGGCTAGTTTATAATTTAAATGGAACATAATTTAAATAAACAAATCAGGTTGAATTATGTTTTTTAAGTTTATTTATTTTGAGAGAGAGACAGAGACAGAGAGAGAGAGAAAGTGAGCAAGTGCAAGTGTGGTGGAGGGCCTTAGAGAGATGGAGAGAGAAAATCCCAAGTGGGGTCAGCATGCTCAGCACAGAGCCTGATGTGGGGGCTCAATCTCACAAATATGAGATCGTGACCTGAGTCAAAATCAAGAGGTGGATTCTCAATTGACTGAGCTACCCAGGCATCCCCAGGTTGAATTCTTTTATAAATGATCATTCACATAGTTTTATGGCATGATGGAAATAACACAGCTTCTGAGCCAGGAGACCTAGCTCCAAGTATTGCCTCTACCAACTTCCTGCTTTGTAAGCAAGAACAAATAAGAGACAATCACTTATCCCTGCTGGGCCTCAAGTCCTTTATTTCTAAAATGAAAATGATAATAATATCCTCTTATCTTAGATGGTTAACGTAAGAATCTAATAAGAAGGATCTGTTATATGTGTATGTGTGTGTGTGTGTGTGTGTGTGTGTGTGTGTGTGTGTGTACTCATTTGCTGTTCTACCAAATGGAATAGATTTCCTTGTAAAGAAGTAAATTTTTAGTCATCTTTGTATTTAAGCAGAGGCCTGCTAACCAAAATTAAAAATGTCATTTAAGGGGCGCCTGGGTGGCACAGTCGGTTAAGCGTCCGACTTCAGCCAGGTCACGATCTCGCGGTCCGTGAGTTCGAGCCCCGCGTCAGGCTCTGGGCTGATGGCTCGGAGCCTGGAGCCTGTTTCCGATTCTGTGTCTCCCTCTCTCTCTGCCCCTCCCCCGTTCATGCTCTGTCTCTCTCTGTCCCAAAAATAAATAAAAACGTTGAAAAAAAAATGTCATTTAAAAAGGACCATGAAACAAAAACCTTTATGTAGTAGAAGGTTGAAATGGATGATTTTTCATGTACTACCACAGAATGTTCTATCATTCTGTGATATTCTGTATATGTAATTTATTTTTGTGTGTGTGTTTTTTATTGGCATCCAATATCACTTTGAGTGCTTATGAAGAATTTCATTCAGAAATATATTCTCTAATAAATTTTCAGTGGGTTTTAATATTCATACCTTTACAACTTTCTACCCACTGGAGAATTTGCTAGTATGTTAAGAGAGAGGGACTATGTTTCTTTAAAATGTAAGATTTATTTAGTTCTTTCATTTTTCTTTGCAGATCAATATTAAGACATATCTGGTCTCAGAAAGATACTTTTATATTCATTCAGCTTCATCAAAATAGATAAGATTGATCAGGTTAAATGGGGCCTCATTTCTTACATTGTTCAACATGGCTCAAACTGTTAAATCATTTAGTCCCCCAAAGGTTAAAACATGATACTATCTCCCAATACATACTTCCTCTTGGCTCTCTTTCTACCCTGAGGACTTAGGTATCCTAGGCCTTGAACCACTCCAGTCCTGGGTCCGAGTCCTGAGAGGACTAAGTCACATCCCCAGCTATTTGCTCCAAGAACCCTCTCTCTGCTGACTCATGCAGCATCATCAAAGATCATTTCAGGAAAATGGGAGTGGGTAGCAGTGTCCATGGACTTTATTTGCCTTTGGGTAAATCTGCTATTCTTGAATTGAGGAGTGCTTTGTTTGTATCACTCCCTTACTTTTCATTTCAGCTACTTTCCCCAGAAATAATTAAGCAAGAACTTCTGAATGTCTGATTTCCTGTTCCTAAATTCAGATAGCCTCTGCTGCCACTAAATTTGAGGTCAAATAACAAATGCCATACATCAATATATATAGGTAAATCATATTTCCAACTGTTGCTGAACTAGTCTCTTTCACCAAATTCAGCGTTTTTGTTTTTTGTATGCATATTTTCTTTTTTTTTTCTTTTTGTAAAAAGACTTTAATTTACCTAAAAGTTCAAGTGTTAAAATTTGTAAATAGCAATTATCAGAGTATTAAACCAGTTTCTTTCCTGTTGAGTTAACAGGTTCTTAGCCAATTACCTCATCATTGCCTTGCTGTGTTCATAGTAAAAGAAGCACTGATGCATAGTTTTACCTGTGGAACTGGGTGACTTTTAAATACATAATGTAGCATTTTGGGTAATAATTTTGAAAGTGCTCAGAAAATTTGAGCAAACAAAAGTAAGGATTTGAAGGGAGAAATGAAAAGACAGAGATAGGTTAAGTCCAAGCAGATTAGGAAATGATCAGATGACAGTAAAACACACTTAACCCCATTCCAAAGTGGGTTATCTGTATGTAAAGCTGAAAACATTCCCATGGATGTCAGTTTCCCAATGGAAAATCTGTGGATGCTAAAATAAAAATAGAACTTGTTAAAAGATAATGACAAGGAATCCTAAGAATTATCTAACAAAGTCCTAAATATGTCAGAGTTGATTTCTTGTGGATAATGTCTCAGTTTCATTCAATGTTAGTCCCAAAAGAAAAGGTTTAGGCAATCAGGTCCCAAGCCCTAGTGTCTTGGGCAACTACAGAATTATTGCAAAATTTCGAAACATCTGTACATACATTAAGTATTATCTGTATACATTATATATCTCACATGTAAATGAATTACTGTTTTTCAAACCTAGACCAGGGATGGATAGATCCTAAAATATTGGTTGGAAATGTAAATGAGAAGACTGGCAGGATGATAGAGAAAGAGGGAGATTCCCAAGTAAATAAGGGAAAGCATTATTGGAAGTACAAATATGGGGAAGATAGGAAACAAATACAAAATGATATATGGAATTAAAGAGATTTTGAAACTAAGATTAATTTGGGTAGTTAATCGAGTTTGAGGGGCCAGTAAGTATTCAGGTACAATTACCCATTGAAAAGTGAATCTGAGGACTCTGGTATTCAGAAAAAGAACTGCATCAGTGCGAATCATCAAATGTTTTCTTATTAGTAGATAGTTTTAACTATAGTTTAGATGAAATTGCTAAGGGAAAGAGTGTAGCCTGGGTAGTTAGTATGCATAACCCTGTGCTGGACATTCTATGGGGATTAAGTAAAAATCCAATAGAAGTAGATTCACAGTGAAGCTTAAGATTTGGGGCTCTTCAGTTGCATGAGCCAGCTATTCCAAAGATTTGTCTCTAATTTTTAATTTACCATTTTGTATTTTTTAAAGGAAATAATCTATACTGTATAAATATCAGGCTCTAAAAAAATCTGGTTCCATACTTGTTCTAGTCCCTCAAGGAACTTGTACAAATGAAAAATTAAGTAACAATGAAAGCAATATATTATTGATGGTGGTTCAGATGACTTTTCAAAAATTGCTGTGGGTTGATATGTTACTATGGACATTTTTAATGGAAGGCTGAGTCCTAAGGGTTGTGGTGAAACTTGAATGAGGATAGAGAGAAAAAGTAGAAAGAGGCATTTCAGTAAAGAAGTGAGGGAATAATACATAGAGTAACCCAATTTCAGGTTGTGTGCTACCAGAAAAACACCAAGAGGTCTTTGTTTCAAACTTCTTGGCACACTTCTTTACCTTGAGGTAGATTAGTAATTATAATTATACCTCACCATACTTTAGACTACTTTGGCTCATTATTCTTTACCATGGAATACAGCCTCACTCTGATGTTGACGGTTCTATGTTGCTTCAAAGTTAGGAAATATGGTGATGATGACTCTAGGGTCCAGGATAAAGAGCAAGACACAGGGCAGTCACAGCAGATATACAGTTCCATTTCAGACTTGATTTCTCAATTGTGCTATGGTGCTGTTATAGTTTGTATTATTGGTATTATTGTTATTATTTATTATTTTGCCTTTATTTTTCTTAATACTTAGTAATTTTAATGAGCTGTCACTAAATAATGGAACTTCTTTATTCCCACTGCTATCACTACATTCCAAACCCTTATCAGTGCATGACTGACTTCAGTCTTTACATGTATTGAGTACTTATGTTATGCTAGGCACTGGGCGAGTATCGGCAATGAGCAGTGAGTAATATGGAGATTGTAGTCTAAATTTCTAGGTTCTTCTGCAAATGCAGCTTTTCGTTAATTCCTTTCCTTGCTTAATCAGCTATAATTGGCCTCCAGTCTCTGTGTCTTCCTCTCTCTCTGACCCTCCCCCGTTCATGCTCTCTCGCTCTCTGTTTCAAAAATAAATAAACGTTAAAAAAAAAAAAAATTTAATTGGCCTCCAGTCTGTGTCCCATCAGACTCAATTTCTAAGCATCATCAGTTCTTTTTTTCAAAAATTTTTAAATGTTTATTTTTGAGAGAGAGAGAGAGAGAGAGAGAGAGACAGAGAGAGAGAGAGAGAGCACAAGCAGGGGAGGGCAGAGGGAGAGGGAGATGCAGAATCTGAAGCAGGCTCCAGGCTCTGAGCTGTCAGCACAAGGCCTGACACAGGACTGGAACTTGTGAACCGAGATATCATGACCTGAGCCAAAGTTGGACATTCAACTGAATGAGCCATCCTGGCACCCCACAAGCGCCATGAGTTCTTAACGTGTCACTCTGTAATATCCATCTTCTCTTCTTGTCAGGAATGTTTCTTGATAGCCCATGTCCACAGTTCCCTTTTTAAAATATTAGTGTTTTGGTGTGCCTGGGTAGCTCATTCAGCTCAGATCATGATCTCACAGTTTGTGAATTCCAGCCCTACATCGGGCTGTCTGCTGTCAGCACAGAGCCTGCTTTGGATCCTCTGTCCTCCTCTTTCCCTGCCCCTCCACTCTCTCTTTCTCTCACTGTCCCTCTCAAAAATAAGTAAAATTAACAATAGATAGATAGATAGATAGATAGATAGATATTAAAGTTTTATCTTTCTTCAGGATGTATGGTTCATTCTCCCTCCCTCCATTTACCTAAATTCTAATCACCTGAAGCCCTCCCTCTTATAAGAAGTCATTAATTATACCGTCCTCAATTTATTATTTTTCCTTATTTATTTTTTGCTTGTTTACTATTATGTTTTGGGTGTGGAGACTTTTAGGAAATACCAAAAAATTTAGTGCTTCAGTGTTTGCTAATAGTTTCATGTATTTAACTTTGTATCCTCAACTAGAGGATAGAATGTATTTTATCTTTGTATCCTCAACTAGAATGCAAGCTCCCTAAATTATAGAATGAAGGAAGGTTGGAGACCACACACATACCTTGGTCTGGGTAACCTCTCCATCAGTGCTAGTATTGATATTCAAATATATCATATTATGCTGCATTTTAAAGAGGAAATAAAACTCTAGGGAAAATAAATGAGTTTCCTATGATCAAACAATTAGTTACTAGCAGATCATAGTCTAGATCACGACTGTTTCCATGACACCTTGTTTTCTGTGTCCCACATATTGCTTGGAACACAGCTGGATAAATAACAGGTACTCAATAATTTCTTTCAATGGTAGGCACAGAGCAAAGTGAGTTTATTGCTCTGTTCCATTTTATGGATCATATATGGCTATATATGATCCGAATGATAATAGGACATTGATTTTTCCTTTATCAGAATATGGGGTGATGAAATCTTTTGGGCTAGTGAAAATACCAAAGATGAATAATTCTTTTGAAATTATTTTCTTGCTGATTTTGTGTGTTAATCACATTCCCATAGTG
Organism: Puma concolor; assembly: GCF_028749965.1. Lineage (NCBI taxonomy): Eukaryota > Metazoa > Chordata > Mammalia > Carnivora > Felidae > Puma > Puma concolor. The sequence goes on from NC_141675.1 coordinate 97,215,040, forward strand.
GATGACGTGGCAAAAGCTTTATGACTTAGACATCTAGTGTTGCCACCAGATCTAAATGCCCAGCCCCCTCCCAGTAGGCAATTTATTTGGCTTGGCACACTTCACTCTTTTTTTTTTTTTTTCAGTAGTGAATTTGGCTTCTTGGGGATGGCATTTTTAAGAGTAATGCAAATACCTACTTTCCTATCAATAAAGCCATGATTTACAGTATTTAATCTAGTTGAAGGGTAAGAAAAATGGAATTCTGCATAGAGGAGAAATGAAATTATAATAAAATGGCACACTCCCCAAAGTTTTCTTAATATGTAGAGTATTAACCTGGCCCCCAGCCTTATTTGCTGCATACAGAGCTCCATCAATCAGAAGAATGGAAAAGCTGGCTTTCCAAGACTCTTATTAAAGCATTTGACTTAGTAGGTTTTGTAGATTTTATTGGGTAAATAGCATGATATTTAATCCACAATATCTCCTCTGTCATCTTGTGTAAGACTAAGTATTTACGTAAAACCTCGAGATATTCCTTATAGTTTCTTCCCTGTAGTAATGAGTTCCACCTTTTATCCATATACTGCTATACTCTGCATCATCCTATGACCCTCACTTGATTATAAACATTCAGATTTCATTAGTAAGAGCTTTCTCTGATTCCTCCTCCCCTCCCCCACCATTGTCCTTTGGAGAAGGTAGGGCTATGGAGAATTAGTAATGTTTTGTCACTAGCTTAGAAATGCTGCAATGAAATTTAAATCTTTCCCCAATGAACTATAAACTTCTCTCTCCTGCTCAGCCTCAAAACTTGAGTGTGATTTAATGTTTATTCAGCACCAACAATATACAGGCACTTCAAAAAAGCATTCTGTTTATCTAGCACTCTAAAGTTCTAAAGACATGTCACATACTTAGCCTAATTAGTGCTCATCAGACCCTAGTGAAGGAGGAAAGGAGGACATGCACATTATCCCCACCACATACACTGGAAATAAAGCTAAGACTTTTTAACAAGATAATTGAAGTCAGTGGCCACGGGACACAAATGGAACACAGCTCCCTGGTTCATTCTGAACTAACCAATAAATTATATCATTTATTTTTCTGCACTCTCCCTTTTTAAATCATCTATTTCTACCACCTGTTTTAGATTCTAGTTCATTCTTGTCTTAAATCTGTATGAAAAATGGATATTTTTTTATCTTGCTATATTCTTCTTCCCTTTGTGCAGTGTTATCAGTCTAGTCCCTTTTCCCTTTTTTCTTTCACTTATGATTGCATTTAAACTCATTATTGTGGGAGACATCACCAGAGGGATAGATGGTGAACACATTAAGATGTTCTCTCTCTGTCCCCCCTCTCTCTCCTCTTGTTCCTGGTGCTGTGTTCAGTGCAGGCTCTCTGTTCTCACTGAGGCTGCCGTTTCTTTGCTGAATCACTGCTTTGTATTCAGCCAGGGACCATGGGGTATTCCCAGTGTATTTATTTTCTGTTCCTGAGCTGAATGCTGGGTGCTTCTTTGTCCTGATGCCTTCTGGAAAGGAGTTTAGGAGGGGGGGATGGAGAGGGAAAAGGAGGAGGAGGGGTGGGAATGCCAATAAAGCTTTCTCTATCCCCTAGAGGAATGTGTGCAAACGTCTTTAACATTGCTTCACTCAATGTTCTCCTCTCTGCTGCCCTTGCTCTTAATTGGATCTAGACCCTGGAGAAAATCACTTTGTTAATGGGATGGTTAAAGAAAAAGAGAGGTGGAAGTTGGCTGTGCTCAGTTCTGGCAACTTGTCTTCTTTGGGAATTAAAGTCTCAGATGCCTAATCTGGGGAAGGGGTTCTGCTTTCTTGATCATGAGGAAATGCCATTTCCCATCTGTTGCATTTTTCCCCTCTCAAAATGGAAGATTATTTTCTGAATCTCCTAAAAATACATACAACTAATTTGCTTAGAAAATATGAATCACTCAGCCATTTATCTATCTATATATCCATCTATCTATCTATTCATCCATCCATTTGACAAATGACTGCTAACCATATTTTTGTTCCTGCTATTGTTCTAAGTTGTAAGAATCAATGGTAAATGAGAGAAATAAAGTACCTTCCCACATGGGGCTTACATTCAAAGTGAGAAAGACAATAAACAAAATTCCAATACTTGCATAACAGTAATAGCGTGTGGTAGTGCTGCAATTGGAAGTTAGCAGTATATAATAATAGACCCTATGAAGGGGGTACATGTGATAAAGTTTCCAGGTATAGCCCCTCTGAAGAGGTGATACTAAAGCTGAGACATAACAGTGCTTTTGTAAGCTTATCAGCACTTTTTATTTACTTTTAGCAGTCTTTTTTAATTTTTTAAAAATGTTTATTTATTTTTGAGAGAGACAGAGAGACAGAGAGAGGGGAGGGGCAGAGAGAGGAAGACACAGAATCCAAAGCAGGCTCCGAGGTCAGAGCTGTCAGCCCAGAGCCTGATGCAGGGCTCGAACTCACTGAGTGTCAGACCTGGGCCCAAGTTGGATGCTCAGGGGCACTGAGCCACCCAGGTGCCCCTATTTACTTTTAGTAGTTTTAATGAGGTATAACGTATATCATAAAATTTACCTATGTAAATTTTTCAGTTCAATGATTATTACTAAATGTACAGAGTTGTGCTACTATTACCACAATCTAGTCTGAGATTTTTATCATCCCCAAATGATTCCTTAAGCCCATTTTAGTCAATCCTCATTCCTACCCAAACACTGGTGTCTCACCAATCTGTTTTTCTGTCTCTATATATTTGCTATAAATGGAATTATACAATATGTGGCATTTTACATGTAGCTTCTTTCATTTAACATAATGTTTTTGAAGGTTCATCCACATTGTAGCATGCAAGTGTAGGTTTTTCTTTTTATATGACAGAATAATATTCCATTATATGGATATACCAAATTATGTTTAATCATTCTTCAGTTGATGGACACTTTGGTGCTTTTATGGACAATGTTGCTATGAACATTTGTGACATTTGTGAACCATTCTTTATGTTAGCATACATTTTCATTTATCTTCTGTTTTCTATCTAGGGTTGCAATTTGCTAGATTGTATAGAAAATTTATATTTAACTTTTAAGAAATCACCACACTCTTTTTCAATGTAGCTATACCATTTTACATTCTCACTAGCAATGTATGATAATTTGTTTCTCTACATTCTTGCCAACTTTTACTGATGCTTTCCTTTTGGTATAGCCATTTGCATAGATGTGTAGTGGTATTATACTGTCATTTCAATTTGTACTGACATAATACCTTATGTTGAATATCTTTTCGAGTGCCTATTAGTCATTTGCATATTTTTTAATAGTATGTTATTCATAGATTTTGCCCGTTTTTAGTTGGTGTGTTCATCATATTTAATAGGAAGAATTTTTAAATATATTATGTATATAGTTCCTTTATCATATAAATTTACAAATATTCTCTTAGAGTCAATGGCTCATCTTTTCATTTTAAAGTATAAAAATTTTAATTTTCATAAGGCCAATTTATTAACTTTTTTTCTAATTAATTGTGGTTTTGGTATCAGATCTAAGAACTTTTTGCCTGGCCCAAAGTTACAAAGATTCATTCTAATATATATATATATATATATATATATATATATATATATATATCTTACATTTTAGTATCTGAGTCACTTTTCATTCATTTCTGTGTATGGAGTGAGGTAAATTCTAAATTCATGTTCTTTCAATCTGCATATCCAGTTGACTTAGAACCATTTGTTGAAAAGACTATCCTATCCCTATAGAATTGATTTGGTACCTTTGTCAATACATTTATTTTTTTTAATTGCTCAATTTCAGAAGAGAATAGTGACCCATGAAGCTGAAATCTGTTATTTTGTCCTTAGATCAGTCATTGCCATAGGATGCCTGAAATTTGTAGTATCCAATCTGTATTACTGCCTACTTTTCTAAAAGATATAGAAGGTAAGTACCTTCTCTGACATTAAGTACCTACTCTATTTGGCACAGTGAGATATGAGCCTTTTTTTTCTCTCAAAAAATTTTTATATAGATGCTTTAGCATACATAATAAAAGTAGGTACAGTATCACTTTTAAATGTGATAAAGAGCAAAATGAAGCAATTAGAATTTTTAACTCAAAAGAAGCTGACTTATGAGAATCATTTTAATGAAAGATACTATGATAAATATGTTACTGGTTTGGCTGTGTATCCAGAATGGTTGGCTCTACATTTCTAAAAGGCCAGTACAAGTAGGTGAATACTAAGAATTATATCCATCTCCATGTGAAACAATAATCAAGTTATCCTACCTTTTCTGGTCCACAGTGTCTATTTTGCCTTTATGTTGTTTGTGTACATCCTGTTAATTTACACACTTGTATTTCTACCACTGTGCCTTGCTCCTATTGATACGTGTTTTGGGTTGTTTAAAGATGAATGTTGTATTCTCAAATAATTATCTACGAGATCTTACTTGTCTTCATGCTCTGAAACTTGCCCCACTTTCCCCCACTTTACTCTTCTGTTTTTTCTAGGACCATTGTCTCAATTTAAACCCCAGAACACCAGTTTTCTAGAAAAGAAATTTAAATGATCCTAAAACCAGCTTTATATAAAATCTCATTAAACCATTCCCCCAAATTTCCAGAAACAAAGGATATGATGTAATTACTACACATTGCAAATAAAAGCAGTACCATTTATTGAATAAGAATTTAGGGAAATTAAAAAGAAAGGAATTACTTGTAATGAGCATGGTTAAGGAAAACTTTAACGATATATGGCAATTGAAGATCCTTGAAGGATAGTAAGAATAAGTTTGTACAGGTGTGGGAAGGATAGAAAAGTAGACAACTCCACACAATATAATTTTATTTGTTTACTCACCTATCCATCCATTCATTATCAGGTATAATGCTAGAGAATAGAAAACATAGGTTGCTTTGGAGAATATTTGAATCATCTACATAGAGTGGGAGAGAAGAGGAAACAATCTAGAAATATGACATCAATATTGACTATTTAACATTTGAGTAAGAGTTAATCCATAATGGTTAGAAGGAAGAAGAACAGATGTTTTAGGATGAGGAAATAGCATGTGCAAAGGAAGAGGCACTTAAAGGTGTATAGAGAATTCAGGAAACTGAGAGTGCACTGTTATATTTGAAGCATAGAATGTATGTGAACATGAGCATTTGAGGTACAACTAGAGAAGCACAAGGTGATTTAGGAAAATGGTGAATCTTTGCTGGGCAAGTATGAGGATTACAAAGAGGATCAAAGTAGACATATCTGGAAATGTAGAGTGAATCAGTTATGAGTGACCTTGTATATCAGGTTTAGGTGTCTGAATTTAGTTTTTAAATTTTTATGTATTGTATTTACTTTTTGGAAAGGGAACATAATTTGGTAACTTACATTGCAATAGTTGTGGCCTATGAGATAGTTTGAAGGTGAGAAATGTTTGGCAACAATGGCATAATCTAGAAGCTAGCCAACTAATATAAATGACTAAATCTCAGGAGTGAGATCAGTGCTGAAGATTGGATGGGGAAGTTTTACAGTGTAGTGGAAAAAAGAGTAGTACTGTAAAATAAACATAAATGGCATAAAAATGCATTCACTGTAGTTGTATAGGAAAATGACCGAGTGAAAGTCCAGGTACTAGTGAGAGGGAGCGAGAAAGAATAAACACATATTTATGAAACAAGTGCCCTAAAGATGGCACAACTTTTGAAGATTACATCATGATATATCAAGGGAGCTTAGGTTATTAGAGTAACTGTGATTAGACTCAAACCTGTCACTTCTGTCTCCCTAGGAGGTAATTTTTTTCCTTTCCAAATGTACAGAATTGCCATGGATCCTTGCTGTGTCCTCTCCAGCAGGAAATCCATAAGGTCTACGAGACTTGGGTCCTGGTCCTTAGAGACAAAGAGTAAAGCTTTTTTTTTTTTTCTTTTTTTTCCTACTAATGGGATCTCAAAGAAGTACAAAAGAGTTATGTTGTCTTGTTGTCATCATTTATCGTAATCAGGACTGACAAGTGAAACAAAGAATCTCATTCCCTCAAAGCAACAGGGAACTAAGCCAATGATTAAACAAAACACCCACACACACATACACACACACACACACACACACACCCACCCCTCACTAAAAAAAAAAAAAAAAAAAAAAAAAATACCAGGGCATAAGCCAAACTCTCTTTCCCTTCCTTCCTCATGCCCTTGTCCTATTTCTGATTTGTTTTCCTGTCAGCATTTTCTCCAGAGATCGATTCCTCTTCAGCTAGTCCCAGTGATTTTTAAGCAAAGAGAGAAGCTTACTCTTTGCAGGTGAGAGATAATCAAATTGAATATTACATAGCCCCTGAAGTGCAGGCAGCTGATAACAAGAGCCAAACTCAATATCCTGACAGATGTTGTCTTGGATTGATTAATCTCTGCTTCACTTCAGTGTAGCCATCCTCCAGCATGGACAGCACAGCCCTTTGGCCCCATCCCAAATAGGTTTTGCATCGTGGGGCTGGCTCAAAGAAACAACCCTGTTAAGAGTGCAATAGAATCCTTTCCTTTTAAGGAGGAGGAAATTAAACCCCAGCTTGCCTACCTCTTTTTTCAAATCCACTATTATGGAAGGCCAGATTCTGGGCTTACTTAATGGTCCTCACAATAGAGGAATAAAGATCTCTTTCCTCTGAGTTTTTAGCTGAGCCAAAAAAAGAAGAAGAAGAAAAAAAATTGTTACTTCTTGAACTTGAAGAATTGAGGGATGCACATTTTTGTGGTGGGGGAAAAATGAGAGATTAGAACAAATAGGAGTAAAAAAGTCAAAGAAAACAAACAATTATAAGACTGCTTCGAAATGTGAGAGAGGAAAAAAAAAATTCATCCATTCTTTCATTTCTATTCTTGCTTTATTTTTTCCCTTCCATTTGCCTTTTCCCTTCCCACTGTTGCTTTTCTTTCCTGACTGCCTCTTCCTTTCTTCTAATCTCTTTGATTTTGTTTAACAATAGGCATTATTTATTATTAAGATACTCTCTAAATGCTGAGATCACAAAAAACGACACAAAAAAAGTCTCTGTCATGGTGGAGATGCCTTCAACTTAGCCAAGGAGCAGGAGGTAGATATATCACAAAACAGCAACGCGAGAAATCCATAACAGAGTACCATGTGCTATGCGAGCAAGAGAAGATTGAGGAAGGCTTCATGTAAGAGAGCAGATTTGTCCTGGGTCTTGAAAGATGAGTAGATATTCATTAAAAGGATAAGGAGAGGAGCATTTCAAAGAGAAGTCAGCATGTGCAGAAAGAACGCGATGTGTTTAAGGTAGTGTGTGAACTATGTACCAGCTCCACTAAATAGCAGACTCATAGTAAGCACGTATTCCACCTTGAAAGTTGCAGCAGATTACCACCACCTGCTTGATACAGTAACTTAACTTCATTGTTTTCTTATCCCCATTTTGCTTCTGTACCTCATTGTCCTTCCAAATATAGTACCCTAAATTTGTAAGGTAGTGTTTAATCCCTCCAGCTCTAATCCTGGTGTTTAAAGCCCTCTATTTAGCAGTTGTATGTCAATAAAAATGCCCCTTTTCCAGGCCTGGTACAAAACACATGTTGGCCCCTACCAGGGAGGCACTCTGCATGTTTTGGAGAGTGAACAGTTAGGTGGCTTGAGACCCCAAGGAATGGAGGAAAGCGAGTATGGAAAAGTAGTGAAAGTATCCCAGGATGGATCTTGAGAAGGAGATGGATGATCTCAGAAATATGCTGGGTAGAAAGTCCTAGAAGTAGAGAAGATAAATAGAAAAACCAAGAATATGAGTTCCTTGAGACTCGTTCTGTCCAGGTTCATGGCCCCAGTATTGATACACTTCCTGTCACATAGAAGTTCTCAATTAATGAATCATTTATTTCAATAATGCTGACTAAAGACAAGTGGCCCAGAACCATTTCCCACTCCACCTTGGTTTTACAGAATGAAGTAATGTTTTATTCTGTGGAAATAAAACCCATGTGAATGATAACTCTGCTTCCTTGAATTTATGTATGATTTCTATGCTTAGAATTGCAAGAATATACAGTGAAGCCTTTATGAATGTCATCGCTTTAAGGAAAGTGTTTGAATTGGAATAAACATTTTACTTTAAAATTTACAAAATTTACAGAATACTTTGCCCTATCCCTTTCATTCCCATCCCCCTCTAGACCTCTTGTCTTTCCCCTTGTGGCTGCTTCTCACTCCATCCTTTGCCCAAAGCCCTGTTGACATATTATAGAGCTTTCATTTGCATTCTCTGTCAGGGCCTATGTTAATTTGACATCAGTGGCATTACAATGCACAGGGTAAAGCATTATTATTATTTATTATGATGCCTTGAGCTTACACTTTACCTGTGGGAAGTTTCAAATGCCTGCATCATTCCAGTATGCAGTAATCATCTATACACATAATTTGAGGGCATGTCAGCTCTCTCTCCTATATAGAAGAAGAAAATCAAGAGAATCTAGGTAACTCTTCTTGCCAGAGTTCCAGAAAACAGTCCCCTACCCTGATCATTTTGTTAACGAATATTGAAAAGCACCAAGGAACCTGTTTCTTGGTTTCAAGCTCATTGACCTACCTATATTTACTATAGCAGATTTAACTCCATCCTCTGACCTTTGTCATGCTGGGTTGTTATATTGTAGCCTACCTTCAGCAATATCGTGAGGCAGGAAATGTTTGTCTTTATTTTGCCAAGTAGGTGTTTCTTGGACACATCTCTTTATAAACTTTTACTCCTATAATTTATGATATTAGTTGACCTCATAAGACCTCAAATCACCTCTATGAGCCTCATAATAATAACTAGTGTCACATAAATATAAATCTGGCATTAAATAGAGAGAGACTTTAGAAAGCAAGATTATCACAATAGGGTGACACTGTGAACTCAGAAATCTTCAAGTGTCTCAAAATCAAACAGAAAAAAAGTTTTCTTTGATAGGGTAAAGGAGTGGTAAGCAGAGATAAGCAGAATCTCGGAGGGCAAGTTAGACAATCAAGGGGGAATGACCCCTGGGATCTGGTAGGAAAATATTTCTCTGTGGTCAGCTGATTCCAAGGAGAAACTGATAAGGGGGCACAGTCTACTTTTTTACTGTTTGCTCAGGCTTGGAGGCAAGCACAATTCAGGGGCCTGTAGGAAAGATAGAAGCTTGACTAACGTTTGGTCAGTAAAAAGACAAAACAGGTTTAAAAAAATGGGTCATTATGAACTGTGAAAACTTGATCACTGCTACTCAAGATGTTTGTTGAAATTAAATAGCAGTGCATATGTGAAGAGTTAAGCATGATGATTACAGCAGACCACAGAGTAGAACTCAAAGAACTTGCTGAAGTTATGTGAGCCAATAAAGATGACATCCAACAATAATAGTTTGATTCTTCCCTGACTCTAATTTCTTCTAGCACTTGAAGGCACACTAAAGAGTCCACTCAGTCTTTCTTATGTATTAGATACTTTTTAGCTGAAATATAATTCCCACTGTGGTGAGAAGAACCCATGGTTAGATGATTGCTCTGTCTGCTCCAAATTGCTGAGATGTAAGATTGGTGAGGTCAGCCCTATATTAATACATGTCTAATGAATGAATGAGTCAATGAATGAATGAACTAACTTGAAGGCACAGGGAAGGCAGCATTGTGTCATGCTGAAGGAATTGTACAGTAAACACAGGATGGATGCATTATTGAAATCCACTGTACTCTAGGATGGAACTTTTTGGGAAATGTGCTACCAAAAAATAGGGCGTATTTTAGGGAAAAATAAAGATTCTACTGGCTTTGTTTTCTGTAGTGAATACTTTGCCATTTCTGCTTCATAGTGTACATTGAACAGTGATAACATTCCCTAGATCAGCTATAAAATTTACCCTCCAAAATCATAGATTCCCTAAAATGAAAATTGGTATGATCTGATACTGTAAAACAGCCAGTTAGTTTAAAATGAAGTAGGAGTGGGGCGCCTGGGTGGCGCAGTCGGTTAAGCGTCCGGCTTCAGCCAGGTCACGATCTCGCGGTCCGTGAGTTAGAGCCCCGCGTCAGGCTCTGGGCTGATGGCTCGGAGCCTGGAGCCTGTTTCCGATTCTGTGTCTCCCTCTCTCTCTGCCCCTCCCCCGTTCATACTCTGTCTCTCTCTGTCCCAAAAATAAAAATAAAAACGTTGAAAAAAAATTAAAAAAAAAAAATGAAATGAAGGAGGAGAATAATGTCACCAAGATGGTACATAGTTTGTTCCTGACTTCACTTCTAATCATAGCAAGAAGAACTAACAACTATTTAAGAGCAAGACATCTCTGAGAGAATCCTATAATATGGGGGTGAGGCTGAAGCATCCCCCGCCCCTGTCTGCACCACAGAGAGAAAAACAATGCATTAGAAGAATAAGAGAAGAGACTATGCATTGACTGCATTGACCCTTCCCCAAGCCAGCATAGCACCATGCAGAAAGATCTTCTCTGAATCTCGGGTCCTTCTACAGGATAAAAGAATCCAGGAGGGACAGCCATCTGCCCCCCAGCATTGTGGGTTGCTTTGTGGGAGCCCCTAATCTGACCTCATACCACAAGGGTTTAAGTGGAAACTGTGAAGCTGAACCACTGGAACTCTGACTAGGATGGAGAAAGGGGAGGACTTACAACAATCAGCACACATATCCTGGAAGACCAAGTTCATACTTGTAGTGCCTAAGTATTAATTCCAACCAGCAACTTTTCCCATCTGTAGAACTAAGTAGAGGGCTTACTTTGACCAGAGAACTCAGTGGGGTGCAGATCTACCTGATTCAAATTTTCAAATGAGAAGTTTTATGGGCCACAGGGTCTGTTTGTCCATGCCCAATCAAGGAGCTAAATCACTGCCCGACTCACTGTTGAGAACATCTTCTGGCCCCATTGGACCAGAAGGGCTGGCAAAAACTCCCAGTGCAGTGTGGCCCAGTGACACTTGAACCAAGAGGCAGGTAGACAGAGGTGATTGCCCCCATAGCAAAGCCACTTCAGGGTGGGTAGAGTTCCTGTTCTATAAGCTGGGAGAATTAAGTCATAGCCAAGGCTGAGAGTAGCTCCTGACCTACCAACCAGAGAGCCTGTTTGGGAAATTGAGATTAGCCTGAAGTGACCCCTCTCTCATCTTCCCAGGCAAGGGAGCTGAGACCAACTTGCCCACTCTGGAGAGTATCTTCTGGCTCCATCTGACCAGGAGGGCTAGAGAGAACTTTTGGAGGCTGTGTGGTCCACCACCACTTGACTTGGAAGGCAGATTGTCAGAGTTGAAGGTGTAGAAAACAAAGCCAATGGCCCTTTTCAGTCCGAGCACTTAGGTTGTGGGTCGGCTTGAGTTAATACAACAAACAAAGAGCTTTGTTTGACTTCAGAGCTGCTTCTCTTGCTGTACCTGGGTATGGAATCTAACTCATATCCCACTAATTGCTGAAGACAGCCTTCAGCCTGTTGGAGCAGGAAACCTAACCAGAGCACATGGGAAGCTGCATAACCCAATCAATAGCCTTCTGTGCGGTGGCACTTCAAGAGAGCATAGCCTGTGGCTTCACCCATTTGCTGAGCAAACCCCATGGCCTCACCTGACCGGGGAACTCACTGCATACTCTGGTCCGATTTGGGGCCCCAAACAATGAGCTGCATAGGCTCTGTGTCCCATCCTCATGCCCTGCCAGGACAGAGAAGCTAATTCATAGCCTCATCTGCTACTGAATTTAGTAATTCAGTCCCTACCATGTAGTAAGTCTTACTGGAGAATCCAGGCAACTGTGGAGTCAGTACTCCAATTTCACTTGGGTAGGGAACCCCCAGTAATCCTATCCAGCTGTTCTCAGAAGCCAATAGCACACCCACCCATTCCTCTCCTCAGAGGTAGAACAATTGGTCTCACCCGAAAATAGACACAAGTACAGGCCCTACCTGCCCGAGGACATTGCCAGCAGACATACCCAGAAATCCAACCTGGGATTTGGGTAAAGAATTGTCTCCACCAAAATAAACATAGAAATTCTGGAAGATGAACCCAATTACTCAAATGCTCAGATTCCATTGTAAGGAATCAAGGATCACAAAAAATCATGTAAATATGATATCAACAAAAGAACCTAATAAAGCTCCATCAACTGGCCTTAAGGAAATGGAGATATATGAACTGTCAAAGAATTCATTAAAAAAAAAGAGTTTAGTGAACTACAAGAAAAAACAGACAACTAAACAAAATTAGGAAAATAATGCATTAGAAAGAAAACAAGAAGTTTGGCAAGGAAATAGTAACAAAACAAAACAATAGAAAAACAAACAGAAAACCCAGAAATCCTATAAATGAAAAGTACAATAACTGAACTGAAGAATTCAATAGAGAGTTTTTAAAAATGGACTCAACCATGAAGAAGAAAGAATTAGTGACCTGGAGGGTAGGACATTAGAAAATACATACTCAGAGAAGCAAACAGGAAAAAAAAAAGAAAGAATAAAAAAGAATGAAGAAAGCTTATATGAATTATAGAACACAATAAAAAGAAACAATATTCATATTATGGGAATTTCAGCAGGAGAAGAGAAAGAGAAGGGAACAGAGAGTATTTCAAGTAATAATGGCAGAAAACTTTCTGAGCCTAGAAGGGATATGGACTTCCAAATGCATGGGTCCAAAGAAACCCAAATAGGTTAAACCTGAACAGGACTACAGAGAGACACATTATGATTAAATTGTCAAAATTCAATATAAAGGAATTTTAAGAGCAGTGAGAGGAAACAGAGAAGTTATATACAAGGGAAACTCCATAAACTCTGGGCAGATTTTGGGGTGACTGGGTGGCTTAGTTGGTTGAGCATCTGACTTCGGCTCAGTTTATGATCTCATGGTTCATGAGCTCAAGCCCTGCATCTGGCTCTATCCTGACAGCTTGGAGCCTGGAGCCTGCTTCAGATTCTGTGTTTCTCTCTCTCTCTGTCTCTCTCTCTGTCTCTCTCTCTCTGCCTCTGCCATGCTTGCACTCTGTCTCTCTCTCTCTCAAAAATAACCATTAAAAAAATTAAAACAGGGGCGCCTGGGTGGCGCAGTCGGTTAAGCGTCCGACTTCAGCCAGGTCACGATCTCGCGGTCCGTGGGTTCGAGCCCCGCGTCGGGCTCTGGGCTGATGGCTCAGAGCCTGGAGCCTGTTTCCGATTCTGTGTCTCCCTCTCTCTCTGCCCCTCCCCCGTTCATGCTCTGTCTCTCTCTGTCCCAAAAATAAATAAATGTTGAAAAAAAAAAACTTAAAAAAAAAAAATTAAAACAGACAAACAACGAAAAACTTTAGGCACAGTTTTCAACAAATAGTTTTCAGGTCAGGAAAGAATGAGATGGCATATTCGAAATATTGAAAGAAAATACTTGCCAACCAGTGACATACTCAATAAAACTGGCCTTTGGAAACAAGTTATAAAGACTTTCCCAAACAAAACTGAGAGATTTCATTACCACCAGACCTACCTTACAAGAAGTGCTAAAGGTTTTTTGATTTGCCTTGTTTTGTTTGTTTGTTTTTGAGTAGGAGGGAAAGAATGCTCATTAACTTCATAAAAACAAAAAGATAGTGTAGATGTCACTCGCAATGGTAAGTATATAGCCATAGTTCGATTTTGCAACATGGTAATGGTGATATATAATTCATTTACAAGTGTAATTAGAAAGTTAAAAATGAATGTAGCAAAAATAATCATATCTGCAATAACCTGTTATTAGTTAAAGAATATAAAAACATGTACATTATAATAGAAATAACTTAAAATGTGAGGAGGAAGAGAAGTAAAAGTGTAAAGGTTGTAAATTCTATTGACGTTATCAGCTTAAAATGTGTTAAAAATACTAAAAAAGTTTTTTAAAGTTGTATTTATTTTTGAGACAGAGAGAGACACAGCATGAGAGGGGGAGGGGCAGAGAAAGAGGGAAACACAAAATCTGAAGTGAGCTCCAGGCTGTGAGCTGTCAGCACAGAGACTGTTGTGGGCCTCAAACCTACAAACCATGAGATCATAACCTGAGCCAAATTCAGACACTCAACCGACCGAACCACCCAGGTACCCTACAAATTTAAAATATTTTGTATAAGGTTCATGGTGAAAACAATGAAATATTCTATAGTAGTTACACAAAAGTATATGATAAAGAAGTCAAAGATACCAATACCAAAGACATCTTATCATACACACACACACACACACACACACACACACACACAATACAGTAAGATAAGAATCATGGGACTAGGGGGACCCCTGGGTGGCTCAGTCGGTTAAGCGTCCGACTTCGGCTTAGGTCACGGTCTCACGGTCCGTGAGTTCGAGCCCCGCGTTGGGCTCTGGGCTGATGGCTCAGAGCCTGGAGCCTGCTTCTGATACTGTGTCTCCCTCTCTCTCTGCCCCTCCCCCGTTCATCCTCTGTCTCTCTCTGTCTCAAAAATAAATAAAAACGTTAAAAAAAATTAAAAAAAAAAAAAAGAATCATGGGACTAGGGAGCTATAGTACAACCAGGAAATAATTAACAAAATGGCAATAGTAGGCCTGTATGTAAATTATTTTAAATGTAAATTGGTTAAATTCTCTAATTCAAAGGCACAAAATGGCTGAATGAATTGGAAAAAAAAACTAAATCTAATAATATGCTGCCTACAGGATACTTACTTTAGTCTTAAATACACACACAGACTGAGAATGAGGAGACGGAAAAAGACATTTCATGCAAACAGTAACCAAATAAATGAAGGGGTAGTTATATCAGGCAAAATAGACTTTAAACTAAAAATGGTAAATAAGGGACAGAGAAAGTCATTATATAGTAATAAAGGAGTCAATAAATCAATAAGATATAGCAATTGCAAATATGCAGCCAACATTGGAGTACCATATATATAAAAAAAGTTGGGGCACATGGGTCGCTTTGTCAGTTAAGTGTATGACTCTCAATTTCAGTTCAGGTCATGATTTTCTGGTTTGTGAGATTGATCCCCTTGTTCGGCTTTGCACTGACAGCATGGAGCCTGCTTGGGATTCTTTTTCTCCCTTGCTTTCTGCCCTTTCCTTGCTCATGTGTGTGCATGCATGCAATCTCTCTCTCAAATGAATAAAGAAGCTTTAAAAATAATAAATATATAAAACAAAAATTAACAGAGCTAAAAAGAAAAAAACAGTAATATAATAATAGTTGGGTACTTTAAAACCTCATTGTCACCAATAGATAGATCATCCAGGCAGAGCATAAATAAGGAAACAGCCCATTTGAACAATAGACTGAACATACATAAATAGAAAATCATCTCCAACAATAGCAGAATATAGATTCTTCTCAAGTGCATAAGGAAAAAATTTTTTAAATATTTATTTTTTTTTGAGAGAGACAGAGACAGAATGCGAGTGGGTTAGGAGCAGAGAGAGAGGGAGACACAGAATCTGAAGCAGGCCCCAGGCTCCATGCTGTCAGCACAGACCCCGATGCGGGGCTCGAACCCATGAACCATGAGATCATGACCCGAGCCAAAGTTGGACATTCAACCAACTGAGCCACCCAGGCGCCCCAAGGAAAAGTTTTTAGGACAGATCATATATTTCGCCACAGAAGAAGTCTTTTTAAATTCAAGGAGATTGAAATCATACCCATTATCTTCTCTGACCACAATGGTATGAAAGTGGAAACTAACAGGAAGAAAATTGGAAAATTCACTAACAGATGGAAATTGAAAACACTCTCTAACAAGCAGGGAGTTAAAAAAGAACTTACAGGGGAAATAAAAAAGATTTCTTGAGATAAATGAAAATGGGGAAACAATATACCAGAAGTTATGAGATGCAGTAAAAATAGTTTTAAGAGGTAAATTCATAGACACAAATGCCTACATTAAAAAGCAAGACATATCCCAAAGAAACAACGTAACACTATGTGTTAAGAAACCAGAAGAAGATTAAGTTGAACCCAAAGTTAGGGGAAGAAAGGAAATAAAAAAGATTAGAAAAGACATAAATGAGATAAAGAACAAAAAAGCAATAGAAAAGATTAACCAAACTAAGAAATGTATGTATGAAAAGATAAACAAAACTGACAAACCCAGAGGTATACTAACCAAAGAAAGAGGAAGGTAACCAAATCAACAAAATTGAGAAGGACAATGGATATCAAAGAATATCAAAGAAATTTAATGGCTCATATAAGGTTACTATAAAAAACTATATGCCAACAAACTGGATAACGTAGCAGAGGCAGAAAAACAAATTTTCAGAAACATGACTTACCAACACTGAATCAGGAAGAAATAGCAAATCTGAATAGGTCAATTACTAGTAAGGACATTGAATCAGTAATCAAAATCTGCCATGGGAGAAAATCCCAGGACCAGATGGCCTCACTGGTGAAGTTTACCAAACATTTAAAGAATTAACACCAACCCTCAACTCTTCCAAAAGATCTAAGAGGGAACACTCCCAAATTCAGTGTACAGTGCCAGCAGTATTCTGATACCAAAACTAGAAAAGGAAACTACTAGAAAGAAGACTACAGGCCAGTATCACTTATGATTATAGATATAAAAATTTTCAATAAAATTGTAACAGACAAAATTCACCAGCACATTAAAAGGATCTTATTCCATGATCAAGTGGGAGTTATCCTTAAGATGCAAGGTGGCTCAACATATGCAAATCAATTAGTGTGATGCATCACGTTAAAAGTATGAAAGAAAAGAATATCGTCTCAATAGGCACACAGAAAGTGTTCGACAAAATCAACATCCATCCATTCATGATAAAAAATTTTTAAGAAATGCATTGAAGGAACATATCTCAACATATTGAAGGCCATATATTTTAAGCCGACAGCTAACAGCATACTCAATGTTGAAAGTCTGAAACCTTTTTCTCTAAGATCAGGAACAAGACAGTGGTGCCTATTCTACTCCTATTCAACATGGTACTATAATTACTAACTAGAGCAATCAGACAAGAAAAAAAAAATAATAGGTATCAGAATTTAAAGAAAAAGAAAGTAAAATTGTCTCTGAGATGACATGATTTCATATACAGAAAATCTAAAAGACTCAAGTAAAAATTGTTACATCTAATTACTGAATCCAGTAAATTTGCAGGATACAAAACTAACATACAAAAATTGGTAGTTTCCATACACTAACAACAAACTTCTTGAAAAAGAGAAATCTATCCCATTTATAATGGCATCAACAACAATAAAATACTTAAGAATAAATTTTACTAAGGAAGTTGAAAATCTCTACTCTGGAAATACATTATATTAATGAAAGAGATTGAGGAAAACGTCAGTAAATGGAATGGTATTCTGTGTTTATGGATTGGAAGAATTAATATTGTTTAAAAGTCAAAGCCATACATAGATTCAGTGCAATCCCTATCAAGATCCCAAAGGTAATTTTTTTTTACAGAAGTGTTAAAAGTACTTCTACATTTTATATGGAACCACAAAAGACTTTGAATGGCCCAAGAAATCCTGAGAAAGAATAACAAAGCAGGGAGTCTCATACTTACTTTTTTTTCCCCAATGTTTATTATTTTTGAGAGAGAGAGAGAGCACAAGCAGGAGAGGGGCAGAGAGTGAGGGAGACACAGAATCTGAAGCAAGATCCAGGCTCCAAACTGTCAGAACAGAGCCTGATGCAGGGCTCAAACCCATGAACTGTGATATCCTGGCATGACCTGAAGTCAGAGGCTTAACTGAGTGAGCCACCAAGGCGATCCAAGGGCCTCATACTTTCTGATTTCAAGCTATGCTATAAAGCTATAGTCATTAAGAGTGTGTAATACTAACATAAAAACAGATAGACCAAAGGAACATAATCAAAGTCGACAAATAAACCTAAGCATACACAGTCAACTAATATTTGATGAGGGATTTAATAATACTAATTAGAGAAAAGATAATCTTTTCAATAAATGATGTGGGGGTAATTGTATATTTACATGTAACAGAATGACACAACCCATATCACACACAAAAAAACTAACTGGAAATGGATTAGACTTAAATGTAAGGCCTGAAATTATGAAACTTTAAGAAGAAAACATAGGAATAAACCTCCTTAACATGGGCCTCGCTAATGAGTTTTTGTGTAGGACACCTAAAGCACCAGCAACAAAATAAAAAATGAACAAGTGGGATTACATCCAACTAAAAATCTTCTGCACAGCAAAAGAAATTATCAGTAAGGAGAAAAGACAACTTACAAAATGGGAAAACATATTTGCAAACCATATTATCTATGAAGGGGTTAATATCCTAAATATATGAAGAATTCATACAACTCAACAGCAAAACAGAAACAAAAACAAAAAAAACAAAACAAACAAATGAAAAAAATAAATAGCCCAAAAGAAAAATGGACAAAGGACCTCAATAGAAATTTTCCAAGGAGGATTCGTGAAAGACGAACAGGTACATGAGAAGATGCTGAGGATCACTTGTCATTAGGTAAATGAAAGTTAAAACCACAATGAGATAATGCCTCATGTCTGTTAGAGAATGGTCTCATCATCAAAAACACAAGAAATAAATTTTGGCATGGATGTGGAGAAAAGGGAAGTTTGTGCACTGTTTCTGGAATTGTTTATGATTTATTGGCACAACCACTATGGAAAATAGTATGGAATGTCTTCAAAACTTAACAATATATAAGCTCCAGCCATCCAATTTCTGTGAATATACCCAAAGGAAATCAAAACTCTAACTCAAAAATGTATGTGCACCCCCAACTTCACAGCATTTATTTACCATAGCCAAGACACGGAAGCAGCCTAAGTATCTATCAATGGATGCATGGATAAAGAAGTTGTGGTATAGCATTCAACCTTAAAAAAAAAGAAAATCCTACTACTTGTGAGATGAATGGACTTTGAAAGTATTATGCTAGGTGAAATAAGTCAGAGAACGCAAATAAGTCAAATACAGCATGATCTCACTTACATGTGGAATAAAAAAAAACAAATAAAATAAACTCATAGAAAAATAAATCAGGCTTGGGGTAATCAGAAATGATGGGTTGTGGGAGGGGATATTAGATGTAGGTGGTCAAAGGTATAATCTTCCAGTTACACGATAAATGAGTACTAGGGTTATAAAGCACAACACAGTGACTCTAACTAACATTGCTGTACGATATATAAGAAAGTTGTTAAGAGAGGAAATCCTATGAGTTTTTATCAGAAGACAATTTTTTTTTCTTTTCTTTTTATTGTATCTGAATAGATGAATGTTAGCTGAATCTATTGTTAATCATTTCATAATATATGTAAATCAAACCAAAAAGGAATATTTTTTCAGATAATTATGTTAAAAAGTGAGAACATTATCTTTAAAATAATAATGTACATTCTGTTTTTGCATCATTTTCTTACCCCACCTTCCTTCCCTACATACTTTCTTTTTCACTTCTTTTAGAATTGATTGAATAATTATGACATATGTTGTATAAAGGCACAAAAAGTGACATCCATTTTGTATAACATTAGTGACAAACATGTTGTATAATTTCCAAAATCTGTTTCCTGTGTTTTTTTTTTCTTTTCATTTTTTAAAGATTTTTATGTGAGATTAAGCAAGTTACTGTTTTCAGGAATCAGCCCTATGCTGACGGGAGCTACCAGTTTGCTAGCAAGGCCTTGGCCACTTTAAATGGGCATCCTTTCTCTTGAATTTTTCTGTTTACTTACCCAGGATATGTTCAACAACAACTGATGTCTGAAACTTATGTGGCTAATTTGTACCTATACTTTTCATTACAGAGCAGTCTCTCTCTTACTTCTTACATGGATTTAGGAAGCAGGGAGAAGAAAGTATGGGTATCTGTGTTAATCCACTTTAAAGTATAATGATCTTGTTCATGGTATTTTATTGGTTCAATGCATATCTAATGTATAAACAGATTAAACCTCTCCATCCTTCATGCAAGCCAGTAAGAGGGCACATAAACACATGGAGAGGGTATTTGAATATCTTGTATGAATATTTTAAGGATTAGTTAATTCTAACTAGTCTGTGAAGAGTAGAATAATGCCTAACATAAATTATGTGCCTAGTAAATAAGGAGGTGTTTCTTTATTTTTTCATGATCTTTTATTAAGTGTTAAAGCGTTTTTCAGGATTTTTAAGCAAGTTATTAATTTTTTTGGAAGAACCTAATTTATTGTAAATGAAATGTAGAAATATGATTTTAGGTATGTGTCATATCATATAATGTGTATGTGTGTGTGTGTGTATATATGTATGTATTTATGTATATACCCGTATGTATTTATGTATATATGTATATGTATATATGTATATATGTATATATGTATGTATATATGCATGCCACGAAAAGAGTACTTTTTCCCCCAAAGCATGATTAATTTGAGATCATTTATAGCTTTTCTTGTAATTAGTTGTTATAATGGCATAGTGCTAGGGTCATTGAAATTACTGTCAATCAGGATTCTTAAACATCAGCCTACATCAGAATCACCTGGAGAATGTCTTACAACACAGATTTCTGGGCCACACCACCAGTGTTTCTGATCAGTAATTCTGGGTGGGGCCCAATAATTTGTTTTCTCATAACTTCCTCAGTGAAGTTTAAAGGGCTGAGCTAGGCAACCATATTTTGTGAGTCACTGCTATAGTCAAATGTTAGAACAACCCCTGAGTATTCAGCTAGTTTTCACTGAAAAATTTGTAGTATTATCTTTAAGGAATGAATTTCTGCTTCCGCACCAACACTTTATTAGTGCCTGCAATTCAGATTTATTTCCTGGCTTGTTTTATTTATGCTGAGTAAAATAAGGGGCTATCATTTTTTCTTAGGTTTATTTCGTTTTGTGTAATGTTTAGAGTTACTAACTCATAACAACGTTAAATACTGTCAGATGTTAGTTATATTAGTAAAACTGGACAAAAAATAACATTAAACAATGAAATTCCTTATTTTTTTAAATATGGAACTTAGTTATTCCTTAAATCCTTTTTTTTGGTATTAAATTGTTTATTTGTACATTTCTTAAATTACAAGTACCTTTTGCGATAGAATCAAAATAGTAAACTACTTACTAATAAATCAAACAAAATATGTATGTAACTTTTACCCTAATAATTTCAAGACATTGATAAATTAAAGAAATATGTAAATAACTGGAGAATGATAGCTTGTTCATAGGTAGAAAGACTTAATATTACTAGTTCATCTTTTAAAATTTTTTTTTAATGTACATCCAAATTAGTTAGCGTATAGTGCAACAATGATTTCATGAGTAGGTTCCTTAATGCCCCTTACCCATTTAGCCCATCCTGCCTCCACAACCACTCCAGTAACCCTCTGTTTGTTCTCCATATTTAAGGGTCTCTTCTGTTTTTCCCTATTGAGGATGATATTAGTGTTGGGTCTTTCATATATGTCTTTTATGATCTCAAGGTATGACCCTTCTATTCTTACTTTCTTGAGGGTTTTTATTAAGAAAGGATGCTGTATTTTGTCAAATGCTTTCTCTGCATCTATTGAGAAGATCATATGGTTCTTGTCCTTTTTTGATGTGATGAATCACATTCATTGTTTTGTGGATATTGAACTAGCCCTACCTCCCAGTTATAAATCCACTTGTGCGTGTTGAATAATATTTATAATGTACTGTTGGATCTTGTTGGCTAATATCTTCTTGAGGATTTTTGCATCCATGTTCATCAGGGAAATTGGTCTATAGTTCTACATTTTAGTGGGGTCTCTGTCTGGTTTTGGAATCAAGGTAATGCTGGCTTCATAGAAAGAGTCTGAAATTTTTCCTTCCATTTCTATTTTTTGGAACAGCTTCAAGAGAATAGATGTTATCTCTTCCTTAAATGTTTGAGAGAATTCCCCTGGAAAGCCATCTGGCCCTGGATTCTTGTTCTTTGGGAGATTTTTGATTACTAATTATATTTCCTTACTGGTTATGGGTCTGTTCTAATTTTCTATTTCTTCCTCTTTCAGTTTTGGTAGTGTATGTTTCTAGGAATTTGTCCATTTCTTCCAGATTGCCCATTTTATTGGCATATGATTGCTCATAATATCCTCCTATTATTGTTTTTTATTTCTGCTGTGTTGGTTGTGATCTCTCCTCTTTCATTCTTGATTTTATTTATTTGGGTCCTTTCCTTTTTCTTTTTGATCTAACTGCCTGATGGGTTATCAATTTTGTTAATTCTTTCAAAGAACCGGCTTCTGGTTTCATTGAACTGTTCTACTGGTTTCCTTGGTTTCGAATGCATTGATTTCTGCTCTAATCTTTATTATTTCCTGTCTTTTGCTGCTTTTGGGTTTTATTTGCTGTTCTTTTTCCAGATCTTTAAGGCCTAAGGTTAGGTTGTGTATATGAGATCTTTTTTCCTTCTTTAGGAAGGCCTGAATTGCTCTGTGCTTTCCTTTTATGACCACCTTTCCTGCATCCCAGAGGTTTTGGGTTGCGGTGTTGTCATTTTCATTGGCTTCCATGAAGTTTTTAATTTCCTCTTTAACTTCTTGGTTAGCCCATTCATTCTTTATTAGGATATTCTTCAGTCTCCAAGTATTTGTTACCTTTCCAAATTTTTCTTGTGGTTGATTTCGAGTTTCTTAGTGTTGTGGTCTGAAAATATACATGATGTGATCTCCATCTTCTGGTACTTGTTGAGGGCTGTTTTTTTCCCAATATGTGGTCTTTTTTGGAGAACTTTACATGTGTACTGGAGAAGAATGTATATTCTGCTGCTTTAGGATGAAATTTTCTGAATATATCTGTTAAGTCCATCTCATCGAGTGTGTCATTCAATTTCATTGATTCCTTGTTGATTTATTGATTAGATCATCTGTTCATTGTTATGAATAGGGTGTTGAATTTCCCTACTATTATGGTATTTATTATCAATGAGTTTCTTTATGTTTGTGATTAACTGATTTATATATTTGGGTTCTTCCACATTTGGCGCATAAATATTTATAATTATTAAGTCTTCTTGGTAGATAGACACCTTAATTACAATATAATGCCCTTCTTTATCTCTTGATAGTCTTTATTTTAAAGTATAGATTTTCTGATATAAGTATGGCTTCTCCAGCTTTCTTTTGTTGACTGTTAGCATGATAGATGGTTCTCCATCCCCTTACTTTCAATCTGAAGGTGTCTTTAGGTCTAAAGTTGGTCTTTTGTAAACAGCATATAGATGGATCTTGTTTTCGTATCGATTCTGTTACCCTGTGTGGTTTGATTGGAGCATTGAGTGCATTGACGTTTAGACTGAGTCCTGAAAGATATGAATTTATTGCCATTATGTTGCTCATAGAGTTGGAGTTTCTGTTCATGTTCTCTGGTCCTTTCTGGCCTTTGTTGCTTTTGGCCTTTCTTTCTTTTTTTTTAATTTATTTTTTCATCTTTTCTCCCCTCAGAGCATCCCCCTTAAAGTTTCTTGCAGGGCCTGTTTAGTGGTCACAAACTCCTTTAATGTTGGTTTCTCTGGGAAACTTTTTATCTCTCCTTCTATTTTGAATGACAACCTTGCTGTATAAAGAATTCTTGGCTGCATATTTTTCTGATTCAGCACATTGAATATATCCTTTCTGGCCTGCCAAGTTTCTGTGGATAGGTCTGCTGCAAACCTGATCTGTCTTCCCTTGTAGGTTAAGGACTTTTTTCCCCTTGCTCCTTGCTTGGTTCTTGACTGAGTATTTTGTGAATTTGACTATGATATGCCTTGTCTATGGTCGATTTTTGTTGAATCTAATGGGAGTCCTCTGTGCTTCCTGAATTTTGATGTCTGTGTCTTTCTCCAGGTTAGGAAAGTTTTCTGCTATGATTTGCTCACATAACCCTTCTACCCCAATTTGTCTCTCTTTCTCTTCTGGGACCTCTATGATTCTGATGTTTTTCCTTTTCAAGGAGTCACTGATTTCTCTAATTCTTGAATCGGGCTCTTTTGCCTTAGTCTCCCTCTTTTTTTCTGCTTCATTACTCTATATAAGTTTGTCCTCTGTATCACTGATTCTCTGTTCTGCCTCATTCACCCTTGCTGTCATGACATCTTTTCGAGATTGCAGCTCACTTATAGCATTTTTTATTTCATCCTGACTAGCTTTTACTTCTTTTGTTTCCACAGAAAGGGATTCTAATATATTTTTGACTCCAGCTCGTGATTCTAAATTCTGGTTCATATATCTTGCTTGTATCTGTGTTGGGTAAGTCACTGGCTGTTGTTTCTTCTTGCTCTTTCCTTTGGGATGAATTCCTTCATTTTTTATCATTTTGAATAGAGAAAAGGAAGTAATGAGGTAAAAAGGTTAAAATTAAAAAAAATTAAAATTAAAAAATTAAAATTAAAAACACACAAATGCAATCGAATAAATGATGCTAGATCTTAGGTTTGCTTTGGGGTGGGTGTTGAAAGTGGCTTGATAGATTAGAGAAAAAAAGGAAAAAAAGTGAAATCGTTTGAAAATTTGAAAAAAATGAATACACTTAAGTATACTAAAATGAAACGATGGAAGTAAAATAGAATTTGAAATAATTTACACAAAAGTAAAAAATATAGTAAAAAATTAAAGAAAAATATTTTTAACAAAAATTGAAAATAAAAATGAATTTTTTCTCTTTCTGTATTAAATAAAAAGAAAAGAAATGAAAAAGAGAAAAAAGAAAGAAAAAAGAAAATTGAATAGATGGACCAGCTAACAGACTGAAATACAAGTGAAATTACTTTGTTTTCCCCTAGAAGTCAAACTATGAACTACTTTGTAGTTCATAAACTAAGCAGGCGGTAAGACTTGTGTTCTTGAAGAGCAAGGTTGGTCCATTTGGGTGGGGCTTAGTGTAACGGCTCCGTTCTCCACCAGATGGCACTGCTTAGCTTACTGGGGTGGATTGTTGTAGCGCTCCTAGGTGCCTATGTTTATATGTGGGTTAGTGGTGAAAATGGCATCACAGAGCCACTCAGTCTCTAGTATTGGAACTCTGTTCTTCCTGATCAGCAATTACAGTCCCGTCCTTTGTCTTCCATTCCTGTCCACTCCTCGCTTCTACACAGTCCATGACCAAGTCCCAGACAATACCTCCCTCCTGAGTTTTGTCTCAGATGTGGCTGTTTTTCCCGGCCCCTTACTTCTGAGCAACTGTGGCTTTGAGATGTTCTGCCCCTCTGCGGAGGGCCTCACCGAGCAATGGCTGGGTGCCAGCTGCATCCAGGAATGTTCATGGGACCGTGCTGCTGTCGATGCCCAGAGACTGGCCAGGTGCCAGCCTGCCCCAGAAAAAGTTCACGAGACAGTGTAGCAGTAGCGTTTCATGGATTATGGAAAATCACAACACACATCTGGTACCAGGCTTCACCCTTAACAACCTTGTTCCAGCACCAGCAAATACAGTTGTTCTCTCGGGTCTGCTGGTACCAGGTCACCTCACAGCCTCTAACAAAGTCCTTCCAGCAGTGGAACTGTTTCTTTCCATGTGGCCCGAGAACCTCCTGGACCCCACTCTGCTCCTGGGGATTCGCCCTTCCCACCAGAGCACCACCAGGTATCAAGCTGTGGAGTTTCATACTCTGCAATCCCCATTTATGGTCTTAATGGAGTTTAAACCATCTGCTTTCTCCTTTCTCCCTTGTTAGTTCAGTCCCTGTGGCTGTTTCCAATTTTCCACTTTCTATCCAGTTGCTTTTGGGGGGGGGGGAGCTTTTCTGGTATTCTCCACCCCCCCACGTCTCCATTCTCTCTCCCCACACCAAAGTGGCTTCCTGCCATCTGCGGTTTCTCTCTCCCCAAGGTCACCTGTCTGTGCTGTGTACCTGCTGAATTCTGTGGTTCAGGTTGTGCAGATTATCGTGTTAATCCTCAGATCAGTTTTCTAGGTGTGCAGGATGGCTTAGTGTTGGTCTGGCTGTATTTCATGGATGTGAGACAGACAAAAAACTTCTATGTTGTTCCACCATCTTGGCTCCTCCCTCCCTTAGATTCTTAATGATAGGACTGCTTGTTTTGATCTAAGCCAAAATTGTGATGTAATTAGTGATTTTTAAAGATGCTGCTAAATTAGGAACTGTCAGCGCCTGTTTAAGTCTTGCTTAGGTTATTTTCTCATTATAATCTGTTTCTTATTGAGACAAGTCTTGGTTTCTCAAAATATTTCCTATAAAGCAGAATGAACATTCAAGTGAGTTATGAGAGGTGTAGAAATAGTCATCACTAAAGCAAGCATTTGCAATGCCCTTCATGTGGGAGACTGAAATATTAGGATTGTATGTCCTTTGGGAATTCTAGGCAGGCAGAGCCAAGAGGATCGTGTGCAGCTCTTCCTAGAGAGTGGATCTTTTTCACTTAAAATAATCTATCATGTTGCTTCCCAGTTCACTTCATGATTTCATCTCCATTCTGGCTGTTGGGTAGTATAATCATGTATGAACAATTAGGACCTCTAGGTGTGTCCATACAAGTACTTCTGAGGGAATAGTTCCAGGGGAGCAGATTTAAGTGGTAATAACATTTTCAGTAATAAAACCTTACAGGCAGACACCTATGGACTGTAGGGTAAAAGCTTCTATGGGCCTGTGGGGGAACCACTGCAAGAAGGAAGGTGATAAATTGAGAAAGTCATTATAAAACATTTGCTGCTCACATTTCAGAAGTATAGATTAGAACATAGAAGAGACCACTTGAGAAAACCCTGGAAGGGCGACCAATCTTGGAGGATACAGAGTAAAGAGAGGAGTGAGGATGTGGACAGGGAATTGGCACAGAATCCCTCAGATGGACCAAAGGACAATGCTTGTACACTTGTCTGACCCCATTTTATTTTCATGTGACATGAATTTTGCTCTAAGTGTTTGCGTGGTCTAACCAGTTAAGGAGATTGTTTTCAAAACAGAAGCTAGGAATAGAAGAAAGCAAAGGAAGTTTTTGCCAAGATAAGAAAGACCAATTTGGTAATCCTACAAAGATTGTACATACTAGTATTTTCAAAGGTGAATTCTACCAGGTGACAGAAAAAGGTTCAAGAAGCTTCCCCTAACACTAATTCTTCTGCTCTGCAGGGTCCTTCAGTTTTGTAAGAGTCCACTGGAATAACATGACACTGGAAGTTTTTGTGTGAAACTCCATTTATAGTCTCCACTTGGTAATGAAATATTTAAGGTAGCCTCTATTGGTGGGGGCTAAGAGTGAAGGGTCTTATTTAAGAAAAATCTTTTCTTTCTCTTCACTATAACAGTCTATGAAGAGTGGTAATAATCCTACTGTTTCAAGTTATGATTTTGGTGGTATATGGAGATTTAGTAACAGAAGCAGAAGAAATTGTCTCAATGTGATAAAAATTGTGTCCTGATAATGAAAACTCAGGAATGATCAGAAAGTGAGATTCACCTGAGGTCCACTGAGACACTGTTCTGGAAAGAGATCACTTAAAGAATCCATGAGTCCTCTTCCCCTTGGCAGCAGTCTCAGTGAGAAGTTTCCTGCCAGAGAAAACAGAGAACTGGCGATCTGAGCAGATCCTACTTGAGAGCTGACTTTAAACACACCGGTAACTCTTTTACTCAGTACAGATCTGTAATAAGTGTCTTTCTCTTCCCATTCAGTTCCTTCAGAGCATTTACAGCTCCAAATTAGACATATGTCTGCTATTTATTACCATTTAAAAGGGCAAGATGTTAATGTTCCACTGTTGAAAATTCCTAGTAATTAATAATTAACTAAATAAGCAGAGTTTTTTTTTTTCTCTCTACCTACCTCATCTTTGGTTGTCTCCTTGTATTTATATAATAATATAGAGTAATTAAATGGTGGCAGGAAAAGTGCTTCAGACCTGACATCAGCATAACAATGGATGTATTGCTCATCCTCCCAGTCTTAAGTAGTGCCCTTTCTAAAGGAACAAATGGAGGGGGCTGATTCTACTTGTTGTCTTTATTTTTCCAGAGTTTCCAGTTTCCCATAGGTTTAAATTGGAGCACAGAATTTTAGCTTTTATCTTTAAAAGAGCGGAATGATGAGTGAAAATTACAGACCCCAGCATGCAAAGCAGCTTCCTAGTGCTGATAAAACAAAACAAAACAAAGCAAAACAACTACTTAATGAGTTGTTTCATCTCCCTGAGATATTCCTTATCAGTAAAGAGGAAGATGACCGAAGTCACTGTAAAGTGCCTTTACACCAAATTTGGCCTGAAAAACTATGCTTTGTCCACACCTGTTTTACATTGTGCCTGAAGGAACTAGAGGGAAAATGCTTAAACAAACAGCTGGTTGTTAAGCTTTTACTGTGTCTCATAACAATGTCAATGATAACTTAAAGCTTTGTACTTAAAAGCATCTCTCATCCAAGAAACCTGAAGAGCTTTACACATGATAACTCAGTAGAGCTCCCAACACATCTCTGAGGGAAGTAGGAGGCAGATATGATCTCTGGTGTGCATATGGAGAAACCAATGTATAAGAATGGTAAAACACTTCCCCCTCCCCCCATTTCTGCAATGGAAAGGACTCAGCAGCAGTCCTGGGAATAGAATGTATGTCTTCTGACTATGGTCTCTCTGGGTAGGCCTTGCAGCACATACTTAAGGAGGAACACTCTCCAGAAAAAGACTCTATTTACAACCATACCAAAGAATAATTCATGCTTTTATAGACATTACTTAAGTGAGAATCAGTAAGCAAATTTATTTTCCAATCGCCCGTTGTTATTGCCTTTATACAGTTATGCTCCTGGTGTGATGCAAAGACCATTGACTTTGGAGTCAGATTGACTCAACCACTTTACTAGCTGTTAGATGTTGTGCAATCTCTCTAACCTCTCTGAGACCGTAAACTTGGTAAAATGATATTTATCATGCATCACGGCTGTGAGGATTACACAACTATTTTTGCTACGCCTATCTTTGCAATGCCCATAGTCAAGATAGGATGTTTCTCACTATGTTAAACATTAATGTAAACTCTGCATTAGTCATTCAGGTGTCATTAAATTCATAGGCAGAAGAAACTCAATACCCACTGTTTTTTCTCAGCATAAAATGCCAAAAATAAAAAGATGTTAAATAGCCCTCCCCATTCAGATTTCATTTTGGAAGTTACACATCGTAGGTTTGTCTATGCTAAGTAAATCCTCTAGTTTAGTGAATTTCTCCAAAGGAAGAAAACATTCTTTCTGTATTTCTATAACATTCACATAGTATTCATAAATGCCTCATCCATCCATTTATCAACTTACATTATCTTTTACAATTTCATAAGTGTAACTTTTTATATAAATCACATTTTCCAATTATAAACTATATACTTAGTATATAAAAGTTAAATGACACAGATATGTGTAAAAAGGAAAACATGAATATTATTTGGTGTGTTTTTCTTTAAGATTTCTCCCAAGAATATATTTCTCAGAGTACATGTTTTGTCTCTAATTAGTGTATGAGAAGTATTATAACAAGAAGTTTGTGTAATGGTTACCTCAAAGGCTACTCTTCAATGAATTTCCATCAGTCTCCAATATTTATCTTCTTATCTTCCATGGTTCATATATATAATAGTTTGTTTTAATATTTTTTAATTAAACTTGTTTACAGTTTAATTGTTCTCCTAGACGTTTATGGTTTAGGAGACTGTCAGTGGAATGAGTTTCCCTGTTGAATGATTGGTGGATCTGGAGTTCATACCATTGGTGTCCACCTGGGAAGCAGGGCTTAATAGTCACTATCTTCTGGATTGCTCTTGTCATGCTCAATTTATAGATGCTACCATGTAAATTCATCAAATTATATGACAGGGCAAATCAAGCATGCAAATCATGTACCATAGTAGTAAGAGTACTGCATGAACAATAAATAACAGTATCCTAAGATGGAACAAGCCCAAGCTTGCCTTCATAAGTGACCATTTGCTTTTGTGCAAATCCTTGGCGTATACTTACACCTTTCTCATAATGTAAGCATTCAGACAAAAACTTGAATATAGAGAATATAATCTTGTTGTATCCTTCCTGGGAAAATGAAACAAAACAAAATAAAACAAAACAACTAAGTGACATGGAGATCCCTCAAAGGCTTGCTACCATTGAGAATCAGCATTATTTAAGATTTACAATAATCAATATTAAGATTCAACTAAGGGTCATCAGTTGTTGTAGACTAGGGCGTTTTAAATTTGGCTTTAATTTTAATTACCTTCACATTTCTGCATCAAATAGCAAAGCTGTTTCTGCTTTGTTGAGAATGGTCTCCCTCTATCTGCTTCACATAGGTGTTTGATGGATGCATGGTTGGAAAGACACATACATAAATAATGTATTGGTATAGACAAGTTGGATGGAAGATGAATAGAGAGAGGGATACATGAATGGATGATGAACTGATGGGAATGTACTGTGAGTTCCCTTTACAGGCAGATATGCCTGGCTATTTTTTTTTTTTTTATCAGTCTTTTTAAAGAACTTGAAATTTAAATAAAATCTCAATTAGTTAAGGCAGAAAGTTAATTCTTTTCAAAATCTTACAGCAGATGCTGTGAGAATCGAAGACAGGTGGCTTAAGAATTGCTAAAAAGAGCCATCACTTGTCTTTTTCTTTCTGTATATCCTTTCCCCCCCACAATTTCATACAACTGTTTTTCACATTTTTACCTTTCTAATCTTCATCTTGCTTTTCTTTATATGTATATATTCTACTTCACTGTTTACTAATGTTTACTGTCAATCTCAGTGGTTTTCTGTTTTTTGTCTTCCTAATGTATTTCCAAATATGACCACTTATTTTAGTTTTGCCTTTTATTATAAGGCTGCAGAGTAGAAGGAAACAGGAGGAGGTATACCATTAGAGAAGAAAAATGAATACTTTTTAAATTTGCCATTTTTGCTCATGCAGTAGTAAACATTTTCTATCCAACCCCTAATCAAAGAATGGGAAGAAGATGCAAAGAAATGGGAAGTTAAAGATGTGCAAATATCAATAAAAATAGGAAAGGGAAGAAGTGAATTTATGCCAGTACTATAATAGAGGGGGTTTAGTGAGGCATGATCAAGAAGGACATAGCCAAAAAAGTATTCATAATGATACCATTCCTCCTGAAAGAAAGTCATGCCTTCAAGAATTTAAACCTAATAACCCTTTGATGCCACTTACTGATTATAAGCTATACTTTATATTATTGACTTTAACTTGTGTGTATAGTGTGACAAGGCATAGAAAAATTTGGCTGTTTGGATATATCTCTCTGTATGTTAATTTATTCATCATTGGAATTCATGGCCTGTATTCTTTCATTCATGTTGTATATTCCCAGAATCCCCTAAACCTTAAGTAAATCATTATTCCAAGAAGGAAGGAATTTTGTATACTATGTCCTTTGTTGACTTTGTTTTTATTTTTGTTGTTGTTTTGTTTTTTTTTTTTGCAGATGTATACTTATGGGTCTTAGCCAGAACTAAAAGAAAGTACAGTAAAACCTTGGTTTGCAGGCATAACTCATTCCAGAAACATGCTTCTTCTAATCCAAAGCACTCATAGATGAAAGTGAATTTTAAGAAGCATTGGCTCAGTTGTGATCATGTGATGTTCAGCATCATATACTACTCAAATTGCAAGACATCACTAGTTTATCAAGTAAAAATTTAGTAGAAATGTTTGCTCGTATTGCAGAACACTCACAGAACAAGTTACTCTTAAGCCAACATTTTACTGTATAAAAAGAGATATTTAACTGCCATGAGAAAATCCTATTTGGGTTTGCCACAAAGTGAATGTAGGGAAAACCCAGAAGTCTCATAAAGCTTTTGCCAGATAATTTTCTGGGCTAGAACACTAATAACAAATTTTAATTTTTTTTCTAGTTTATCCAACTTTATATAGTTTTTTTTTTTTTTTTCTGTTCTTCTTACTATGATTTACATACATCCTTCTTGACAGATCAGAAGGGTGGATTCTACTTCCTAGTTACTCATTAAGTACATTTTTAACATCTGTGGGTTCAGTGTCTTCACCTGAGGGGGGTGAAAATGATTAATCTATACCACCTCTTATGAGCCTTATAGATCTAAATATTTGAGACTTATTAAAAATTATCCTTTTTCTTATTTTATTATTAGCATTCTTGTTCATCATAAAAGTGCTCATTTTAAGGGAGCTTTGCATGTTATTTACTTGTTCATTTAACGTTAAGATGTAACACCTCCTCTCTATCATATTGGAAACATTTCATATTACTGATGTATTTATTACCATCAGTGTGTCAGTCAGATAAAACATCTCAAAGAGTGGCATTTTTGCAATCTAGATAGAGAAGTCCCCACCACTGACTGTCTCCTAGACAGTGCCCACCTATCATCTGCCCATATCAGGAAGATAAGTAAATGGTTCATCTTCCCCATACAAATAATTTAGTAGCTTGTCTGTCTAGAAGGTAATAGCATAGCATCCGCAATTCCTGCAACTTTGATAGTGTAATATAATAGGATATAAGACACCCCCAAACTGCAACGCAGACAGCCCTGTTGTTAATAGTGGGAAATTACTCTGGGCTCCCACTCATAAAAATACTGTGGTCAGCACCACTCATCTATGCTTGTTCATTGAGTCTTTTTGAGCTGCCTACCTCTAAGAAGTAAATCCATTCCTTTTTTTTTTCTACCTATGTCGTTGACAGTCGACATTTATTTGAATACCTATGTCGTTGACATAGTCGACATTTATTTGTCTACCTATGTCGTTGACATAGTCGACATTTATTTGAATATAAAACTCCTGCTTCTGAATTAAATGATCTGGATCTGTG
The DNA here is from genome assembly GCF_028749965.1 of Puma concolor. NCBI lineage: Eukaryota > Metazoa > Chordata > Mammalia > Carnivora > Felidae > Puma > Puma concolor. The sequence goes on from NC_141675.1 coordinate 97,247,879, forward strand.
TTTAATTGCTATTTCCCATTGATTCATCTCTTGTTAATAAGCCTTTTTTTTTTGTACGATGTTCTATCTAAAGTCATCAGTTGCATTATTATACCCACCTCGGATAAAAGAGAATGAGACATTTTAAAGGGAGAGAAATAGATGTGGCATATATTTGAAAACTATATACAAGAGAAGAAGAAAAAAATTCTAGGTAAAAGTATGATCTGTATTTCTCCTTTAATTTTAAGCATGGCTTTTGATATTTAATCTAAAAAAGATAATTTTGTTTCATGCTTGGAATCATGTGATCTGAGGTTGGTTGATGAGAAGAAAAAAAGTTTATTTTACTCAATGAAATTAGAGTATTTCTATTGTGATCTATAAAGATACAGTTTGCTTGTCATCAGTTTCTTATCATTATTGTTATCTTTGTAAAAATAATGAAAGTATGTCTTCCTTCACCTATACAACTTATGTGTTTTTACCCACCCATTATCCATCCATCCATGCATTCATCCATCAATGAATGTTACATGTTTTCCATGCATACATTGTGTAAGGAACAGTGCAAGGAACCAGGAACTGTCCTCAAGCTATTTACAATGACTATCTATTCAGGCCAATTAATCCTAGTAATAATTGGGCATATTTTTACTTTATTAGAATCTTCAGTAGGGCAGGCAGAAATTAATATTGTCTGAAAAATTAAAAATAGAATTTCAGCTTTCACTATTACATCGTAAGTACCACATACTTAAATTTGATTTTGTAGGAACTGAATCTAAAACTTATAATCAGGGGCGCCTGGGTGGCTCAGTCAGTTAAGCGTCCGACTTCGGCTCAGGTCATGATCTCTTGGTCCATGAGTTTGAGCCCCGCGTCAGGCTCTGTGCTGACAGTTCAGAGCCTGGAGAAAATTTCAGATTCTGTTTCTCCCTCTCTCTGTGCCCCTCCCCCTCTCATGCTCTGTCTCTCTCTGTCTCAAAAATAAATAAACGTTAAAAAAAAATTAAAAAAATAAAACTTATAATCAATGTAATCATGGAACTCATAGAATATTAATATTCATTCTTGCTTTTAAAAATCTACAGTAAAATTTCAAAGAGTGAACTATTTTACCATTTGTTTATTGAACTGTGAATTAAAATTAAGTGAAAAATATTTTTCTCATAAATCTCTTATTTTTAACATGTAAATGATTCTAAGCCAAACTTAAATTTTGACAGTTTTTGTGTTGTTAACTAATCGTGTATGAGAGACATTTATGTCAATCTTGAGAAAATATGGAAAATAATAAGAGTATATATATTCAATCCATAAATTTTTGAGAACACATTGACTCATTTCAATTAGACTTTTAGCTAAATTTCATTAATGTAGACTTGGTTAATGCATGTCCTCCAGGTTGTAAATTGAGATGATTTGTATCAAAGAATTTTTTTAATACTTACATATATGGATTAATACTTCCCAGATTAATTTAGAATTAATGGTAGATATTTATTCAATAAGCATGTATTGTAAAAGGAAATTCTATGGTGCATATTTAGGTGACTCAGTGTAGTTATAGTGATTTTTATGGAAGTAGAAATCCATTATTCATACTCCAACTCCTCAGCATCTTTTTTACGAATCCTCCATCTCAACCTCACTGCCCTCTGCCTCTTAAGTTGCTGTCCTGACTCTGTTTTACGTATATACTCCCTTTTAAACAAGAATTTGCTCCACATGTTTAACCCACTTGGCTTCCCCTGTTGTTACTATTCATGCAAGGAGAGTTCTCCAGTCTTTAGTTCTATCTTTTTTTTTTTTTTTTTTTTAATTTTTTTTTTCCAACGTTTATTTTTTTTGGGACAGAGAGAGACAGAGCATGAACGGGGGAGGGGCAGAGAGAGAGGGAGACACAGAATCAGAAACAGGCTCCAGGCTCTGAGCCATCAGCCCAGAGCCCGACGCGGGGCTCGAACTCACGGACCGCGAGATCGTGACCTGGCTGAAGTCGGACGCTTAACCGACTGCGCCACCCAGGCGCCCCAGTTCTATCTTTTTTGACAGCAGTTGTTAAGATGGAAATGGTGTCTGTCATCATGGAGATTACATTCTACTAGATGTCTTATGTTTCTAAAACTTTCTTAAAATGCTGTTCCTTAGATGAAATATCTTTCATCTTTCAAATGAGCATAATTACCTCTAACTGACTGGTTGTTCTTGTTCTAGTTTTGTAGTAATTCACATATGCATATAGTTAATGCCTTTAGAAGTATGGATATTTGGGGACATTAAAATTTTATAATGAACATTCACCCATTGGTACACATGTATAGAAAATATTGGGTTCCTGTCCATTTTTGTCATTGCAAAGGAAACTCATTAGAGGTAGACCATTAAGTGCTGCATTATATTTATTTATCTGTTAATTTTAGAAGCATTTATTAAATTTTCATTGGATAAAGGATATAGGAAGTTAATGAAGCTTTCTTTAAAGGAGATATACATTTCTTTTACATTACAAAGAATAAAATAATAATTTAGAGTAATATAGGAGAGATGTTATATATATGGCTATATATGTAGAGCCACATATATGTATAGTCATATATATGTAAAGCATGTATATGTGTATATATGTATAAGCATATATATACACTATGTGTATGTATACATATATACATATATAGACAAAGTATGCATATGTATGTATATATATATATATATATATATATATATATATATATATAGACATATATGTGTATAGCCATATATACAGAAAGAGAAATGGAAGGAAAGACAATTACCTGAGTTATATGCTTACTTGTAAATATTTTGGACCGTTGGACAAGTAATTTTAACCTGTGTGGGCTCAGTCTCTTATCTGTAAAATAAAGGGACTTGAGGTAGATTACCTACAATGCCTCATTTATTCAGAGATTTGCATGTAAGAAAACCCAACTCTTACTAGCTTTAGAAAAAGTAATTGTCCCTACAGATATGAATGAAAATTGCTTTAGGATGCAGTGGAATCTAAGTTTCTACCTTCTGTACACTCTTGTTTTTTTCTTTATCCACCTCCTATTTCCATGTTTTCTCATTTCTGGCTTCTTTCTTCTGTGCTGCTTATTGACTTTTCCATATATTGGAGGACTGCAGGGTTGCTGGGAGCACTAGTCTTACACCTATAATTACAGACTTATAACCATAACGGAAAAGAAACTTTCCATGCCAACACCATGTAAGAAATCTCTGGGAAGGTTATCATTAGTCTTTGTGTATTGTCCAGGAGACTGTAAGCCTTATTTCTCAGCATACCTATTAATAACATTCTTTTATACTAAAAAATCTAGTTTGGGCAATAAATTATTTAATCATCCTACCTTGGAGAAGACTAATTAACTTGGTTTAGGTTTTATGCCTTCTCTGGAGTAATCAGTGTGATCAGAGGAATGAGATACAGTGATTGTCCTTATCTGGATCATAAGCTAACAGTTGAGACAAGAGACTTGGGGCAATGAGATTGTCAGCTTCCAGTGAAAATATGAGTGGATGATAAGGGAGCAGTCCTAGTAGATAAGAGTGGTTTCAACCAGATGAAAAGTATAAAGATGTACTTACTGCATAGGTGAAGCACACATATGTCTGTTGTATCATGACCGACTACAACATATACGCAAAGATTGCTGAATAGAGGTATAATTAGCATTAGATGGAGTTTTATAGCATCTAGGATTACACATAGCAGATTTAATGTTTTGAAATTGGAGGTAATCGTAGTGTATATTGTAAATAAATCAGCTAAATTGTACATATATATGTCTAATTATGTATATATATTCACATATATATTCAGCTTTAATTTCACTTAATGTCCATAAATAGTATTTTAGTTATTAGAAAACTAATTTAGTAACATGATTAAGTTGATTTTTGTATAAACGACCAAAATGAGTTTTTTGTTTAAACCAAGATGTTGGAATGTGTGTGTGTGTGTGTGTGTGCGCGTGTATGTGTGTGTGTTTCAATTTCTTTTCTTCTAATCATTCAGATATTGAAACAAGCTGATTTTACATTTAAGTTGTGCAAGTAACGTGTACACATTCTGCTTTTCCTAGCCAGGGCTAACCTCAGTCAGCAGTTTTATAGGATGACCATTTTCAGGGAGAGTCAAGATCTTTCTTAAATGAAAAGTGAAATGAAAAATGAAATTCTATTATTCCTAATAGAATTACGAACAGTACCTTACAAATAGTACCTTAATGAGTTGATGTGTCTATTTGTTCCTTAGACATATTAGCCTAAATTTGTTTTTTAGTTCTAACATGTGAAATCACAAATAAAATACATAATTGTCACTTTAAAATAGAATCATATCAGCTGTTTTCACAGTATTTTTAGGCTATGAGTCACCAAATGTTTTCTTCAATGAGAGAGTGAAGTGTATTATTGAAAAATGACAGTGGTTGAATTTTCTACTTTGGCTTTCTATATTGGGCAATGAAAGCATGAAGTAAGATTCTTCATGGAGTGGCAAGTAGTTTAGTTCTTTTCATAAAAAAAAAAAATTAACTACCTACTGTACATGAGATATCATTCTAGACAGTGAGGATGCAAAAATAATGAGACCAAGCCTCTGATCTCAGGATTACAATCCACAGAGTGAACAGACTTGTGCAACTTAATAAATGTATATAACAAATGTACATATATCTCTATATGTATATATAAGGTATTATTTAGCAGAACATATGTAGCCTTTACCCGGTCTTTTTTTCACGAATAGTGAAGTAATTATTAGTATGAACTGCTATGCTCTAAGCTATTCAGAGGAAGAAAAACTTCATTTTGCATAAAAGAAGAAGGGCATGTTAGGTATGTTTGCAAGAGATGACTACACATGAATCTTGAAGGATTCTAAGGGATGATCAAGTCATCAAGGGAGGGTGTAGAGTGACATAAAGAAATCACTTTTGATGTAGAGTACAATGCAAAAAGCCTTTACCTAACCAATCTTTCCTGGATGTTATATGGAAGTTCTGAGATATTACATATATGGCAAAAAAACAGAGGGATATTAAGTAACCAATAATTTATGAGAAGCCTTTACCTTGTTTATGTCTCAGGTATCCTGGAAGCCAGGGTTGGCGCAGAAAAAATAAAGCTAAAGCAGAACTGTATCATTGACATCAGTGGGCCTTCTTTCAGGGCATCTGTACGTAAGTGATTCCTTTCTAAAGGTGAGGGTGAAGAGACAGAATTTGCTTATAGGTCCATCCCATGGCACTTAGTGCATATACACAGGGGGCAAAACAGAAGGATCAAACCATTTTACAGAGACCTGAAAAAAAGTGAATCAAATTACTAAATGAATCAAAGTGGAGTATGAAAAATATGCACTCAGGAAAAAGAAAAGTTATTTACAAGGAACAAGATCACAAGTGGCTTGAAATGGTACTGATGTTGGCAAGTGAGGTGTGGAAGAACACCCAACTTTTGGGAAGCTTAGTGACAATGCCACCGCATTTCTTATCATTTCTTGGTAATTTTTTTTTCCCCTCCGTAATAACAAAGTCTCTGATTTTTCACCAGTACTCAATTGGAGTTTTGTAGATTGCCCATTTCTAGTGCTACTCCTCTGTTTGATCCTAACCAATTTGCCTCATTATGTTTCTTCCCTTTTTTAGTGTTTTCTTCAGGGAGTTCCTGCCAATTTCACTCCTTCAACATTTCTCTATTTTATCTCCTTATTTTTCTCCTTTATCATCACTACTCATAGTCAGGCCTATATTATTTCTTGCTTGTATCATTGAAGGAACCTCCCACTTGCTTCAGTGCTCAGTGTTGCATGTCCAATCTATTCTGTAGATTGTAGGCAGAGTTTACTAAATATGATTCTACGTTAATTAAGTCATTGCCTTTCTTATAATACTTCAGTTGCTGTTCATTATTTTTAGAATAAAATTAAAAATTTCTTCCAAAAGCAAACAAATTCTTTGTAATCTTGCCCTTACTTATCAACTTCCCTAGTTTCATTTAAAAGTATTCCTGCCTACCATCTCTGACCTCTGCCTTCCTTTGGCTTTTCAGTCCATTTTAAATTGAACTACACTGACCTTATGTGTTTTCCAATGTGCCATTTTCTCTTTCACAGTTCTTTTTCTAATACTTCTTCTAACTCCAACTCTTCCTTTAGTCTTTATCTCAATTTTCACTGCTTCTGGGAGGCCTCCCCAACCCACCTGGGTCTTGGTTAGGTATTTAAAACATGAAGAGTCCTTTTATGCTGAGGTATTATTCATGATGCTTACCTTCTAAATCACTTTGTCTGTGATTCTAGTAATTATCAAATATTCTTCACCCTCTTTGAATACTCATTTCTAAAGTTTCTCCAAACACAGGCATATTTGAGTAATTTTTCCATGTTGTCCAAGGATTACATGGCACAAGAGCCATCTATTTCTTTATTCATTAAAATAATAAAAAATTCTGGGGTGCTTGGATGGCTCAGTCAGTAAGCATCCAACTCTTGGTTTCAGCTCAGGTCCTCATTTTGCGATTCATGAGATTGAGCCCTGCATTGGGCTCTGTGCTGGCAGAGTGGAGCCTGGTTGGTAGTTTCTTTCTCCCTCTCTCTCTGCCCCTTCTTTACTCATTCTCTGTCTCTTTCTCTCTCCAAATAAATAAATAAACATCAAAAAGTTAAAATAATAAACAAATATAATTAAAACTCTCTGTCTCTCATGGAACGTTTGAGATAATGAGTCAAATTAATAAGAAAGACAACATTTTTGATCACACTTGGTTGTCTCATACTATCTTCTGTCTCCTAATTCTACCCCCCTCGTCAATGAGCACTCACTCTCAACGGTAAGTTATTTGTGTTTTTTTAACTATCTTTTTGATCAGTGACTATCTATTGAGCAAATACTGTGAACTAGTGTTAGTATATTGAGGATATAATTGTAATCTCAAGATTAAAATGCAGTATTATAAAGGCTAATTATGTCTTTATTTTATGTTTTAAATTTATGGTTCATAGTTCTTTACTTGTTTTTCTACATTGAGTATAAACTTTGGGATAATAAATACTATTTTATTTACCATTTCTGTATCATAAGTATGCTTCTGGATATAGAATACTATGTACAAGAGATATTTAGCTCTATTTTAGCTCTATTCACAGAGAAGACAGCATGAGAAGAAATTATAAAACAATATACAAATTCCTCAGGTCAAAGGCAGGCATCATAACAAATTTACTCTCCAAGTCAAGGAGAGTATTATGCCTTTCCTGGGGTTATGAAGGTAACCAGTGTCTGAGTTTGGCCTGGAGCCTACTATTTCTAACCATGGTGGAAACATACAACTGTCCATGATAAAGGAGAAATGTGTGCTTTCTTTGAGTAGTCCCTTTCTGTGAGATATTGTTCAGAGCAATTCCAATTTATTTTATACTGTAAGAACTCAGGCATTTGGCAGGACTATATTGCCTGACTGTTTATTCATTCATTTATGTATCATCAAAATAATTATTGAGCATATGCTTCTTGCCTTGTGATATTCTAGCACTGGGCAATAGAGATGTGAACAAAATATACAAAATTCCCTGCCCACAAGAAGTTAATATATTCTAGTGGCGGGAAACATATAATAATAGAAATAAATAAGTAAACATTTAGGAATAGGCAGGCAGGAGGCTGGTATGGAGGAGTGGAGTGAATGGTGGAAAGGGAAGGAGATGAGGTCAAAGAAATAATGGAATGTTTGTACGGTTTTATAGATCACTGTTAAGATGTTAACACTATCCAGATTAAACTTTAACATTAACTCTAAAATGTGAGGCCACTGAAGGGTTTTAGGGAGGTAAGTGACATCGTCTAACTTGTTTTCAAAGGACCTTTTGGCTCCTATGTTGAAAATGGATTGCAGGGTGCAGGATGGAAGCAGGGAGACTCACTATCAAATTCAATAGTATTATAGGAGAGCGATAATGATGGCTTGGCAAAAGTGTTATCAATGGAAGTAGAAGAAGTGATCTTATTTTGGATTTGTTCTGAGAGAAGTGAGATAATTTCATAATAAATGACATATGGAGTATAACAGAAAGATGAATCCAAGGTATTTTGACATGAAGAACTGAAAAGATGGTACTTCCAAAAATTGAGATAGTGAAAACAATGTGAGGTGCAGATTATAGAGGTAAAAGGTTGAGAAGTTTGTTTTGTATGTAGTAAGTTTGATTGCCTATTAGACTTCCGAAGGGTGATATTGAATAGACAGATGGATAAAGAAGCCTAGAGTCCAAGGGAAATATCCAGGATGGAGATATGTTGGATGTAGTGATAAATCCTATAGGAAATAAATGGTAACTCTAGAATACCATCTGTGATTTTTAGAAATGTATAATCTGACTGGACATGATAGACACATAAAACTAATAAGAAATGCAAAGTGGTAGATGTAGTATATTTACAAAGTATTTGAGTACCAAAATGGATGATGAAAAACATAGGTGCAGTGACACCTCAGAGAAGGGAGATGTACTTTCAGGAAAGGGTGAAAAGAGAAGACACGATTTGAAATAGCCTAGAAGTACATGTTGAATTTCAGTACTTGCAAAGGGGAGAGGTATCTCAGGCCTAGGCTTTAGGGAATGAGAATACAAAACTCTTGAAACACAGATGAGATCTTCCATCTGTCTAGGAAAGTTTGTATGGAAGTCCCCAAAAAGATTATAAATGGTAGAATTGCTTAAGAAATGATGTGAATACGGGGTACCTGGGTGGCTCAGTCAGTTGAGCTTATGACTTCGGCTCAGGTCAGGATCTTGCAGTTTGTGAGTTTGAGCCCCACCTCGGGCTCTGTGCTGATAGCCCAGAGCGTGGAGCCTGTTTCAGATTCTTTGTCTTCGTCTCTCTTCCCCTTCCCCTCTCATGCTCTGTCTCTCAAAAATGAATAAACGTTAAAAATTTTTTTTTCAACGTTTATTTATTTTTTTTTGGGACAGAGAGAGACAGAGCATGAACGGGGGAGGGGCAGAGAGAGAGGGAGACACAGAATCGGAAACAGGCTCCAGGCTCCGAGCCATCAGCCCAGAGCCTGACGCGGGGCTCGAACTCACGGACCGCGAGATCGTGACCTGGCTGAAGTCGGACGCTCAACCGACTGCGCCACCCAGGCGCCCCAAAAAAAATTTTTTTTAAAGAAATGATGTGAAATTTATCTGGTAAAAAAGTATCCTTAACGATTTTTGAGTTAGTCAATAACATATGTGATGCATTGTTTCCTATAAAGGAATCTGATGGCCACGTTGAATTTTATTCAGTTTTGCAAATCCAGTTTCATCACTTCCTCCAAAATATTGTCCAGCAGAGCCCTGAAGTCTAATTAATTAATACAGGAAAAAAATGCCTAATTCCATAGCTTTGAAATACTTCTACTATTTTTTTTTTCAACGTTTATTTATTTTTGGGACAGAGAGAGACAGAGCATGAACGGGGGGAGGGGCAGAGAGAGAGGAAGACACAGAATCGGAAACAGGCTCCAGGCTCTGAGCCATCAGCCCAGAGCCCGACGCGGGGCTCGAACTCACGGACCGCGAGATCGTGACCTGGCTGAAGTCGGATGCTTAACCGACTGCGCTACCCAGGCGCCCCTACTTCTACTATTTTAAAATATAAATAGATGTAACACATTTATAAAAATACTGTTTACATGAAATTATTGTCATGTTTTCAAGTTCATACTTGTGATGATTAGGAAACAGTCATGTTAATGTTGTAAATTTCGATGCCTGGAGCAATATATATCCTTTTGCTCTAGGCACACTGCCTTTGTCAATTTTTCAGTGACCATTAAAAACCATCCCTAGAAGAGGAAAGCAACAATGGGAATTAAAGATGTTGAAATACTTTAAATCTCAAAATGTGTTTGCCTTCCATGAAGTGGCTGTACTTGCTCTATTTCTAGTCACACCTTAGTTTTCCAAGCAGACTGTATAATCTAAGTCTTTCTCTGGAGATAATACAGGGAGCAAGCCCCTTCAAAGAAAGGATTTGTGCTTGCTGGCAGCTCCTGGAGCTCTGTTCTGTCTGGTAGTTAAGATCTCCAGAGTGGCTTATGGGCTTTGTGTAATTTCTATCTGCACCCAGACAGCCGGACTTCATTTCATTTTATTTGCATTTAATAATAAGCTGCCTTTCCTTAGCTGTTAAATTGTGAATTATCAAACACTATCAAATCCTCCTTCCCATATTGTGAATACACTTACTTTGAAACAGACCCATTGGTAGCATGCTGGTTCCAGGGGAAAGCTGGGCTTCGTGCCATGTATTTCAGGGTGGGAACTTCTCTGATATATTTCTTTTGGGGCTAAAAAATGCCATTTCTGATCTAATGTGAACACAGGGAACAGCAGAGTGAGCTTTGTGGTGGATTCATCTTTAATTATTAAAACAGGAGAGATCATTCATACCTCTTTGAAGTGCTACTTTATTTTCAGGAAAGGAAATGAATGTACTACACTACATGTGAAGCAGGGTAGATAGTGATAGTAAAAAGGAAAAAAAAAGGAACAGAATAACAGAAGGAATAGAAAATAGAGGGGAATAGTGATTACAAAGAGGAAAGGAACTGTAGAAATGAGAACATTGGACAGAGTTGGCCTGCCTGGTAGGAAGCTGGTGCAGAGCTCTCAATAATATTTGGAAATAAGTGGATTTGAGATCTCTTCACAGATTCTTTGTCAGTTAATATAAATACAAGTGTATGTTGGCATCCACTGGGCTTATAAGAGCTAATGATGAAGGAAGGGATGAGGAGAAAGGGGGAAAGATTTTGTGTATTAAAACTTTCTGAGGAATTATGTCCTGTTGTGATAGATTTCAGAGGAAAACCACATATTAGGAAAACCACATATCAAAAAAAAAAAAAAAAAAAAAACTGGGGAAGCTAGAACAGAGTGAGTGATTGTGAGGAAGAAAGAGTCACAACCACAATAAAAAGTCACTCAACATCAAGCATCAGATATCTCAGTGTGTGGTTTTTCTTTCTGTCTAAAATTGTCCAGTCCTGGTAATTAGAAATTGAGCATAATGAAGGGGCTGGTCTGAGTCATGCTTTAATGAGTCAAGATTGCAGCAGGCCAGCATCCATTACATGGAAACACTTGTGTGTGTAGCAGGGGGTTGGGGGAGCAAGGTGTCATTTTTCAGGGGAGAAAATTACTAAAGCTCAAGGTGCATTAACAGAATTTGTCATGGGCCTAGGCTAGGCGTAGCAGAGGGAGCATGGGGTTTTAGGTGCATTAATGGAGTCTATGATTGTTATTCTCAATGTTGTTATAATCATGGATGATGTATACATTTATCAAAAATTAATTATAATTTAGTTGCTTATCATGCTTGATGAACTTGAGCCTTTTCTGGCTTACAGTGAAATAACCATAAGTTATAGAGTGGGTTGGGACTACAAAGATGTTTCTGATGTACACAGAATGTCGATATTTGCCACTGTAATAAGGTTCCCTCTTATTTGATTGTCCTGTAACCTGATGTATGTGGAAATGAAATGAATTTTCTCTAATAAAGAGAGAAATGTAGAAAGGTTAAAAAATATTTGCATAATGGGTGCCTTAGATACATACACCTGGAGTCAAAAGACCAGAGTCACTAATCCTCCAGCCATAATATCAGTTCCAACCTAGGGGATGCCCATGAAATGGTGCCCCAATGCAAATGAAATAACTAAAGCCTTGCTTTCTTACTGTTTCAGATAAATGTATAAATATACAATTTCATCTAATCTTAATGCCTACAACATTGCATTACACTAAGAACTAATTAGAGACATTTCTAATTTCATCATGGCTTTCTATTCAGTCTGTCTATGAAACATTTTCTCTAAGATTCACTTTACTAGATCACAGCTATAAGTTAAAAAGATATCTTAGATTGGACTTCCAAAAAAAATGGACCCTGAAATGAGGAGTTGTGTCAAACTGATTTATTGATTTTTCCATTCCAAGGAAAAATCAGTTGATGGTAGGGCAATGGGTATTGGAGGAGAAAAGTCACAATTGAGAGTAAAATATCAGGCAGACTACCACAGAAAGTAAGGCATACTTCAAAGTTGTCCTAACTGAAACAAGAAGGCCCAATTATCCCAGCACCTTGAATCATTGATTAGGGGCTTAATTGGAAGAACACAAATTTGGGGGCACTTTTAGTGCTCCATATGTTGAGGCAAAACAAACTCTAGGAGTCTGAGGCAGACCACTGACAAAAAGACTCAGTTGCTGGCTTTTCTGTTGAATCTCAGTGGGGGACAAAGTATATGAAAATGGCAGAGGATTTGAGGAGATACAGGAGAATGCTGACCCAATCTACTGCCGAGGGTGTGGCACTTCAGAGGCTCCATATTGCCTGCAAAATATGGTTATTGTCATTACTTCTTAGTATAGTCCTTGGTTTTTCTTCCTCGTCCCTCCCCCTCCCATTACTTCTAGCTTTTGAAGTATACCATGCTATTATGTGTTTCCTTGCCTTTGTGCATACGTTTTCTTCTCTGGAAGGACCTTAACTAACCTCTTCTCTCTCTCTCTCTCTCTCTCTCTCTCTCTCTCTCTCTCTCTCTCACACACTTTTTAAGTTCATGTATTTATTCTGAGAGAGAGAGAGAGCGAGTGGGGTAGGGGCAGAGAGAGAGGGAAAGAGAGCGTCTCAAGCAAGCTCCACACCATCAGCCTGGAACTTCATGCAGAGCTTGATCTCACAAACCATGAGATCATGACCTGACCCAATGCCAACAGTCAAACACTTAACCACCTTAGACACCCATGTGCCTCCAACCTCTTCCCTTTGATTGGCTAATGTACTCTTGCCCCAACCTGGTTGTGCTACTCAAGCTTTACCTTCTATGTGAAATTTTCTTTACCCAAATCTGGAATAATTGAAACTTGTTCCATCATAAAACTATGACACCTTTAGTTGCTAACATAGGATAATCACACTGAAGTATAACTTTTTAATTTGTTTCTGCTTACTTTGGTTATAGTGTCTATGTTTTTATTTATCTTTGAAAACCTAGAACCCATGATCCATGTCTGGCATTTGGACAGTATCAGTGAATTTTGCCGAATGTAACTGAATGTATAGAAAAGAATTTGAATGTAGGGGACATTGAGGTTTTTACTTGGAGGATCCTTTTGAGTTAATGAAGTTTAAACTATCACTCAGTGTAGAAATCTCTGTCTATTGCAGTCACAACCAGTGGGAGATTTGGTCTGTTTATTTTAAATAATTTTCCAGCCCAAACTGTCATCTTTAGTTTAACCAAATGGCCTTGAGTAGTAATAATCAATGGTGGGAGTGTTTGCTCCTTGGAGCCTAAATCTCCACACCCTTCTGTTAGTAATTATAATTTATATTTTGCCTAAAATTCCTTTTTAATATTTTAAACAAACATTTCCCAGAGATAGTAAGAGTGTATTCACAGTCAACACTTTCTAAGTTGAGAAGTCAGTAGAGAATACCAATGCTGATTATATATCAATGCATGTTAATATCATGTTCAAAAGTGACACTTTCCCATCCCTGTATATTTCATAGACATTCACGGACATTGCTTGTATGTTTTCCCCTGATTATGTCACTGGAAGGGTCTCCTTTTGCTGAGTCTTTTTCTATGATCCTGCCATACGTTTGTAAATCTTGTAACCAAACTAGCAATGCAGTTTATGGCTTTCAAGTTGGTCAATGTGAAGAGGAAATGAAATATAAATAATAACTGAACAATGTTTTGTCATCATCAAAGGGACAAAGAATATAGAATTGAGACAAGATACAAGCCTATTATAAAGGCAGAAATCATGGGTGATCCGGGAGTGTTATGAGGTATAAGTGATATAAAAGTGATTGCAATGTGAATTTATGCAGCATCACTGTAACCAAAGAAATCCCTTTTTGCCCGTTATTTTTCACTGTTAGAAAGTATCTTTTCTGCTTTTTACACAACTCTTCCCTACCCATTAGGACCTTTATCATCCCTTGCCTATCTACCACAGCTGGAAGTTGGCTAGGTTTTGGAATAGACACTAGAGAGCCCATGTTTGCATTTTTTCCTACCCACCATCTGTTCACAGAATGGATTACAGTTGCCTCCAGTTAAAAAGCAGATTGTCTTGGCCCAAGGTCAGGAGAGAAGTCTCAGCATCCTGTTTGATTGCTGTAAACCTCTTCCCCATCCCTACAAGACAGGAATGTAACATCTGCAATTAGAACTTGGGTCCCTTGACTGGTTCCTCTGGATATTGCTTAGCAACTTTCAACTGGAAATTCACAAAAACACTTTTTCCTTCTTTGTCCTTGCTTCCTTTTTCTTCATTTCAATGTGTCTTCTATTAGGCTCTGTTTTTTAAATTTTAAGATGCCTGCTGTCATCCTTGATTTACCTTCAGATGTCCTTATGCCTAGAATGTTCAGAGCTGTGGTCCCAATATATATTAGGGCCTGTGAAAAGACCTACTGTTGTCTTTTGCCAAATCACTTTGGCATCATGTTCAAGAGAAAATTTTGTATTTTCTGTCTCTTTACTTTGTTTATTAGTGCCCAGGATCAGAGAAACAGAAGACACTGGAGCTGAAAATTAAAATCTTCCTCAGATTGCTATGCCATCAGTTTGGAAGAGAGATAAAAAGATATATATGTATATTCTTTCTGCCGCTTCTTCTCCCTTCTACCGTGCTTTCTGTTGGCATCTAGTAAAATATTTTTCCATATCTCAGGGCCCTTATTTTTATTTTAAAAAGGATTTACAAAAGTAGAAATTGTCCTTTTGTTAAATCCAGGCAATTGCAGAGTTATGTACCTTTTGGGCACTGGAGAAGCCTGTTGGTATAAATTGTCCAGAGGTGTAAAAAGGCAAGAATCATTGAGAATGAAAAGGTGAATGCAAAAATACTCAACATCTGTCTGTTCACCTTTACCTTCAGGTGAACTGACTGAACAGTTACTTGAAATTCTGAAAAGTAGGGTCATTGTATGTATCTTCCTAATGATTTCCTAATTTGTTAGTCAAGTGTCCTGACTTGTTTCCTCAATACTTCTACAACATTTGCTCTGCTACGATATCTTCTTTTTCATATCCATTCTTCTCATATGTTCATCTCCCTTCCTCCAAAGGTCCAACTTCCACCTGTCAAAATTCTAGTTATCCTTCAAGACCCAGTAAAAATGTTGTTTCTTCCATTATGACTTCCCTGATTGCATTAGCTGGAGGCCCCAGGACAGAGGATGGTATTTTAGATAAATGGAAAAGAGTATGATCATATGACTGTATTAGGAATACTACGGAAGATTTGTGGTCATTAAGAGTGACAACATAGTTTATAACCAGATGGCAGATCACCTTGAATGTCTATGCAAATAGTTGAATATTAGAGATAGGAAATGTAAAGTTATAAAGATTTTTACGTATCAAAACAGAACATCAAGAAAATTAACTCTATGACTGAATAGAAGATTTATTGGACAAAAGCCTCTCAGATATTCTGTTTACTCCAAGTTCTATCTTAACCATTGTGTCATACTAATTTCTGTGTTATTGGCATTTACTGTGTGCTCGTGACTTTAGTATATTCAAACAGATTTGGATTATAAAACTTTCACTACTGCTTTACTAACCATGTAACCCTGAGCCAGTCTGAGATTTAATTTCCTTATCTATAAAATTAGGAAAATAATATTTAAAATTTCACAAAGTTCTTTTGAGGATTAAAGTAAATAATATATGTAAGGTAATTAGTACTATTTCCAGCTTATAGTAAGTATTCAATAATTGGTAGTGTTAGTATTAATATAAATAATAATAACTATTCCTTGTTTGATTCTTTAAATCACATTTCAACAAGACCATTGTACACATACCGATTAAATCATCCATGACTAAAGCTCTCTTCATCTAGATAAAATGTTCCTTGTTCTGGGCTAAACTATGCCCTAATGCCACCCCCCCCCCCCAAAAAAAAAAGAAAAACCTGTGTTGAAGTCCTAACCCTCAGTACTTTGGGATGAGACCTTATTTAGATAGATATAGGGCTTTTACAGAGATAATCAAGTTAAAATGTGATCTTTAGGGTGGACTCTAATCTGGTATGAAAAGTATCCTTATTAGCGGAGGAAATTTGGATATAGATATGTACAGAGAGAAGATGATGTGAAGTCACAGGGAGAAAATGGCCATTTACAAGCCAAGGACACAGACCTAGAACAGATTCTTCCCTCAGGGCCTTCAGAGGAACCGATTCTGCAGATACCTTAATCTCGGACTTTTATCCTCAAGAACAGTGAGCAAGATTCTGTTGCTTAAGTCAAATAGTTTGTGGTACTTTGTTACAGCAGCCCTAGTAAACTAATTTATACCCCCAAACATTTCCCAAGGCATTCATTATCTTTTAAATTACTTGCTCCATTCAGTGCCCCAAATGATAACTAGATAGGGTAAAAATTTTTAAATAGGATGGCAACCATATTAAGTAAAGCATTCATATAAAATGTAGACTTATGAAAATCTCTTAACAATCATAGGATACATAGCTTCAAATCCTTGTGAATAATTAATTTGTAAAGATGACTAGAGAATGGAAATGCCCCACTGATGTTCAGACTGGATAGGTTTATAGTTTGCCTACAGTGCATCCTCTTTGCCCTTAAGATTCAACTTGGCCCTAGCCAAGTTGCATTTTATTGCATTCCTTGCACCTTTAGGAGTGCTCTCAAGTAATGGTAACTATAAAAATAAACGTTTGAATGCCAAAGATCTATCTTACATTGATGCAGTCAGCTTATGTGCACTCTTCTATTTGGGACTCTAACAAGTTATTTCATAGAATCATAGCATTTTACTGCTTGCTGAGAATTAAAAGGATTTTAATCAGTTTTGTCATGTGACAAATATGGGAACTGAATTCAGAAGATGGGAAATATCTTGGCCAAGGTTGTGCAGATAATTTCAGTTCTCCCTTACTTCAATCTTCCATTTTAGACTCTTGGAGACAGTCTGATGGGTTTTTTCTTTGATTTCCTCCTTCTTGATATTCCTGTGGGAATAAAAGAAGCTAGATTCTTACCCTGTGACTTAGCAGAGCTCAATGACTTACGTGTACCCCTGCTTGTCCTATAATCCAACGAGCTTCAGAGACTGCTTAGCTCCTAGTATCTCAGTCATTCATTTCACATATTCTGGTTGGTGTTGTTTTGACATACAGCTTTTGCAAGTGAGGGGAAGGAGAGGGAGGGTAAAGGGAGCTTTGCCCCAGGTATCCATGCTGGACTTCTTTGAATTAGGAAAACATAATCATTCATAAAATAGTGTGAGAGAATTGTACCTTCTAAAATTAGATGCGTTTTCTGTGTGGGAGGACAGGTGATGATATACCAAAAAAGGTGAAAAAATCACAAAACAACCCTTGAAAATTACCTTTTCTCTGCCTAGGATTTTTAGATTGTTCACATATACTGAGAACAATGCACCATCTGTCATCAATATTGGGGATAATCCAAGTGATTCATTAAGTTTATCACTTTATAGATCCCATATTACCTAATATTCCATGTTAATGGGCCTAAATATGTATTTCAAGATGCAATAACTCCCAACCTGCACTGTGCATCAGACCCACCTTGTGGTCTTTTCTGAAATAAATTAACATAGATACCCATGTCCCACTTTCAGAAAGTCTGAGTCATTTGGTCTGAGATGTGGATCATATGGCAGTTACTTCTTTGAAATATTTCCATGTGATTCTAATGTACAGATCGTTGAGGTCAACTGATTTAGTGATTCCGTAAGCCAAGGCAGTTGATGTGTGAGATGTTTGAAATATATTAATATTCCTCAGAATAAAGATGATAAAGTGAGAGACACCCTCTTCCTGAGTTGAGATCTGAGATAGCAGAAGGAAGCCTAGGAAGTAACCAGAGAAAAGTCTGGAGGATGCCTTTTTAATCTTTTGTTCTTCCCTAAAACATATGGCACATCATTTTTATCAGAAGAAGATGACAGTTTACTGTGCATTGCCAAGCAGAGATGGGTCAAATAATTCTCTGCCTTCGTGAATGAATTTCATCCTAAACAAGTGAAATAGATTTGTACTTATTTAATTTAACAAAGCCTTTTTATATGGCTTGGTCTGAGGTTAGTAGGTTTGTATGTCAGATGACGGAGGAAAATGCTGGTTAGAATGCAGCTATTATACACAAATATACTAATGAGCAAACTATGTGTGAAAAATGGGTGAAAAATGGGTAATTGTCACTAATGCCTTGCTGATGTTTTCATAATGATCTGTCTAAGTACTAAAGCTAATTATTGTCATGGCAATTTGGCCCAACATCACTGGGATGATCCTGGCATTGGTGAACAAGAATACGTGTTGCCAGTTTGGTATACACTTTGAGTCTTTTTTCCTTTTTGTCTTCATGTACACATGCTGTATGTCATTTTGTATATGTTTCTAAGTATGTACTTATATACTTCATTTTCCTTTTATTTTCTTGTTTTCCAAGCTTTGTGTTTCATCTTTTTCTCCTATTTCCTTTTACTTTTTATTTCAGACTCAATAGCCCTACGATCTAATCTTGGTTCTACTGTAATGGCAAGTCATTTCATCTCTATGAGCCTTTTTCCTTAAGTATAGGTATAAAGAAACTAGATAAACACTAATGTCCTTCTTCAAAATAGTAGACTTCTAGATTTCTCTTGCATGTCTGCTCTATGGTGGTATCCATGACTTCATTTTTATCAACTTTATTTATCACCATGAGTATTCATTTTGAACCATAGGTTGTAGCAAACAAAGTGCCTACTATTAGTAGTCAGTGGCACAGGAAATGAAGTTCCTCTGCTACAGAGATGTAGATGAGGGAGAAAAAAATAACCTTCAAATATGAAAACATACTTCTAAATACATTGCACTGTGACACTACCACATTCAAATTTTCTCCTAGGATAGATATTATTATGGAATAATTTTTCATTAATAATCTCTTAAATAAATTATTGTAGCAATGACTTGGATCTGTATAGCATCTAGGGAAGAGATTAGATCTCTTATCTCAGTTTATGACTTCCCTAAGAGATACTAGGGGCAGCTAGTAATTATCCTTTATTTTTATTTTTTATTTTAGGTAGGAAGCAAGATTTGGCCCATTGTCAACCCTTGCCTTACAGTCATGTCCATATTGTATGGTCCTGAGACACTTAGCCCAAAAGAAATACTGATGTTCACATTCAGGTGCTCTTAACAAGGGATATTAACATATCAAGGTGCATTAAATTGGCATCTAAGAGGTGATATCTGTGCTATTCAACTTGACAATCATTGAAAGCAAGACCCACTTCTGGAAGGGATAAAATTTCCAATAAGTAACCTGAAATCTTGAATAGAAGATTTCCCAATTTTGTCCAAAGCTCATTGGACTCCAGATATAGGTTGTTGTCTAGGCTATGTCCAGCTCATGCAAGTGATGTGTTTCTGCAAAATAATGCTAAAGTTGAAAATCTAAAAAATGATTTTTTTTTCTTTTCTTTCCCATATACACTTCAATTGTGACTTTCCCTGAGGGAAAAGTTGAAGTGTATATGAAGTGTATATTCAGTCATTCACATATATATATGTATATGTACACACACACACATACACATACATACTGTGGGACAAAATGAAGAATGTATCTTTTACAATGCTAATACTGTCTTAATTTTTGGTGATGAACAATTCATATTCACTTCATTCTCTTATACAGTCCTCAATAAGAAAAATTAGTCAAGATATAACCAATATGCATGATCCTTCATACACTATAATGCATACATGCATATATCTGCATGCCCACACAGTGCTAGATATGTCAACTGGTTAATACCTGTATAATTGGGCAGTCCAAATAACCCTTAAATCTTGTATATCTTAAATAGAGAGTGCTTAGTTGAGAGAGACAAGTGGAAATGCTCCAGGAGAGAACCCACCAATTTATTAGTATTCTTCACTTGTTTGGATCTGATAAAAGAAAAAAGAGTAGCAAACGAAGAGTAAATAGGTTTTTTAAAAATAAATCAAGCATTTCTTCCTATATGAGTGCCAGTGAAGTCTAAAAACCTAAGTACATTTTGTCAGAATTCAGTTCAATGTGGATGGTTATATCCTGTACAATAAAGAATATAAGAAGCAGTGTTTCTTTCAGCATTCTGAATTTCCTGAAATAATTTTATTAGTAATAAGATGATAATTCCACACTACTTTTACTATTGCAATAGTAATAATCGATAAAAACAAAAAGCAGAAAACTATAATCAATCAATATATAATCAAACTATATTGGTTGGTTGAGCACTGGACTCTTGATTTTGGCTCAGGTCATGATCTTGTGGTTTGTGGGATTGAGCCCCATGCCAGGCTCCACACTGACAGCACAGAGCTTGTTTGGGATTCTCTCTCTCCCTCTCTCTCTATCCCTTCCCTGCACTCTCTCTCTCAAAATAAATGAATAAGCTTTAAAAAACCTTATAATCCAAATAGTCATCAATAAGACAGTGCTTGAAGCTATCATGGTATATTCATAATATGAAATGATAAAAATTTGAAAAATTTGAAATTGATAAAAATGAGTTATTTCTGAATCTATTCGATGTCGAAGAATGTCCACAACACATGAGAAGAATGTGGTTTAATCATTTGTTCATATTCATATGGCCTGAAATAGGTTGCATTGGATTTTATATACCAATTTCCCTAAATGTAAAGCCATTGTTATCATCAAAGTGTTGTAATCACACAATATATAGGGTAGTGTCCTAAAAAGGCTCCAGGTATATAGAGTTTTACACATGGAAAGCCAATGATTACACAATGCTGAATCAGAAATTCTGAACATAGAAAGGAACTTGGGCAAGATTCATAGTTTATGACAATGACAAAGTTTCCATCCTTCAATTCTATATTTGTTGGCAGGTGGGTCTTTTCCATTATGACATTGTCTATGGTTATCCATGTTAAACAAATTTCCTTTCTTGCCAAAATATTTCTTCTACTCCTGCTTCCTCTATTTATCACAAATCTTTCTGTGCTGGTTCTTATGGTTTCTACCTCTTGTCAGACATTTTTTTCCCCCTTTTAAACCCTCTAATTACCTATAAAGGATTCTTCAATATCATTTTCAGTTTGACCAACTTTTACTTCTATTCCTCTTGCCCACCTAATCCCAAGAGATTTTGATTTGAATAGTTTTCCAACAATGTAAGTTACATGTTGTCATTTATTTGTGTAGAACCCTCAAAAATCTTTCCAGAGCTATACAAATAAAATCCAAGTTTCTCCCCCAGCCTACAAAGGCCATACGTCGTTTGGCTTTTTCCTAACTTCCAATAACATGTACTCTGCTCTTCATGAGTCAGGCTAGCTATACTCTTTTGTTGAAATGCCCAGCCCTGAATCTCTGAATTAGGGTCTTTGTTGTCTTTCTCGACCTCAGAGAAGTTGCTCTGGCCACCTAAACACTTTATATATCAGCAGACTGTTTTAATTGTCAGCACAACATTGAGAACATACAAGGATATATTCTTGGTTATATCAGTGAAAAATGATCATCTTTGTTTGTAATTACTATAGCAATAAAACTTATAGTCAGTAATACAATCAAATTGCCCACTGATGCTTTTATGTCTTTAAAATTTACCTTAAGTAATAACAACATTCAGAATGCCTGCAAACACACAAATGCTCTTCTTAATAAGAAAGAACTTGTTTATATCATGGTAGGACTCACTATTTTTTTTCTAAGCAATTACTGATAGTAAAAGAACAGATCAAGTATAAGTCTTGTTTTATGTGTTACTTCTGCCACCTAGGAGTGTGTTACCTTGGCCAATTTAACTTTGTCAAGTTTCAATCAGCTGTAAACTTAAATTGATACTATTTATCTTATAGCCACTATCTACCATTCCAACTAGGTGATGTGGTTTTCTAATGGGGTGGGTGTTCTCATGTCAACCTTATTGCAGTGTTTACAGTCACAAATGACAATCATTTATTTGTGTAATTAGTTTATTTGTTGTTTGCACCACTAGACTCTCATGATATCAGAGATAGTATGTATATTGCAAGTCTGTAAATCATCAGCATCTAATTCAGTGTCAAAACATAGAAGACTCTCAATAAATATTTATTCAAATAATTAATTACTTTACTTCTTATGAGGATCAAATAAGATGATATGTGGGGTGGTTTTTTATGAATTCTAAAAGACACCACAAATATATAGTAGTAAATTATTCTCTCCACTACTGTTACTGCTTCTCATTCTTCTTCATACCACAGAAGGAAGACCACCCTTAAGGTGAGTGGGTTTCCAGAAATTATCTTTTGTAGAGACCTCTATGTGAATTTTAAAATGTTCCCAAATTAGTATGTCTGCAACCTTCTGTTAGCCCAATGTCTTGTGAACCCTTGAAAGAAATATGGTATCAGCCACTAGGAGCAATATATTAGCTAGGCCACCCACAGGGAA
Source organism: Puma concolor (assembly GCF_028749965.1). NCBI lineage: Eukaryota > Metazoa > Chordata > Mammalia > Carnivora > Felidae > Puma > Puma concolor. The sequence continues at coordinate 97,270,414 of NC_141675.1, forward strand.
TTGGGCCTCGCCACAGGACCTCAGGCTTGACTCAAGTCATGAGCCTTGGCACACTCTGGAGGACAGAGTGTCCTCACACAGAAAAGAGTTTTGGAGGGCACTGCGAAAAGAAGAAATAGATGCACCTGGTTTTAGGATCTAGAGGGAAACAGAAATTCCGATTAAGGCATCCCAAAGTTTAGGTACCCTGGAGGCACAGGAATAAGGTCATGACTTTTCCATCTTGTGTCTGGGGTAGAAGAGGGCGTAGTAGACACCTGGAGCTTGGTTCACTCAGAGAGATGTGTTCAACTGATTTGTTGGCTCTCATTCTGGGCTCCAGTTAACTGGTTACTTTCAAGACAGCTGCACTCTCTGTTTCCTTATTAGTTGAAGGGGACCAATGATGTTTTTCTATTCTATCTCTCAATAATTTATGTGTATATTTTGTGTGTGTCATAGACACACATATTCTTTATGAAAAAAGAAAGGATTCTATAGAATTTAAATATTATTAGCAGACATCGAAATAAAAGGTGAATATATTATGACTTTGAAGAAAGTGTAGGACATTGGTCAATAAATTAAATAGTGAGTTTTTGTGTGATGGGAAAATAATATTTGAACTGATAGGGTGAAGAAAGGAGGGAATACAAAGGAAAAGGTTTGAAGTTGTTTGTCTTAGAAAGAGTTAAAATTGATAAGACAAGTTCTGTGTCTTACAATATGGAGCTAAAGATTTGGATTTTACTTAATATCTGTGAAGAGATTATTGAATATGGAGCTGATTGACAAAGTTTTAGAAATACTGATTTGGCATTAAGTAATGGATTATATAAATATTTATAGGTGCTAATTGACCTCACAGGGGCATCTTTGAAATGTGTTTTCCTTCTTCAACTTCCTTTAAATTTTGTCTTGGCACCAGTAGAAATATGTAGTCTGTGGGTATCCAGCATGCAAATCCAAATAGTGCTCTTACTAGTTACATGTAAAAACTGTTCTAAGAAAAAATGCTGAAAGACAGATTGGCAAATAGTACAGAAGTGTTCTTTCTCTGGCTGAACCCAAAGAACCATTAATAACAAAAATTAAACTATGGCTTTCATTAAGTGTTTGTATAGTTTCAAGGATAAAACTCTAATCCCCTTATAATTGCCTGATATCAGAAGTGTTGTTACTATTTTACCTTTTGTTTTGGAAACATCAGGTCAAGCTCCAGTTTGGCTTGTGAAGATAAAACATTTTGTTACTGTAATAAGAAGGAATTGTTTTTCATCATACATTTTATCCAAAATGAGAGACACAAGTTTTTCTATTTGAGAAATACGTAATTAGATGCAAGAATACCTCATCATTATTATTTAAAATTAACCTTCCTACTGTTTGTTTTACCTTATTATTACCATATTCATCAGAATTCAAAGAGTATTCCTTTTTTTTTTTTCAAAGAGTATTCCTTGTAAGGAATTGATAAGACATATAACATTTAACTGTAGCACCTCTCCAACCTACAGATTGTGTTCCAAAATTTTCTGGGCAAGCATTATTCTCAGTAATTATTTTAAAGTTCTGAAGAGTGAGTATTTCTATATTAATAGCAAAACTTCCTGAATATTAATAAATTTAGTGTATGGTTGGAGTCAAATAAAAACAATAAAAGTAAATTATATACATAGTAAAAATATGCACAATAGTTATTATCATATCAAAAAAGTACTCATAAATGATAAATAGTTCATGTAAATGTCTACATTTTACAGGATGTTTATACAAAATGAGACTTGAGTGTGTAGAAAAGTATGTTGGGATTTTAATCCTGAAAATACTAGAGGATTCAATGGCTAAAGTGAAAATCTAGAATGCTCTTAAAGTGAATGTGTTAATTTTATGCAGTTTCTTTACAATACTTAATTTCAGGACTTTTGTTTGAGTCTCAACTCTAAGAGTCAAGACAATTCATTATAGATATTATAAATGAACTCTATCATTAAGTAGAGTTATTATTATAAATAACAAAATATATTTTATTGAAAAATGAAGAGGAAAAAGGAAAGATGCAGCATTTTATGTATACCGTGATATCCATAATATAAAACAAAAAACCAACTAGTGAGTAAAAAAAATGTTTTAGTAAAAATACTAAATGTTAGTACTGTTTAGCACTAGATGATAGGACTAAGGGAGTTTATTTTTATCTTTTTAATTTTTAGGTGTATTACAAATTTCCTAAATTTGATGAATGAATTTTCTTCTAAAAACATTTAAAAAATGATTTATATGTAATGATGAAAGTTTTAATTTAAAGATTTAATTATTTAATTAATTTTTCAAATACTGTCTCAGCAACAAACAGCAGCTCAAAACCATTTAATTATTTAATTAATTTTTCAAATACTGTCTCAGCAACAAACAGCAGCTCAAAACCATTTAACGTGGAACACAGCTTAGAGTCCTTTTCCCTAACAGTGGTTAAAATAGCCTCTTTTTCTTCTCTCAGTAATAATATAATGATGATCATCATAAGGATGATAGACAAAGAAGACAAAGCATTTATTTGAAAAGCATAATATGCATTTCAAAGCAATTTACACATAGATTTACTCATTTGTTTCTCATGATACCAACTCTGTGAAGTAAATGACTTATTTATCAAGGGGAATCATTCCTTTTTTTGTTTGTTTGTTTTTTGGTTTTTGGTTTTTTTGGCTGGGTCCAAGGCGGAATGATTAAAGGAGCCATACAGTTGGCAGGGGAGGCTTGACTGAGCTGTTATTTATTTACCAAGGGAGTATTTTCATCACCACTTCTTCATTCTCAGAATCTGCATTGGTAGCAATTCATATTCTGAGGTCCTAGGAGAACTTGCGACCTCCAGTTCTCAAGTGTACATTTAGATTCATAGCTTGTAGAAAGATCTGTAGGAGCACCTGGGTGGTTCCGTTAAGCATCTGATCTGGTCATGATCTTAAGTTTCGTGGGTTTGAGCTCCATGTCATATTCTCTGCTGACAACTCGGAGCCTGGAGCCTGCTTCAGACTGTGTGTCTGCTTCTTTCTGCCTCTCCCCCACTCTCATTCTGTCTCTCTCTCTCTCTCTCTCTGAACAATAAATAAGCATTAAAAATATTTAAAAAAAAAAAAAAAAAGAAAGATCTGTACACTAATTGCAGTTTGGGTGGCAGCAAAAATGCATCAGTAAATGAAGTGTTAACAGTTATAGTGGCTTACAGAGCCAAAAGTGCCAATAACAGAGATCTTTCTGATCATTCTATGTTGTATTCTGTTGTTGAAATTAATAGAGCAAGCTTTAAGCAAATAATAGAGCAAGATATAACCAAATATTTAATAGCTAAGGTATATATGAGCAGAGGTTGGTTTTCATTGCTACAGTTGACTTCTTTAGTGACATGGGACCAGACATCTAACTTCTTCATACCTCATTTCATTTCTAGTAAAATATATTTAATGTTGTAATAATGTTTGTCAAGCTTATGATAATTTTAGAAGTTAGGTACTAAGTGTCAAGTGGCATTATACCCATACAGTGAACAATGCTTTCCAGTTTTCTCAAAACTTTTCATGAAAATCAAATGTCTCCACGCAAAAAAAATTTGTATCCTCTTGAATGCATTATAAACCAGCTTCTTATTGTATTATATGTTTACGTAATTTTATTGAAAATGACTAGGGGACCATTGCTGTCCTCAGTCAAATAGAGAAATTTTCATTGTCCTGCAATGTATTAATCACATTTTATTCTTACATGATCATAAATGAATACTAGAGCCCAATCTCTTTACTGTTGGTCTGTCTTACCATATTATCTGAGTACTATGTAGATGACATTTTCTTTTATATATGACATTAATGATGGAACTAGATATTAAGTAGAGGAACTTAAATAGGTTATTATAATAAAATGTGAGAGTTCTTGTCTGTTTTGTGTCACCAGAGTCTAGGATTTTTAAGAGGTTTGTAGATTGTCTTTGATCATGTTGGTCTACTCACCCTAGAATGTTCTTCATCACCTTTGATATATGAGAAACCATTTGTTGGTTTATAAACATTCCAGGAGTAAACTGAAACTGGCCCCTGTATGTGGAGGTCATGGAGAGACTGAAGAATGAGTCTGGACACTCCAGATTGGTAGGTGGCAATTGCAAGGGAATTAACATAGGACAATTGCCTGGGATAGCTGCTAGACAGGTAGGTCTCTGCACCTGCCCACCAAATGTGTATATGGAGTGTATATGGAGGCTTTAATTGAGCTCAGTCATGTGTACTGTCAGATGATCTCAACACCATGTCACTATCTCAAAGTCGTGTCCTTGAAACAGCCTCTGGGGGTGAGGAAAGCAAGCGGAATGCACATTCCAAGTATGGAGGAGGGTATAAGGAGCCTCTGCAGAGTTGAGCTCATGGGTCAACGGGTGGTCATGTCTTCTTGATGACCTCCCCCAACACCATTCCAAAGCCCACTACCTCATGAGACCTCAGTATTAATTATAGAACCTCATGTTACCACATGTGATAATCTAGATGCTCCCTATTTTATCCAGATTATTGGAATCCATTTTTCTTCAACATGCAAAATTATCCAATACAAATTCAAATTAATGAAATAAATTCAGACGTCTTCCTCACACCTTTCTGAAAATATCTAGGGTTTCATTTGGGGAAGGTATGGTGAAGGTATGGTGAAGGTATGGAGATCATGTAAACTTCAGTAACTTGTTTTGTAACTTTTTATTTTGACAAAATACACATAGCATAAAATTTCATGTCTTAACCATTTTTAAGTGTACAGTTGAGTGATAATAATATTGCTGTTCAACCATTGCCATCATCTGTCTCCGGAACTCTTTTATCTTTTAAAACTGAAACTCTATATACATTAAACAATTACTCCTCATTCCTTCTCTCCCAACTCTTGAAAACCACCATTCTATGTTCTGTCTCTGATTTTGACTACTCTCAGTGCCTCATGTAAGTTGAATCGTATAGTATTTTTCTTTTCGTGACTGGCTTATTTCACTTAGCATAATGTCTTCAAGGGTCATCCATGTTTTAGGATATTCCAGAACTTACTTCCATTTTAAAGCTGAATAATACTCCATTGCATGTGTATATCACATTTTGTTTATTCATTCATCTGTCAATGGACACTTGGGTTTCTTCTACATTTTAGCTATTATGAGTAATGCCACCAGGAATGTGAGTATACAAATATCTATTTAAGTCCCTGCTTTCAATTATTTTGTATATACGCTCAGAAGTAGGATTGTTAGACTTTATAGTAAATCTGTTTTTAATTTTTTGATGAACTGGCATACTACTTTCCACAGTGGCTATACCCTTTTACATTCTCACCAATAAAATGTGAGGGCATTCAATTTCTCCATATCCTCACCAGCCAGTATTATTTTCTGTTCTGTTGATAATAGCCATCCTAATGGGCATGAAGTAAGTGGTGTCTCATTGTAGTTTCAATTTTTGAATTTCCGTAAGGATTAGTGATCTTAAGCATCTTTTCATATACTTATTGGCCATTTGTATATACAGAGATGTCTATTTTAAGTCATTTGTCCATTTTTGATTTGGCTTGTTTGTTTTTGTTCTCAAGTTTTAGGAGTTCTCTACATATTCTGTAGATTTATCTCTTACTAGATCTGTGATTTAGAAATATTTTATCTAATTCTTTGGGTTGGTTTTTACTACGTTGATGGACTCTTTTGATATCTGAATCTTTAACATTTGTAATGCAGTTCAGTTTGTCTACTTTTTTTTTTTTCCTTTTACCTATGTTTTTGCTGTCACATCCAAGAAATCATTACCAAATCCAATGTGGTGAAGTTTTTGGCTAAAGTTTTCTTTGAAGAGTTTTACAATTTTAGGTCTCACATTTAGGTCACACATCTATTTTAAGGTAATTTTTTTTTTTGTAGATGGTGTTAGGGAGAGGCCCAAGTTAATTATTTTGAATATGGATACCCAATTTTCCCAGAACCATTTGTTCAAATGGTCATTTCCCCATTGAATGGTCTTGGCATCCTTTTAAAAAATCATTTGGTCATGCATATAAGATTTTATTTCTGGACTCTCTATTCTACTGTCTATTCTTTTGAGCTGTATGTTTGTCTTTGTGCTAGTACCATGCTGTTTTGATTATTGTATGTTTGTAGCAGGTTTTGAAATCAAAACATTTAAATTCTTCAGCTCTATTTTTCCTTTCCAGATGTTTTTTTCTGACTATTAATTGTCTCTTGAGATTCCATCTGCATTTTAGGATGGGTTTTTCTACATCTGCAAAAATTATAATTGGGGTTTCGGTAGGGATTGTATAAATCTGTAGATTGTTTTTGATAGTGCTGACATCTTAACAATATTAAGGCTTCTAATACCCGAACAACAATGTCTTTCCATTTCTGTTTGTCTTTTTAAATTTCTTTCAGAAATGTTTTGTAGTTTTCGTTGCACAAGGCTTTTACCTTCTTGGTTTATTCCTAAGCATTTTACTTTTTTAGATGCTACTGCAATTTTTTTTTTTATTTTATTTTTGGACTGATCACTGTTAGGGTATAGAAATGCAAGTGATTTTTTTGTTGCCTTTGTGTCCTCCTACTTTCCTGAATTCATTTGTTAGTTCTAACATTGTGTGTCTGTGTGTGTGTGTGTGTGTGTGTGTGTGTGTGTGCCATCTTCAGGATTTTTATATATAAGATCATATCATCTACAAATAAAGATAATTATATTGCTTCCTTTTGTTTTGGATGTCTTTTGTGTATTTTTTTCTTGACAATTTCTCTGGCTACAACTTCCAGTACTATGTTGAGTAGAAGTGGTGAAAGCAGGTACCTTTGCTATCTTCCTGATTCTAGAGGAAACACTTTCAATCTTTCACCCTTGAATATGATATTTAAGGTAGAGTTTTCATAAATGGATTTATTATGTTTCAGTAGTTTCCTTCTATTCCTAATTTTTTGAGTGTTTTTATCATGAAAGCATGTTGTATTTTGTCAAAATTTTTTTTCTGCATCAACTGACATTTAATATGTTTTTTTTTCTTTTTATCTTTCATTCTGTTAATGTAGTATATTAGAGTGATTGAATTTTGTGTGTTGAACTACCCTTGGAATTCATTTGCCATTGTGTGTAATCTTTTTAATGTGATACCGAATTTGTTGATGTTTTGTTGAGTATTTTTGCATCAGTATCCATAAGAGTTATTGCTCTGTAGTTTTCTTGTGGTATCTTTGTCTGACTTTGGTATCAGGGTAATGCTGTCCTCATACAATGAGTTAGAGGGTGCACCTTTCTCTTAATTTGGGGGGAAATTTGAGAAGAGTTGGTGTCAATTCCCCTTAAATGTCTAGGAGATTTTAGTGGTGAATCCATCAGGTCTAGGGCTTCTCTTTGCCAGGATATTTTGATTATTGATTCAATACCTTTGGTATTTATAGGTCTCTTTACATTTTCTATTTCTTCCTAGGTAGGTTTTGTGTTTCTAGGAATGTGTTTATTTCATCTAGGTTATCCAATTTGTTGGTGTACAATTGTTCATAGTACTCTCTTGTAATCTTTTTTTAATTTAATTTATAGGTTTGATAGTAATATCACCACTTCTATTTCAGGTTTTATTGATTTGATTCTTCTCTTTTTTTCTTAAAGGTTTGTTAGTTTTGTTGAACATTTTGATAACCAAATTCTGTGTTTTTAATTTTCTCTAATATTTTTCTAGCCTTCATTTTACTTATCTGTGTACTAATCTTTATTATTTCCCTCCTTTTGAAAGCTTTGGGTTCTTCTTCTAGTTCCGTAGGTGATAAAATTAAGTTGTTGGTTTGAGATTTCTTTTATTTGTTTATTTGTTGTCTGTAACCTTTTTTTTTAGCCCAAATTTCCCCCTTTGTTCTGCTTTTACTGTATTTTATAAGTATTGATATATTGTGTTTTCATTTTCATTCATCTCTATGTATTCTGTAATGTCCCTTGTGGTTTCTTCTTCAATCCATTGACTAAGAATGTGTTCTTTAATTTCCACAAATTTGTGAATTTTATTTTTAGCTTTATTTCTGTTATTGATTTCTAATTTCATCCTGTTGTGATCAGAGAAGGTTCTGCGTATAATATCTAACAATTGAGACTTAATTTGTGACGTAACATATATCATCTTTCCTGAAAAATGTGCACTCGAAAGATACGTATTCAGTTGTTGGTGGGTAAAGTTACCTATTTATGTCTGTTAGATCTAATTGCTTTGTTGTGTTGTTCATGTCTTCTATATCATTACTTATTGACTGTTGGTTTTTCTATTCATTATTAAGAGTGAGATATTGAAGTCTCCAACTGTATTTGTAGAACTGGCTTTCCCGCCTCCAATTCGGTCAATTTTTGCCTTATGTTTTGATGGTCTATTATCAGGTGTGTAAATATTGATAATTGTTATATATTCTTGCTATATTGAATTTGTTATTAATGTATAATATGTTTTTTTGTCTTCCAGAAATGTTGAGTTGAATTTTATTATTATTTTTTTGATGTTAGCATAGCTCCCTCTGCTATCCTTTGGTTATTATTTGCATGGAATAACACTTTCCATCCTTTTACTTTAATCTGTTTGTGTCTTTTAATCCAAGTTGAGTCCATCGTAAATAGCTTATAGTTGAATCATGGTTTTTTTTTTTTTAACCCATTTTACTAAGCTTTGTCTTTTGATTAGACAGTTTTTTTTTTTTTTTTTTTTTGTTTTTTTTTTTATTTTTTTTTTTATTTATATATGAAATTTATTGTCAAATTGGTTTCCATACAACACCCAGTGCTCATCCCAAAAGGTGCCCTCCTCAGTACCCATCACCCACCCTCTCCTCCCTCCCACCCCCCATCAAACCTTAGTTTGTTCTCAGTTCTCAACAGTCTCTTATGCTTTGGCTCTCTCCCACTCTAACCTCTTTTTTTTTTTTTTTTTTTTTGTTCCCCTCCCCCATGGGTTTCTCTTAAGTTTCTCAGGATCCACATAAGAGTGAAACCATATGGTATCTGTCTTTCTCTGTATGGCTTATTTCACTTAGCATCACACTCTCCAGTTCCATCCACGTTGCTACAAAAGGCCATATTTCATTTTTTCTCATTGCCACGTAGTACTCCATTGTGTATATAAACCACAATTTCTTTATCCATTCATCAGTTGATGGACATTTAGGCTCTTTCCATAATTTGGCTATTGTTGAGAGTGCTGCTATGAACATTGGGGTACAAGTGCCCCTATGCATCAGTACTCCTGTGTCCCTTGGATAAATTCCTAGCAGTGCTATTGCTGGGTCATAGGGTAGGTCTATTTTTAATTTTCTGAGGAACCTCCACACTGCTTTCCAGAGCGGCTGCACCAATTTGCATTCCCACCAACAGTGCAAGAGGGTTCCCGTTTCTCCACATCCTCTCCAGCATCTATAGTCTCCTGATTTGTTCATTTTGGCCACTCTGACTGGCGTGAGGTGATATCTGAGTGTGGTTTTGATTTGTATTTCCCTGATAAGGAGCGACGCTGAACATCTTTTCATGTGCCTGTTGGCCATCCGGATGTCTTCTTTAGAGAAGTGTCTATTCATGTTTTCTGCCCATTTCTTCACTGGGTTATTTGCTTTTCGGGTGTGGAGTTTGGTGAGCTCTTTATAGATTTTGGATACTAGCCCTTTGTCTGATATGTCATTTGCAAATATCTTTTCCCATTCCGTTGGTTGCCTTTTAGTTTTGTTGGTTGTTTCCTTTGCTGTGCAGAAGCTTTTTATCTTCATAAGGTCCCAGTAATTCACTTTTGCTTTTAATTCCCTTGATTAGACAGTTTTTAATGATTATTTTAGACTGTCTCTGTGCCAAAGTATGAGCCTGAGGGAAAAACTTACATTGTTCTGAGGTCTTTTCTGAGCCTGTGTCTTCCTTTGGGATTTCCTTGTTTATATGGTTGGTATAAAATATTTTAGTCGTCGGGGTGCCTGGGTGGCGCAGTCGGTTAAGCGTCCGACTTCAGCCAGGTCACGATCTTGCGGCCCGTGAGTTCGAGCCCCGCGTCGGGCTCTGGGCTGATGGCTCAGAGCCTGGAGCCTGTTTCCGATTCTGTGTCTCCCTCTCTCTCTGCCCCTCCCCCGTTCATGCTCTGTCTCTCTCTGTCCCAAAAATAAATAAACGTTGAAAAAAAAAAAATTAAAAAAAAAATATTTTAGTCGTCAATATCTGGCTCCTAAAAGAAGAAAACGAGGGGAAAGAAGTTGTCAATGCTTTAATCCTCTGGAATTTACTTTAGCCTAAAGGGCAACAGTTTGTCATAATGGGAGGAGTTTTAAGAACCATAGCCTCCTCCTCTTTTTCTTCACATCTATGATTATAAGCAGCAATCAGAACACAGATTTCTGATCCTTGAAGGAGAAGGTCTTTTTGGCCCACCTTGGATCCTGCACGCTATATGCAAGCTGCTCCATGATGTATACAGCTGCATGCCATGGGGTTGAGATGGAGGGAATGGGTAGCTGCTGCTTTGTTAACAGCTGAAATTGATCAAAATTTACCATCCAAACCTTCCCATGAAAATTGCAAGTTTGCAACAGACTCCAGAGTTCCAAAATAGTTACAGCAGCTAGATATTGCCAGTACAATTGTTGTCTAGGTCAGGAAGACAGATTTCTGTTCTACTCCATCATTTTCCCACAATTTTCCTGGTTTTCAGGTAACTTTTATGCTAAACTCCTGCTTTTGTTGAATTCTTAATTGTGTATTTATAGACTCCCTTATTTTAGCTGATGTCTTGTCTCTGCCTTGAATTCCCTCCTACACCAATTCTCTTCTATTCCCCAAAACACGAACCACAAAATTGTTATGTGAATAGAGTTTTTTTAAAGGCTTGATGATAATAAGGGGCATAGAATATAGCATATAATAAAACCATTGAAAATTATATTCTATTTTAATATTATTCTTTCATCCTAACTTCACTAGTTCTTTGTATTAGTTTGCTAGAGCTACCATAACAAAATACCATAGACTTAGGTGGCTTAAACAATTAAAATTTATTATCTAACAATTCTGGAAGTCCAAGATCAAGGTGTTGGCCCTTCCCTTATATAAGGATGCTAATCATATTAGTTTAAGAACCTGCTCTAAATGTCTCATTTTGAAATGATCACCTGTTTAAGGGTCTTGTCTCCAAAAATGATTACATTCTGATGTCCTGGATTAACCTATGGATTTTGATTCGACCAAATTAAACCTATAACAATGTATTTCCCTTAAGACCCCATGTTCCTCACATAACCCTTCTCCTCCTCTTCTCCAAATTCCTATGCCAATCCATAAAAAAATTCTTCATTCTTGACCTACAAGGAGGAAAACCCACCTTCCTTTTCCTTTGTTACTTCTTGGTCTCCCTTTTCTATGATAGATCTAGTGGGGTGGGTAGAGGGAACACAACCAAAGAGTTCTGAAAGCATGTTTTCCAGAAGATGAGTGTAATTCTCTCCTTGGAATGAATGCTTCCATCATTGTGGCTCAGATTACAACCAGTGTTGTAAATAACATTTTTCTTCTGACTACTCTATGTGTATCACATTCAGTCTTTTATTAAAACCATTTGCAGCATCTGTCTGCCTCAACCTATAGGTTGTAAGGTCTTTGTAGGCAGAGGCTATGTCTTATTTATGATTGTATTGCTCACAACCTCTGTCTGAAGACCTTTACATTATAGGATCTTTTTACTAGCTTTCTTCTTTATGCTCATGGAAAAGCTGGGGATTTCTTTCAATGTTAATGCACTTAATAAAATTATTTCTTCTTTAAAATTTTAGGCTAATCTTTCACACATTAGGTCTTGAGCTTTGTTTTTGAACTTGTCCTTACACCCTACCTATGTACTTCAATTAGTACAAATTACCTTGTACCAGATCCAGACTGTTTGTTTGTTAATCTCATAACTAGGTTTATCAAAAAGAAGCATTCTTTTCTGATGAAGTAAAATGCTAGTTTATTGGACATGAATTTATGTTTCATCTTTTAAAATGCTGTGTGTTTTTGAAATTTTATTTAGGGAGGATTTACAGCCAATTTTGGATTTTTCTTCAATTAAATCATATATATTCTGACACATATATCTCTGCACATATATACACACAGGTATGTATGTGTATCTACATGTGTATCTGTGTATATATGTATGTATAACTATACATGAATATTAGATAGTATTTTTAAGTTTATTTTGAGAGAGAGACAGAGAAAGAGACAGAGACAGAGACAATGAGCAAGGGAGGGGCACTGAGAGAGGGAGATAGAGGTTCTGAAAAGGGCTCTGAGCTGATAGCAGAGAACCTGAGGTGGGGCTGGAACTCACAAACCGTGAGATCATGACCTGAGCCAAAATTGGATACTTAGCCAACTGAGCCACACAGGCGCTCATATAAGTCTTAAGAATAAAAACAGAGTAATTGCAATTCTTATATTCTGAATTCTGTCTGTGATGATAAAGGCATTTGTCATTTCTCTGAAAAATAACTCCAGAATTAGAAGTACTGACCTCTCTTATAGTATGTCTTGATGCAACATTCAGTCACTAATTCTTCCTTTACCACATCATATTCATAGTAAATCATAACATAAGTGTTCAACATAATTGTAGACATTACTTTTCCTTTGGGTTGGAAGCTAAGAAACCTATTTGGCTGGAGTCAGTTTCTTCAAGCTAGCCATCTTTTAGGAAGTTTACAAAGTACATTCAAAGCCAGGTGTCTCCAAATACTGTCACTTAACCTTGGGCATGTTTTATTGAACAAATCTAAATTCCTTTTTCTTCAGGTGATCAGAATCTTTGTACAGAATCTGGATAATCACTGTCAAGTATGGAGATTAATTAGAACTTTTCACTTGATCTTTTTCTGTATTTAAACATATGTATGTCTTCTGACATACAAGTAAACTACATAGGTATTAACAAATGTGTTTTGGAGGGCTTATGGAAGTGTTAACAGTACTCCTGCGCTTCTCTTGGCAATTACCTTTTTTGGAGTTATGAGTGCAAGGTTTTTTTAAGTCCTGTTTCACTGTAGATTTGAATGGTGTTAACATATCAGGTGATGTTCACCACCTACTCTGTGCACAGCTGCCTTCAAGCATCGTGGTCATCCTTCCGAGCCTTTACCAGTGCTCTTCTCACACTATTAATTAAAAGAGAAATATTATTACAACATTTAAAAGAACCTATGAAGCAGCTAACATTTTCCATCCACCCGCATTTACCAGAAGCAGTTTTGCTCCCACTCACTCACCTACCACTCATGTCCTTCAATTAAGAGAATATTTGTTTGGACTTGCAGACCAGCATATTCAGAGATGGCATATAGTCACAGTCATTATGCCTGGAAGGAACATGTGGGGAAACAAAGATAAGAATAACGGTGAATAATTACTCTTGCTTGTAGGCAGTGGGTTTCATATGGAATAAAAAGAAAGACAAGAAAATGAATAAATGTACAAAGAGAAAGAAATACCCAGTTCAGGGATGAAGCAACTTAGGTCATAAAGAAGTGCATTTAATAGGAAGTAAGAAAATGAAAGGAATGTAAATATAAGATATATTTGCATCCTAATGCCTTAATAATGGACAGCTGCCTTATCCTTTTTTGTGTGTTTTATGAAGTATTTGGCACACACATACTACATGGCCAGCTTAAGAAATAGATTAGTGACACTATTTTGAAGATGGCAGTCAGTTGTGATTTCTCTAGTTTATGTGTATCTCTAGTCTCAGATACACATATTCAAAAAATGTAGGCCAAATCCATACCTTTGACTCTTCTCAATGAAAACTGCTATTGTATGGGTTGTTAATGTCTAATGTGTTGATTGGAAATATTTAGCAAGGTGTAGAGTAATTGTTTCAGTTAGAAGATATGCCAGCTGACTTATTCCCAAAGTCTGGCAAATCAAATCAATCCACACCTCCCCCATCACTCATCTTTTGTGAAGCCCCAGGCAGTGAAGATAGCAGGAAAGTGATTCGGGAGGAGAGGTGAAGTATGTGTGTGAGTGTGTGTGTGTATGAGTTTGTGTTTGATAAGGAAATTTTACAAAGATTATGATATGACAAAATCAATAGGTTTTTGGTTTTGGTATCTAGAATCATTCCCTGATCTCCTTATTAAGGCAACGTAGAGAGGAATACACTGAAAAGCACAGAATTGATCTTTTCTGAATTCCCAACACTTACTCAGTAAATGATTTTTTAAATCAATAAATGAAGAAATATGCATTACTTCTCAGGCACTTCCTCCATATTTCTTTGAGGGCTATATCCCTGGGACTTCTTTGGTCCTTTGAAACTTTTCATGTTCCTTAAAACTTTTGATTAACTTATATAAAAATATTTGTGGGGAGGATCTCGAATGACAGTTTAATGACATATGAATGGCTATATAAAGACACAAACAGTGATAAATAGTCTGAGTAGTTAATGCCAAAAACTGTTGTTGTGAATGTAAAAACACACTGATTCTCATTGCTTATCAATCCTGGTCTTCATTTTTATGAAAAGTTGGTAAGTCTTGGAAGGAGATACTTTTTTTTTTTTTTTTTAATTTTTTTTTTCAACGTTTATTTATTTTTGGGACAGAGAGAGACAGAGCATGAACGGGGGAGGGGCAGAGAGAGAGGGAGACACAGAATCGGAAACAGGCTCCAGGCTCCGAGCCATCAGCCCAGAGCCCGACGCGGGGCTCGAACTCACGGACCGCGAGATCGTGACCTGGCTGAAGTCGGACGCTTAACCGACTGTGCCACCCAGGCGCCCCAGGAGATACTTTTGATAGAAGTAAGGTATTGGCCTCAAGGAAATCCAGTCTCTCCTGGCCCATTTCACTAGAAAAATATAAATGTTTACTGCAAGTTAAGTGCAGTTTATTATCCAGGGTATTGTTTTGGAACTCATCATCCTAAAAATTAAACTGAGGACATTCTTGAGTTCCTGTATTCAAGCTCTTTTCCTTGGTGTTTTATTTTCCTAAGGGCTGAGTAGAACCCCCCCCCCCTCCAAAAAAAAAGCTGCTTAAGGTCACAGGCTGTTTATACAGTATACACAATATTTACACAGTATAGGTACGTAGAGCTGGGCTGACCTTTGATGACTATTCTGTGTTACCAAGATGATATGATTAGTATGATATAGTGTGATTCCATAGTGCTATATTGAAGAGAGGCCAAGTCTATGCCTTTATTGGTTTTGCCATTTGAAAAGCTTCAGTATCTTGATCCTATTTGTTTGAATCACACCAAAAATTTTTTATTATTTCAGCACCTAGTTATTCAAGGGAAAAGGATCTTTACACATATATAGATGGATTAATTAATTAAAAATATACATATAGTATAAATGTACCTCAGCTTAGAAGAGAGCTAAATTCAGAGTGATATATTTCATAGTCTGTGTTCTCAATGTTTAAAATATAGACTGACTGCTAGAACTGATACATGAATTTAGCAAAGTTGCAGGATACAAAATCAATGTACAAAAATCAGTTGCATTCTTATATACTAATAATGAAGCAACCGAAAGACAAATAAAGAAACTGATCCCATTCACAATTGCACCAAGAAGCATAAAATACCTAGGAATAAATCTAACCAAAGATGTACAAGATCTGTATGCTGAAAACTATACAAAGCTTATGAAGGAAATTGAAGAAGACATAAAGAAATGGAAAAACATTCCATGCTCATGGATTGGAAGAATAAATATTGTCAAAATGTCAATACTACCCAAAGCTATCTACACATTCAATGCAATCCCAATCAAAATTGCACGAGCATTCTTCTAAAAACTAGAACAAGCAATCCTAAAATTCATATGGAACCACAAAAGGCCCCGAATAGCCAAAGTAATTTTGAAGAAGAAGACCAAAGCAGGAGGCATCACAATCCCAGACTTTAGCCTCTACTACAAAGCTGTCATCATCAAGACAGCATGGTATTGGCACAAAAACAGACACATAGACCAATGGAATAGAATAGAAACCCCAGAACTAGACCCACAAACATATGGCTAACTAATCTTTGACAAAGCAGGAAAGACTATCCAATGGAAAAAAGACAGTCTCTTTAACAAATGGTGCTGGGAGAACTGGACAGCAACATGCAGAAGATTGAAACTAGACCACTTTCTCACACCATTCACAAAAAAAAACTCAAAATGGATAAAGGACCTGAATGTGAGACAGGAAACCATGAAAACCCTAGAGGAGAAAGCAGGAAAAGACCTCTGTGACCTCAGCCGTAGCAATGTCTTACTTGACACATCCCCAAAGGCAAGGGAATTAAAAGCAAAAATGAATTACTGGGACCTTATGAAGATAAAAAGCTTCTGCACAGCAAAGGAAACAGCCAACAAACTAAAAGGCAACCAACAGAATGGGAAAAGATATTTGCAAATGACATATCGGACAAAGGGCTAGTATCCAAAATCTATAAAGAGTTCACCAAACTCCACACCCGAAAAGCAAATAACCCAGTGAAGAAATGGGCAGAAAACATGAATAGACATTTCTCTAAAGAAGACATCCGGATGGCCAACAGGCACATGAAAAGATGTTCAGCGTCGCTCCTTATCAGGGAAATACAAATCAAAACCACACTCAGGTATCACCTCACGCCAGTCAGAGTGGCCAAAATGAACAAATCAGGAGACTATAGATGCTGGAGAGGATGTGGAGAAACAGGACCCCTCTTGCACTGTTGGTGGGAATGCAAATTGGTGCAGCCGCTCTGGAAAACAGTGTGGAGGTTCGTCAAAAAATTAAAAATAGACCTACCCTATGACCCAGCAATAGCACTGCTAGGAATTTACCCAAGGAATACAGGAGTACTGATGCATAGGGGCACTTGTACCCCAATGTTTATAGCAGCACTCTCAACAATAGCCAAATTATGGAAAGAGCCTAAATGTCCATCAACTGATGAATGGATAAAGAAATTGTGGTTCATATACACAACGGAATACTACGTGGCAATGAGAAAGAATGAAATATGGCCCTTTGTAGCAACGTGGATGGAACTGGAGAGTGTGATGCTAAGTGAAATAAGCCATACAGAGAAAGACAGATACCATATGGTTTCACTCTTATGTGGATCCTGAGAAACTAACAGAAACCCATGGGGGAGGGGAAGGAAAAAAAAAAAAAAAAAGAGGTTAGAGTGGAAGAGAGCCAAAGCATAAGAAGCTCTTAAAAACTGAGAACAAACTGAGGGTTGATGGGGGTGGGAGGGCGGGGAGGGTGGGTGATGGGTATTGAGGAGGGCACCTTTTGGGATGAGCACTGGGTGTTGCATGGAAACCAATTTGACAATAAACTTCATATACTGAAAAAATAAAATAAAATAAAATATAGACTGAATTTTATGATATTTAACACTAGTCAATATTAAACCCTCAAGTAAACCAAAATTTCTTGCATGGAAACTAGCTTTTCCTTCCTTTAATTTCATATGGCAAAAGCAATTTTATACATGGTAAAGATATCAAAGACAGGAAGATATTTAAATGTAGTCCAAAATTTATATCTGTACTACTTATTTGCATCCTACATAACTACAAAAATGATCTTTAGTGGAGAAGAATAATTACCAAATACATTATCCAAATTTATATTTGTTCTGTTAATAATTCTTAACTTTTTATTTGTACATATTACTATTTAAAAAATAATTAAACCAGTTATCACCTATCATTAAAGTATAATGTTTGAACATCTCACATTTTTATTTCATAGTAGGGACTTTGATTTAATTAACATTTGTATATAGAAACAGGTGTGCATAAGGACAGAATGTCTTTCATCTAATACATCATTCATATCAAAGTTTTAAAAACACAGTCCAACTGGTGAATTTATAATTGTATTCCAGTAATGAGCAAGCATATCTAATGAGCTTTTTTAAAAATTTCTTCCATCAGATGTAACTTGGCATAACAACGCTTTTCTTTCTAACAAATGTGAGGAGACCCTTAGACTTTTGTGCCATTCCCTCTCGTGTGTCTATGCAGTTGAGGTTAGTGCCTAATTCTCAAGGTGTCTAGACTGTTGCCATCCAACAGCTTCTCTGTATTCATATATCCTCACACATTAACTCACTACTGAAGTGTAATGAATGCCTACATTGAATGAAGGCCTACTTGAATGAAGGCCTACATTGACTGAAGGGATTTGGCTCGCCAGAATCCCTTTTCCTTTATTCCTGTAACAGCAACTAGCTTTTCCTTTGGGGAACTGCCATTCTTGCATTCCACCTGGTGCTATTTGGGTTGTCAACCATGAAGCCTTCTCTACCTTGATTAGGGCAACTAGACTGAATAGCTCTTCTAATTAGTTTTAATATGGATTATGCTCATGTGAGGATGGAAAGTGATTAGAACTCATGCATCTCTAAGATGAAAACTAAGTAATCTCTTAGTAAGTTCTTACATGTAAGCCTTCTGAGGTTTCCCTGGAGTTTTAGTTTATTAGGCTGTATGCATTCAACTATTTATTTATTTATTTATTTGATTCTGTGTCTTACCTTGTGAAGCCAGTCAACGCATTGGTTTTTTTCCTTATGTTAGTCTCTGTGGAAATTTTTTTTTTCCCAGTGAAGAACATGAACTGATATAAATTTTTCTTAGATTCTGTTTTCAGGGCTTATTTATTATTTATTATTATTAGCTTTGGAACAAGATAATTGGGCCCAATGGTTGTAAATCGTCCCTAAAATCCATGTAGGATATACATAAAATTGGCCTTAAAACAAACCATTCATTTTGTATGCTTGACCATCTCTTTGAGGATTGTTCTCTATATATGAACATTTTTTTTTTATTGTCTTATAATGTACTAGGTGAATTATGGTTTCAATCTCCTAGACCCAATCTTTTGAGAATGATTTAGTTACCACTGTGCATGATTTTGGATTATCTACATTAATCTTTACACCTATAGGTGTCATCTATTGTCAATATTTGGGATAATCCCAGGTATATTCATTGTCTTTTTTGAACTTGAAGAGACTTGAGTTCCATAAAGTCTTCAGTGATTTCACAAAAGATTCATATTTATCAAAGAAATTCTGATAATTTTTTTTCTCAGGGTAAATGTTGAAAATAATTACTATTTAATGAATATAACATTTTTTCCATTTAATTACATAGAGATTAATTAAATGAGTGAAACCTGCTTTTATCTTATTGTAAAATTATAGTTTTTTGCATTGATTTTTCAAAGTAATGTTGGGAGTCAGACCTAGTGATCTTGTTTGGCAATTTTATGATCTTGCTGTAAGGTTAAATAAGGTTAACTCTTGATTATGTCTATAATTATGAGAAACTGACTTCTAATGGGAAAAAAATTAAAAAGATATTTTCATATAGTAATTCTTAATCAGCAGGAATGCTAATTTTTTTTAAAGAGAAAATTATCTTAAAGGAAAATCCAAAGCAGAGTATGTGAATTTTCTTCTTGTCTCCTTATTGCAATTATTACTCACATCTTAAAATTCAGAATATATATGCACATATAAATGTGGAAATCAAATATATGTTCTGAGTCCAAGTTATCTTTATGTAGTATATTTCATTTTATAGAATCAATAGCTTAATAGAGTCAGCTACTTATTTGAATTAATATATAAAAGCAATTGTATATAATTATATAAGGACCAAGCAACATCGTTAGTGGAATGGTGGAGAATTAGTCATCCCATTTAGATGTCAGTGTTGTGTGCATTTATCCAATCTTCTGAGTATTCTCTTACTCAAGGAAATAGGACACATACGTGCACGTGCACACACACACACACACACACACACACACACACACACACGGCCCTTTTTCTGCAGCCTTAGACGTCTTGGATGGTTTTCTCCTTCTTCCCTTATGGAACTAGAAAACATTGGCGATGCCCCCCCCACCCCCCCCACCCCCCGTTTATCCTGGTTTCTATTTCCTTTGAGAATACATAGGTAGCAGATATATGTTAGTCTTTCCACTGACAGACTTAAAGTAACTTATCAGGAAATGCTGTGTTTACATGCGATGCCCAATTCAGCTTTAAAATTGAAGGATCTCTTCAGTCCCTCTGAGCTCTAAAATTTTTATGATTCCGTGATTCTGAGTACAAGAAAATATTTAAGCTCCCTCATTGCCACGGGAAAGCCACCAGAGCTGTGATTCTACAAATTCAGTGAAGACAAACGAAGAGTTTTGTTAATTGTCAAAGCCATGGCTCAGACAGTAGTAGAGACAGAAAAGCCTAGAATGGCTGCCTGGTGTTCAAGGTATTTCTAAGAAGGTGGTTTAAACAGGATACAGGCAGAGAAGTAAACAGCAAATAATTTGCATCGAAGTATCTGATCTTGGAAATGCCTGCTTTGGATTTTGATTTTGCGATGGTCTTAGAAAGGGTCAGGGATATGTGGCTGGAAGTGATAGGAGTATTCAGGATTTGTGTATGAAGATAAAACAAAAGTAATCATTCCATTTATTTCAATTTTTTCTGATCAGGGTTAAATGTATATGTTGGTGGTGAGTGGCTCTAGTTTCAAAGGTTAAAAGAAAAAGGTGAAAAGTTTTCTAACAGATCCTGATAATGTTCTCTTCAGCCAAATTCTATTAGTGATACTCTAGCTGTCAAGTACCAAAAACAAATAAACAAAAACACTCACACACACATTAAATGACATTGAATGGATATGCAGCTATCTCAGAAACTCTTCTACAATGATTTTCATGAAACTTTCTCTTAATTGAATCATTTAGTTAATAGATTCAAGTGACTATCTCCTGAAGTGGATCTAATAATGTATAATCAAGCGTTTGTGTGAATGTGCTTATACCTGTACACTTTAAGTGTACACAACTAAGGTATTCCATTATATTACAATATGATATGGAGAACAAATTATATAATTATATGACTATATATAAATTGTTATGTTATATATCTTCTCAATACTCATACGTAAACATTTTTCCTCTTTTCCCATTTTTGTTTTATCACTTGGTCAGATAGTAGCAGAAAGAATATACTATCCTAATTTCAGCTTAATTAATAAAGATTCATATAGAACAATTCAATTCAGTACAGAATTATACAGTATTCTCTACATGCACTGGATTATCCACGGAGCTGTGGGGAGACCAAATTAGGTGGGAAGACTTGATCCCTGCCTTCAAGGCGTGCACAGTCCTGTTAAGGAAATAAAACTTGTGAACTTGAAGCAATTAAATAACAATACCAAGCCAGTTCATAATACATTGTTACATTAAATATCATCAAGCACCATAATTATATGGTTCAAACTGTAACTCTTATAAGCAGAACTTGCCAGAGTTAATTGATCATTTTGAATAATTCAGCAAGAGTAAGGGCTATAATTTGTCTTTGTCTTAATTTTCCCAGTTAGGTCACCCAACCCTTTTTATCACTTAGTCATATTCCCAGGCATGTGACATTAGTAACCCTTATTTCCTCTTGGCTTGCCTGCAGCTGCATTTCTGTCTAGTGATCCTTATGTTTTCCCTTATGTATAATACTCAAATTGACTAGAGATTAGACTATAGCGAATCACTACCATCCAGCATGTATTCTGAACATTGAAACAAGCAGAGATGACTCTGAGGGTACAGATTCCAGCTGAATGAGTTTTGAAAGAAGGTGAACAGTACTTGTGTTCTTAATCAGATTGGATATGAAATTCAAATCATGTCAAAAAAAAAAAAAGTAAGCTCTTCTGTGTACAGGAAACTAATGACGAAGGGGAAAAACTTAACATCTATGAACTTAGGACAGGATCTGAGCCATTCCACATTAGGGCCAATAACCTAAGTACCCTAAGAGATCCCAAAAAGTCCTTTTACTGCATTATATAATATAGGAAAATAATTGATGCTTGTTGGAATGGAATACAAGTGAATTAAATAAGTGTTTGATGTATTTTATAATTAGTTACAGGAAAAACTGTTAAAATGAAAGCATGTTTTAGAGATTAAAGAGATAGCTTTCAGTTATTTGAACGTTTTAGTTTGAAGCACAGCGAATTTTCTGGAGAGAACAATGTAAAGCCACCATTACCCCATCTGTAGCTAACAGACTATTTCCATATTAGAGCTCAAAACTTGAAAGGAGATTTATTTAATAATGCATCGTTAGTCTCAGAACTGTCTCTAGTTGACACGTAAACAAGGCTGTTTTGCGTTTTCTCACCCCTATTTCCACCTGTAACTTCTTGTTACTCTTCAGATTCTCTTTATACTGTTCCCTATGTGAGGTCCCTTATTCCCTACTAAAATTCTACCATTCCAGTTGGCCTCCACTGGCAAGTTCCAGACATTGGATCTGTCTCTTTTTCTTTTCCATCCCAGCTCTCTCTTCATATACATCTCAGAACTCGCATGCCTTGATAACCAATTGCACATTAATGTTGCAGAGGTATTCATGGAATGATGTGTGGTTTTTAAAGTATCCTTTCAGTTGACAATTTACCTTAGTGGTGGAAATGTCAGAGAACTCAGGCTGTATTTCCTGCTTAAATACCAGGAGTAGATGTCTGCTTCTATTTCTACATACGGTGAAGCCTGATTAACCTTGTAGCCCAATTACAGAGCTGATGAAAAATCGTGTCACAACATCTGAAGCTAAAATTACCTCTGACATCATTAGCCACATTTTCACACACTGGTACCTGATAGAAGATAATATTTGCACGTGGCTGATATTGATTTATTTAAATATGGAGCTAGTTGGTGTTTGTCTCTGAGAAGAAATATGGTAACACCTTTGGCTTCTAGTTAATACTGTTCTTAAACATTTCAAGAGTTTCAAATGTATTTACTCAAATTATGTGTAAGCCAGAATAGCCAGGTTGAAGGGACTGTGACTGTATCACAATAACATCTTTCCCATTTTCAACAGCAGTCTAGATAAACAGACAACAACTTTGGGGGCTATGTTTTTATTTATTTAATTAGTTCATCACCACCATTTAGTCTGTAGTTGGAGTATTCTTCTAATCATTAGAAAGAGTGTTTAGTCCAGGCTGACATGTTCTGACCTTATTCAGTTGAGAAAGAACATAATTACAAATAGTGTGAGAGCTAAGGATGGGTGGCTACATATGTGAATATGCTGCTGACTCTGGAAAATTCTTCAGAATCCTTTCCTAACATAGCAAAGGCCAACCCTCTCTGCAATTTCCCTGTCAGATGCTGAAGCCGTCTTTCTATTATTCAGGGATTGATGCTGCTGAAGTGTTCTCATTATTTTTCTTCTCCCTTCAGATGTTTAGCTTTTGATCATTTTTTGTTGTTGTTTAACAGCATGTCCAATGGAAAGTAGGGTGTAGGCAAGAGACAAAGGCAAAATTCAAACAAATCTGTTGTATTGCGTGTAGGGCACAGCAGGTATGCTGCCTTCGTTGTCAACAATGCAGTCCTTATATTCTCCTCCCCCAGACCCAAACTCCACATCCCTCCTTCCTTTATGCAGACTGTTTGAAGAGTCTCAGTCAGTCTTTAGTTATAAGAGGAAACTTCTTTGCAAAAAATACTGAGCTAAATCTACACCCACAAACCATACAGATAAGGCAGCATAGAATACGTAACGCATTAATAAAAACTTTTGTTTCTTTAACCAACATCTAACCTCTGTAGGCCTCAGTTTCCTTATCTGCCAAGCCCTGGAGAGTACTTAAGTGATACAAAGACATAAATAATATTTCAGGTCCACCAGTATTTACTGAGCACCAACTATGTGCTTTGAAAGGAAATTTATTAATCTGATTTTTGGTGATTTTTTACTTACTTACTGTTTTTACTTATTTACTGTAATTATCTTAATCAGTTATTTTAATGTCAAAAATAACATTTGCACCAATAAAAATGTATAAAGAAGACAATAATAGCCTCATTAATTTTGTTTCCTTCCAATCTCTATCTTCCCTGAGATATTTAACTATATCACCTTGGTATATTCTCCTTTTTACATTCCTTCATGTTCATAAAAACATATAAATACATGCACATGTTCAGAAAACATAGAAGTATACTTTACCATTTTACCTATCCTAGGAGTCTGCTTTATTATAATTAGTCTTTTTTTTTTCCCCTGAGAGACCTGTCCTGACTACCCCATTTAAAGTTTTGATCCCACCAACCACCATTACCGCCTCAGGTATTCTCTATGTGCAACTGTACTACTTAATGTGTTTTTCTTCTATATCACTTACTACTATTGGATATACTGTATATTTTACTTCTTTATTTGTTTTTTTTTTGTGGGTCCCTGACACTTAGCATATAACCTCCTTGAGGGCCAAATTTTGTGTCTTGTTTTTTTTTTTTTTCAACGTTTATTTATTTTTGGGACAGAGAGAGACAGAGCATGAACGGGGGAGGGGCAGAGAGAGAGGGAGACACAGAATCGGAAACAGGCTCCAGGCTCTGAGCCATCAGCCCAGAGCCTGATGCGGGGCTGGAACTCACGGACTGCGAGATCGTGACCTGGCTGAAGTCGGACGCTTAACGGACTGCGCCACCCAGGCGCCCCATGTGTCTGTTTTTATTATTACTGTTATTCAGTGCTATAGTACTATTTGATAGTATTAGTATAGTATTCAGTGCATCCTAATTGTAGGATGAATATAAATATAAATAAAGAGAGCATTTCTTTGGGGATGGTAATTTTGCATTTTAAAATTGGAATAATGAAATGCCTGGATGGCTCAGACGGTTAAGCGTCAGACTCTTGATTTTGGCTCAGGTCATGATCTCATGGTTTGTGGGATCGGATCGAGCACCGAGTAGGGGTCTGAGCTGAAAGCCCAGAGCTTTCTTGGGATTCTCTCTCTCCCTTTCTCTCTACTTCTTCCCTGTTCACTCTCGCTCTTTCTCTTTCAAAGTAAATAAATGAAAAACAAGTGGGATGATACTGATCGAATAAGGTCTGCAATTTGCTTTTTGTGCTGAGCAATCCAGGAAAGACAATAAATACATAACTAACTCACTTAAAGTTTTTCTAATGTATATAATATTCCACAGTACTATATTGTGGATTGTACAGTATATGTAACCTTTCTCATATCAATGAATATAGAGTTTTTACATTGTTAAATAATTTATTATCAATATTCTCCAATATTATCTTTATGAAAGCTGGTCTTTTCACTTGTAATGCATAATAGTAACAGCTAAGTTATTGATTGCTTTTAGACTTGAACTTTTCTGAGCCTGTTACTTGCATCTATTGATTTACTTTTTCCCACCATCCTGTACAATAGGTTTAGTTTTTATCTCTATACAGTGGACACAATGGAGGGGACTGAGATACAGGGAGTTACTTGCCCAAAGCCATACTTCTGCTAAGAGGTTGAGCTAAGATTCAGACCTTAGCAGTCTGCATCCAGAACCTGCTCTCTTAACCATTATGCTGATTACAAAAGTTGGATGGGTGTGTTAAAAGTAAACATGTTTTAAATGTAATAGTTATTACCAATTAATTGCCAAACATGTTTTAGAGTTCATACTGTCACAGGAAATGTGTCTGTTTCCCTTTATCCTCATCAATAAATTTTTGTTTTCATGTCATTTTATTAATTTTTAAAATTTTACAGAAGTAATGGATTAAAAGAAAAGCTTTTGAAAATACCTTCTAGTGGTTAGGAATGAATACTGGTTTGGTTATATTGTTCTTCTAGTGAAACTGCCTGCAGCAAATGCTTTCAATGGAATGGGAGTGAAGGCTAATTGCTACTGGTTACACAGTTACGTACCTTTAATTTACTACTAGGGATACAGGGATTAGGGAATTCCTATTCCTAGCAACAGAGCTATTTCTAACTGCCACTGCCCTTTCCTTTACATAGGATAGGAAGAACCAAACCTTGAATGTCAGGTGCCTTATTAAACAGAAATGAAGTTTAACACATGGCAGTTGAGTCATAATGCTAAGTATACTTGGGCTGTTGGTGTGTTGGTACTGGACTAGGGATTAACTTAGTCCACCACTGAGAAGTTTCCAGGAATGGAATTTGGCTGAATTTATTCTAACTGGGATCAAATTCATTTTATTCATGCATGAAGAGAATATGATCCTTTAGTAAATGGTTTATAGTATAAACAATGGACTATAAATGAGAAATGAAATAAAATGTATTCACTTGTCATATTGTCGACTTATTATGAGAAGTTTCTGTCCTTTGAGTAACAATATAATTTTTTCAAACTGTGAAACTTTTGAGAATGCACAGCGTGCTACCAATAATTATTCTGGGTAATAGGTTTACACCAAGAACATTTCTATGTAAGCTGAGATGTAATGACCATTCTACATATCCCAGACTTGCATTGTTTACTTTTCTTACATATATGCTTCAAAGTCTGCTTATGAAAAATATTGTAAAAGTGATGGACAGTAGCATTTTCCATCTCATTTACTTCATATCTGCCATTTTCTGTCCCTCTTTCCTTCTCCCATTTCTTATTTTTCCATCTTTCCGCAATGCCATATTCCTCCATCCTCAAAATACAGTGTTTCATCTTCTAATTGTTAAGATTATAAATGGGAGACTAAGACCTGAAGTCTGCCATGAGTTGCTTGGGTTCTAGTATGAATGGAAGATGGAGCAATGACTTGTTCTCTTGGTTTGGACTTTGCTTGTCCTTTTTGTACTGTGTCACCACCTGAAATTTCTTTTTTTTTTTAAGGTTATTTATTCATGAGAGAGACAGCACGAGTGGGGGAGGGGCGATAGAGAGGGAGACACAGAATCCGAAGCAGGCTGCAGACTCTGAACTGTCAGCACAGAGCCTGACGTGGGGCTTGAATTCACAAACCTCAAGATCATGCCCTGAGCTAAATTTGGATGCTTAACTGACTGAGCCACCCAGGCACCCCTCTACTACCTTCAATTTTTATTCATATATCCATTGTTTACATTATTTCTATAATAGAAAAATTTCTAATCCATGCAAATAAACATATCCCAATATTTTAAAGGCAGAGAGAAAGAGACAGACAGAGACAGAGATAGGCAGAGAGAGAGAGAAAGAGGGAGAAAGAGACTGAAATATATAATGAAAAGGAGAAAGGGTGAAAGGGTATCCTGAATAAAAGGGATCAAATACTTCATCTATAGTTAGTGTCTATTCTCTGGACACAAATTGTTACTGCCTATGTTAACTTCCACCTAAATGAATCTGCCTATAAGCCTAAAGAGAGCCAGTATTTGTTTTCTCAAACAATTAGTTGTCTGACATACCAACTGTGAAAATGTTTCTTCAAGTTAAGGGCAAGCTTAGGGAAGAAGAGGCAAGTTCTATATACAACATCCGAAGATTGGCCTTCATTATCAGAGCTCATTTCATGAAGAATGAATAGAAGGAAAAACTGTTCTTACCGTGACTTTGTTCTATCTTGTGTGTATAAAATTATCAGCACTTTAGTGTTCAGTGCATAGCTCTAAACAAAATTAGAAATTGTATTTATCCTGGGACATCTGGGTGGCTCAGTCAGTTGGGCGTTCGACTTCGGCTCAGGTCATGATCTCGCAGTTCATGAGTTCAAGCCCCATATCCAGCTCTCAGATTCTGTGTCTCCCTATCTCTCTGCCCCTCCCCCACTCAAACTCTGTGTCTGTGTCTCTCTGAAAAATAAATAAACATTAAAAATTTTTTTAAGGGGCGCCTGGGTGGCGCAGTCGGTTAAGTGTCCGACTTCAACCAGGTCACGATCTCACGGTCCGTGAGTTCGAGCCCCGCGTCGGGCTCTGGGCTGATGGCTCAGAGCCTGGAGCCTGTTTCCGATTCTGTGTCTCCCTCTCTCTCTGCCCCTCCCCCGTTCATGCTCTGTCTCTCTCTGTCCCAAAAATAAATAAACGTTGAAAAAAAAAAAAATTAAAAAAAAAATTTTTTTTTAAATAGAAAATGTACTTATATCCTGTATTATTCTAGAAGTAGTCTGGATTGTACCTTCCTTTGTGGAAAGCTGATTTTCTGTGTCATAGTTTCAACATAAATTAAGAGCATCACTTGGCTATTTTTCAAAACTGTATATAAATCAATTATCCTTATTAGTTTTCTTATCACATTCAGGAGCTGATCTTGGGTATACAGGGACTTTTTATATACCTTAATCTACTCTGGTGAGTAAAATGAACATATAGATTTAAAAGTATTTGGAATGGGGAACCTAGGTGGCTCAATGAGTTAAGTTCCAACTCTTGATTTCAGCTCAGGTCATGATCTCACGGTTCATGAGTTCGAGCCCCATGTTGGGATCTGCACTGAGAGTGAGGGGCCTGGTTGAGATTCTTTCTCTGCCTGTCTCTTTGCTCCTACCCTGCTCTCTCTCTTTCTTGTGGTAAAAATAAACAAACAAACAAACAAACTAACTAACTAAAAAACTTTTAAAAAAATAAAAGTATTGTGAAAGAAAGAGATACTTGAGAATGCATTAGGAGACTACTGTTGTAGGATATGTGTACAACCAAAACCAATACATATTAGGTACTTAATGAATGTCTGTTGAATGAATAAATTCCCAGACATGCCTGAAATACCTCTGTGACATGTGTTAACACATATAACCTCTCTGGTTCTCACTATCCTCCTCTGCAGAATGAAGGTGTTGGACGATCATTTGGAAGGATCATTTAAGCCCTAAAATTGTGTGATTCATAATGATTATTAATAAAAATCAAATAATAGTGGAAACTATCTCCAAAGGCCCACAGATATTCATGCAAACTATAGACAGTTACTAGAACTCTATTAAGATGTAACTAACCCTTAGGAAATAATCTATTCTGTTTTTTTTGGGTGGGGGGATCTCATTTGGCATACATGTGCTCATAAAATTTTAAAATCATTAATAGAAACATCTAACAATGCAAAGTAGTATCTATCTCCATGAAATGCTTATCTATGGAGATATGGTTATTTTCAATTAAAAGGTAATTTTCTTTTTGAAAAATTTTGGCTAAGGTTCCAGAGTCTAACCCTACTAGGGTGTGTATTAATTTTTATAATATACTCAGATTTTTATTTTTATTTTTAATTTTTTGAATTGTATATTTTTAATTTACATCCAAGTTAGTTAGCATATAGTGCAACAATGATTTTAGGAATAGATTCCATAATGCCCCTTACCCATTTAGCCCATCCCCCCTCCCACAACCCCTCCAGTAACCTTCTGTTTGTTCTCCATATAAGAGTCTCTTATATACTTTCCTCTTATCACCACTTTTGCTGTGTTCCAGAGGTTTTGGGTTGTGGGGTTATCATTTTCATTGGCTTCCATGTATTTTTTAAAGTCGTCTTTAACTTCTTGGTTACCCCATTCATTCTTTAGTAGGACGGTCTTTAGTTTCCACTATTTATTACCTTTCCAAATTTTTTCTTGTGGTTGATTTCAAGTTTCATAGTATTGTGGTCTGAAAATATGCACGAGATGATCTGATCTTCCTTTACTTGTTGAGGGCTGATTTGTGTCCCAGTATGTGGATTATTCTGGAGAATGTGCATTGCAGAAGAATTATATTCTGCTGCTTTAGGATGAAATGTTCTGAATATATCTCTTAAGTCCATCTGGTTCAGTGTGCCATTCAAAGCCAGTTTCCTTGTTGATTTTCTGATTAGATGATCTGTCCATTGTTGTAAGTGGGGTGTTGAAGTCCGCCACTATTATGGTATTACTATCGATGAGTTTCTTTACGTTTGTGATTAATTGATTTATATATTTGGGTGCTGCCACATTTGGAGCATTAATGTTCACAATTGTTAGGTCTTAGTGGATAGACCTGTTAATTATGATATAATGCCCTTCTTCATCTCTCGATACAGTCTGTATTTAAAGTCTAGATTGCCTGATATAAATATGGCTACTCTGGCTTTCTTTTGTTGACCTTTAGCATGATAAATGGTTCTCCATCCCCTTACTTTCAATCTGTAGGTGTCTTTAGGTCTAACGTGGATCTCTTGTAAGCAGTGTATAGATGGAAATTCTTTTCTTATCCATTCTGTTATCCTATGTCTTTTGATTGGAACATTTGGTTTATTGACGTTTAGAATGAGTACTGAAAGATATGAATTTATTGCCATGATGTTACTTGTAGAGTTGGAGTTTCTGGTGGTGTTCTCTGGTCCTTTCTAGTCTTTGTGCTTTTGGTATGTATGTATGTATGTATGTATGTATGTATGTATGTATGTGTTTTTCATCTTTTCTCCCCTCAGAGAGTCCCCCTTAAAATTTCTTGCAGGGCTGGTTTGGTGGTCACAAACCCCTTTAATTTTTGTTTGCCTGGGAAACTTATAATCTCTCTTTCTATTTTTAATGATAGTCTTGCTGAATAAAGACTTCTTTGCTTTATAGTTTTCCAATTCAGCACATTGAATATATGCTGCCACTCCTTTCTTGTCTGCCAAGTTTCTGTGGATAGGTCTGCTGCAAACCAGATCTGTCTTCTCTTGTAGGTTAAGGACTTTTTCTTCTTGCTGCTTTCATGAGTCTCTCCTTGAGTATTTTGTGAATTTGATAATGATATGCTTTGTTGATTTTCGATTTTTGTTGAATCTAATGGAAGTCCTCTGTGCTTCCTGGTTTTTGATGTCTGTGTCTTTCCCCAGGTTAGGAAAGTTTTTTGCTATGATTTGCTCACATAACCCTTCTACCCCAATTTGTCTCTCTTTCTCTTCTGGGACCCTTATGATTCTGATGTTGTTCCTTTTCAATGAGTCACGGAGTTCTTTAATTCTTAAATCGTGCTCTTTTGCCTTAGTCTCCCTCTTTTTTTCTGCTTCATTTTTCTCCATATGTTTGTCCTCTGTATCACTGATTCTCTGTTCTGCCTCATCCATCCTTGCTGCCGCGGCATCCATTCAAGATTACAGCTCACTTATAGCATTTTTTATTTCACCTTGACTAGCTTTTACTTCTTTTATCGTAACAGAAAGGGATTCTAATATATTTTCGACTCCAGCTAGTATTCTTATTATTGTGATTCTAAATTCTGATGCAGACATCTTGCTTGTATCTGAGTTGGTTAAGTTCCTGGCTATCCATTCTTTCTGCTCTTTCTTTTGGAGTGAGTTCCTTTGTTTTGTCATTTTGAAGGGAGAAAAGGAAATAATGAGGTCAAAAATTAAAATTAAAAAATTAAAAACAACACACACACACACACACACACACACACACACACATCAAATAAATTATGATAGATCCTAGGTGTTTTTTGGTCTGGGTGTTGAAAGGGGCTTGATAGATTAGAGAAAAAGGGGAAAGAAAGAAAAAAAAGGAAATCATTTGAAAATTTGAAAAAGTGAATTCACTGAAATAGAATAAAATGAAATGGTGGAAGTTAGATAGAAGTTGAAAAATTTACACAGAAGCAAAAAATATCAGAGAATAAAAATTAAATCAACATATTTTAATAAAAATTGAAAATAATTTTTTTTCTCTTTCTGTAGTCAAGAAAAAGAAAATAATTGAAAAAGAGGGGAAAAAAAAGAAAATTGAATAGATGGACCAGCAAACAGACTGATATATGATTGACATTACTTTGTTGTCTCCTAGAAGTCAATCTATGAAGTGCTTTATACTCTGTAAACTAACCAGGCAGAGAGATTTATGTTCCCAAAGAGCGAGGTTGGACTAGTTGGGTGGCGCTTAGTGTAAAGACTCTGTTCTCCACTATTTGGCACTGCTTAGCTTACTGGGGTGGATTGTTGTGCTTATAGGTGTGTATGTGCATGCATGGAAGTGGTGGAAATGGTGTCACACAGCTAGCCAGTCTCTAGTATTGGAACTCTTTTCTCCCCAAGCAACAATTGCACACCTGTCCTTTGTCTTCCACTTCCATCCACTGCCCGCTTTCACACTGTCCATGATTAAGCCCGAAGTAGCACTTCCCTCCTGAGTTTTATTTCAGATGCGGCTGTTTTTCCCAAATCCCTTATTTTTGAGGGACTTTGAACTTCTGCCCCTCTGCAGGAGTTCTCACTGAGCAGTGGCTGGGTGCTGGCCACACCCAGAAACTTTCATGGTACCGTGCTGCTGTCGACACCCAGAGACTGCAGCTTGGTGCCAGCCTGCCCCATAAAAAGATCATGCAATCATGTAGCAGCAGCATTTCAGGGATTATGGAAAATCCCAAAACACATCTGGCACCAGGCTTCACCCCCATTGACCCTGTTCCAGCTCCAGCAAATGTGGTTGTTCTCCAGGGTCCACTGGGGCCTTTGCCTATTGGGGAGCCACACAGCCTATACCAGATATCCTCCCAGCAGGGAAACTTCCTCTCCTTATGTGGCCCAAAGACCCTCAGACTTCACTCTGCTCCTGGGGATTCGCCCTTCCCTCCAGAGCACCACCAGGAGTTTCAGACTCTGTGCTCCCCTGTTTATAGAGTCTTAATGGAATTTAAACCCTGTCCTTTTTCCTTTTTCCCTTTTTAGCTCATTTTCTGCAGCTATTTACACTTCTCCACTTTCTCTCCAGCTGATTTTGGGGGGGTTGGTGCTTTTCCCATTTTCTCTCCCCCAACATCTACCCCCCAATCTCGGTCCTCTTTCCACAACCAAAAATACCTCCCTGCCCTCTGGAGCTTCTCTCCCCCAGTTTACCTCTCTGTGCCATGTACCTGCTGAGTTCTGTGGTTCAGGTTGTGCAGATTGTTGTGTTAATCCTGAGATCAGTTTTCTAGGTTTTCAGGATTATTTAGTGTTGGTTTGGCTAAACACTGGACACGAGACACAAAAAAAACTTCCATGCTGTTCTGCCATCTTGGCTCCTTCCCCAGACCTTTTAATTCATAGAACATTTCCTGGTTTCTCCCTTCATTTCACTTCAAAATTCATTCTTCCTTTTGATTATGTACATGGCATATCATAATTATTTATTCACCATGTATGATATGCATAGTAAAGGAACACTTCAGTAGGAAGCAATTAGTAGTTATTACTATCCCCAATTCTGTTTCTTCCTTCTCTGTTTTATTTTGCTTTTTCATCACATAGTTATACTAGCTCCTTCAGGCTCAGTCGTGGATCAGCATCTGACCATTACCATGCCTCTTTTTAGAGAACACTCTCTGGTTTTCCTGGGCTAGGTACTTATGTGTTAACAAAACACTATTTCTTCTCCCTTGGATCAATCAAAGGAGAAAAAATAAATTAAATAGAAAAGAATTTCTGAAAGGTAACATTATTTAGAAATGTTGGGTGGGCGATAAAGATCTAAAACTAAAATTATGGAAATTAATGAAATTGTGAGCATAGTATTATTATGCAGTGTAACTGAATATCCATCCCAGTTTGCCTGTTCCTTCAGGTCACAGGAGACATCCCATTTCAATGATTGTCATTCACATAAGGTAGTTATTTCTCTGTTCATTTACAGAAAAGAGAAGATTGATGTACCCTGAATCTTGAACCTTGAGGCAGGTGTCTATTTATTCTCATTTCTCCAGGTGACCCCTGCTCTGATGGTTGACAGTCCTGCAGAATTCTAATTTCTTCAATTTTACAATGATAAAAATTACTTCATATCTATAGTAATAATGATGGTGACAACAATAGTATTAGGAGGTCGATCTCTCAAAAGTGGTTGATCCCTTTCATAGCTACATATTTCTCTTAATAAATCCCATCCTTCTCCATATTTTCATGTATTGGCTGCTTTTTTTTTTTTATTGGTATGAGTTAGTTTTAAATAATCTTACCTCTTCAAACAGAGCAGGCAGATAGATGGTAGTCTCCATTCGAGGAAAGACCGTGCCTATGGTTTTATCCATAGTACTTGGTACAGTGCTGAGCACACAATTTTGTGTTAAGTAGATATCTGTTGAACAAATAAAATACATACATACATGTGTGAACACACACAGATATAGGTATCACAATCTCTTTGCTTATAGCCTTAAAGAAATTAAACCAAGTTTCAAGGAAGGCCTACAGTGAATGATATACAAATCAAAGAATGAGTTCTAAGTTGCTTTTAAGGAACTCTATTTATGTCTTGTCATTGTTTCTCTGCTGGAAACTTGAGAGTTAGCTAGAGTTGGCTTAGAATGTTGATTGCTAAACTGACTATATAAATATTTATCCTTCTAGTTTCTTCTTTAACATCAAGATAATACTTGTCTCTTAGAGCTGTATATAGGTTACATGTGCTTATGAAGCCCTTGACACATTTTACTTCTAGATAAACAGTCATTATTCAATTTCATGAAATTTAAATTTGGAGTCATCTGGGGTGGATTTTATAGATGTTAGCATTAGATGCGTTTCACATGTGACAATTATAGGAGGTGGAATGGAAGAGGCTGGAGGTAGAGGTTTCTTTAGTAAATATGGTATGGTTAATTTAGGTTTATAGGTATAGTAATCTTCTCTGTCAAAGGGTTTCTTAAATCTCTCTGCAAGTCTATAATGAGTTGCAGTATGTTTCCCCCTGTACTCCACTTTGGGTATCAATCAGTTATACTTTGCTTTTGGACTTATCTTCTCCCACAAGTCATATGTGACTGGGGGAATTCTGGGTTGTTTGGTTTTCCTTTTATAGTTTTACAATCTTTCTTTCACTCAAATCTTTATACATGTCTCTTGTCTGTTATCTGTGAAATCACAGATGACTTGGACAAAATGTGCAGTGCACTTATGGCCAAATACTCCTAGCCAATCCATGTGGCAAAACTACCTGACATTGGGGCACCTGGGTTGAACATCCAACTTCGGCTCAGCTCATGATCTCTCGGCTCATGAGTTTGAGCCCCGCGTTGGGCTCTGTACTGACAGCTCAGTCTGGACCCTGCTTCAGATTCTTTGTCTCCCTCTTTCTCTCTGCCCCTCCCCTGCTCATGCTCTGTCTCTAAAAGAAGTAAACATTAAAAAAATTAAAAAAAAAAAAAAACCCTACCAGGCATTGAATGCAGGATGGTGGTACCATTAGTTAAATGTGGTCACAGGATCCTCTAATTTTTGTTTGTTTATCGACATGATGAGGTTATCTTTCTATAGTTCAAATCCTTGTAGTTTTTGAAATGTTACTTTGTTGCACATCTATTACTTATTTTCATACGTTATATAGTATATATACTACATATAGTGTATAATACAATGTATTATGTAAATTCTTACTCACTCATGAATAGTAAATTTACACTCTCATAGTGTCTATACAGTGATGCTATAATTTAAAACTATGCAAGTTTATTTGGAGAAATCAGATGAATGAATAATCCCTAGCTATGTACAGTTGAAACCAAAACAGACTCTACAGGCTTGCTAAGTTTGCCTATCTCTGTATTTCAGTGTGACCTGCATCCTGTCTTTGACTTCTGTGGTGTTGACTTAGGCTGCACCTCTTGGAAGCTGAACTAATTTATGAGACATGGCTAAAACAGCTTTTGTGTTTGGCTACTAATAATCAACACAGAGAGCCATGCTATCGGTAAACCCTGAGTGACCTGAATCTATCATAAAGACTGCCTTTGGCCAACAGAACAGGCCATTTTATACATAGCACAATATATTTTACTGACCGTGTTTGGCTAAACTGGCTGCCTTAGGTGACTATCTTTGTTTCCATTAAAGCACTTGTATTAGGAAATTACCTGAAACCTAAGAAGCTATTTTCTTTACTATTAGAATATAAATAACAAGTGGACCCTGGTGATTATTACATTGCTTTCCCATTCCCCACCAATCCCTCAGGCCAGTCAGTGGCAGATCTAGACTAGGTTTTTTCTCTGTCTGCATTGCCTACTTTCAGGGTCACAAACCTGTCCTCCTTGTAACTTAGGGGCTCTTTAGTGACCCATGTTTCACTGTGTTTGCTCTAAAGCAGATGTCTGACTCCTTAAAGTTTCCCCTGAGCAAGATATCCTGTCTTTCCAAATATATCACAAGTAGGTGCAGAGATTTCACATTTGCCTCCTTTCCACTCCAGGGATCAGTGATGAATGGTCACTGCAGTCTTTTTTTTTTTTTTTTTTTTTAATCCCCCTCCCCCTTGTGTTTGCTAACCCTATATACTTTATCACTCACTTTGTTCCCAAATTGTATCTCCCTGGTATCCTAAATACTTAACACATAATGGAACAACTTTTCATCTTTCACTTTCTTTTTCACATTTTCATTTTGGAAAGAATTCATTAATATTGACTCTTGAATCATGAAAATGATCCTCAGTCATTGAATTATAGAGTCATAGAATGTTAGAGCTGGAAGGGAGCTAAGTTATATTTCTCTTACAACCATGCTTCCAATAGAGCATGTCCTGGCTTGTTGTAGCTGCATGAAAATTTCCCCCACATAGCTTCATATGTCATAAAGCATGTCACATGCGCTTGATGTTTGGAGTTTTAATGCAAAACCCCAAACATCTATTAAATCGAGCCCATTCCATCTCTAAGACTATGCTGCAGCTCTTTTAGCAGCTTGAAATGGTGCAGGGGCACCTTCAAATATCAGCGTTTTCCACTTAAAAGCTTAGGGAATGTGATTTGAAGGGCGTAGGAATGGTCCATATCAAAACATATTCCTCATCTATTGGACAGAGAGCTTTTCATAGTACAAAATATGTCATTTTGTGTATTTTGGGAAGTATATTAACCTGTTCTCTCACAGACGAGCATCTTAGTGTAAATTGGTTCATATCTTCCATTTTCTTGGTTGTTTGACTTAGGAAAGAGTTCCTACAGGGGACCCCTGGGTGACTCAGTGGGTTACACTTCTGACTCTTGATTTCGACTCAGGTCATGATCTCACAGCTTATGAGATAGAGCCATGCATCAGACTCTGCCCTGATAGCACGGAGTCTGCTTGGGATTCTCTATCTCCATCTCTCTCTGCCCCTCCCTCCTCCATCCCCCCACAGCCCTACTTCATAAATAAATAAGCATTTCAAAGAAAAAAAAAACTATTGAGTTCCTAGAGATAGATAAGCAAAAGCAAGATTTGATATGGATTCTGGAAACAGGATAAGTAGATTAAATTTTGATTGAAGAATATGGTAATGGAGGCTAGTGTTAAGAAAAGCACTAAAAATATGTCCACAAAATTTACTTGTTCCCAGTAACAATTTGGTTCATTTCTTCACCATGAGATCGAGAAGGGGAGCTGTCCAGTACTTTCCATCAATAGCCCAGCAACCAAAAGGACTCTTTAATGAAAAGCTGATGTCAGGAAGTGATCTCAAATATTAGCCATGTACTAAGGCCATACAATACCCTCTTATACACTTTCCTGTGTCATTTTAATACTGTTGCTATTATTTTACATTTATATAGCCCTTTCTCCTGAGGAAAATGACAACTTTCAAATGGTGACTTAGTGCTACCCTAGCCCTGTTTGTCATTGTTTATCCGGGCAACACATATTTAGCTTCTTTAATCTTTTCCCATAAATACATCTTTCCATTTCTTTAATCATTTCAGTGCTATCCACTCAGTTCAATTTCTCAACACATTTCAGGTGTCGGGAAGCCTGGAAGTAGTTTAGCCTAACCAGAGTCAAGGAAAGTGGGAATCATTTCTCTATATTTTTGCTCTGTCCCAACATAATGGATCACTGTATTCAGTTCAAAATAGCATCAGCCCCTTTGGCAGCCATATTACATTGCAAACTGATATCTAATTTGTCCTCCATTATCAGCTCCAGGTCCCTGTCAGTGTTACTACTCTCCAGGTTTCTCCTACCCATTGAATTATTTTGCTGAAGATGTATTGGTTTTCATTTTTCTAAGCTGAATCTCATTTTGTTATTTTTGACTCATATCACTACCCTCTCCGGGTCCATTTATATAACATCTTAGGAGCTTCACTGGTGCCTGCCATCCATCTTAACTTATCACCTGCAAGTTCCATTAATGAGCCACTTCCACTCTTTCCTTACCTAGGGGATCATTAACATAATGGAAATAACCCTTTTTCCAGGTCATTTTTAAAGAGATTTATTAGAACCTCAGCTAAGAATACCCCAAGAAGAAAAATATTGCTTAGCACTATTTTCATACATAACAAAAATATTATTTCTACTCGCTTCCATTTTTTTTTAATTTTTTTAATGTTTATTTATTTTTGCCAGAGAGAGAGAGAGAGAGAGAGAGAGACAGAGCATGAGCGGGGGAGGGGCAGAGAGAGAGAGGGAGACACAGAATCCGAAGCAGGCTCCAGGCTCTGAGCTGTCAGCACAGAGCCTAATGCAGGGCTCAAACTTACAAATGGTGAGATCATGACCTGAGCCGAAGTCAGATGCTCAACCGACTGAGCCACCCAGGTGCCCCATACTCCTTTCCATTTTGAATTAGGTGAATTGATTGGAATTATTTTGTTAATAGAAATTTTTGAGAGCTTTCTAATACTTACATATTTTCATATAGACTACATTTTACCTATGCATAATTTGGAGTTGTTGAAACAAAAATCACTGTTGAATGTGTTTAAATGTCATTATCTCAGTTACTTGGAGGCCATCTGGATCCCTAAAAGGATCATTTAGTTTCTCTTTCCTCCATATGCCACACAAATAGTCATAGTAGCTTGTCTTATAGGAGCACTGACAATGATGTGTATAGAGCTTATCAGAAATATTTCCCTTCCATTAAGAGCCAAAGAAAATTACAAAACATGTTTCTAATTGAGTGTGGTCATATAGTATCTCTTTTGGAGAGTCTAGATATGGGGAGTTGGTGAGAAACTCCGATTTGTCATAAGAATTCCAAAGTTGTAAGGTTTACTAGGCAATGAAGACATTTATTCTAATAGAGATTTAGATCTGTATTTGCAAAGTATTGTCTGCAAGCTGTGTGACAAATATACACTGCTATTAAAATATGTATATAGGAGTTATGGTTAGTAACAAAACATGTCTTTTTTCCCCCTAACATAAATTTTTCCCTAACATAAACATATGAGTGTCATTTTTGTTTGCTTTCCTAACATCAAAAAAAAAGTCCTTATGTTGGAAAATATTGGGTTCATGGTTCTGGAAAACATATTTCAACATAGTGTCTTATCTGTATAATGTTTATGTTGCAAAGCACATATTCTGAAATCCACTTTTTATCATAAGATTTATTTGCCATGACTCAGACATGTTCTATATTTTTTCCCTTAATCATAAGGGTTAATGGCTTTGATCTTCACTGAGATATCTAGAGATCTTTGATAATTACTTACAACAATGTCAACAATAGCAATAAAAAGATAATAGTGATAATTATCAAATTCTCATAATGTTACAGTCACTGTGCCAGGCACAGTCTTATACATTGTCTCTTTTCATCTTTATAGTCCTGAGATACACTTTTCTCTCCAGCTTACATATTAGGAATCTGATCTTCTGAAAGCATGAGGTTTTACAGAGGCTTTAAATGAATGCCAATGGTAATTGAAAGACAAAGCTAGGGCTCTCAGATTCTATAATCCTTGCTCTGCCCACAGTGCCTTGAATGATTTCTAGCCATGAGATATGTTCTACTACACAACTTGGCAGTGTTAAATAACCATTATGTGGAAGATTCTGTGGATCAGGAATTTGGGCAGGGTCTCATAAAGATATCTTGATTTTGCTTCACAATATCTGGGACTTCATACTGGGAAGACCCAAAGATGGGGGTGACTTGATGGCTTGGGGGTCCAAACTAAGGGGCTAGTAATGTCTATAGGAATCTTTACATAGATATATGGCCATCAATGGTGTTTGTTGCCTGGTTCCTCAGCTGGGACAGTTAGCCAAAACACCTATAGTTAGTAATGCCTTTTTGTGGAGCATGGTATCCCAAGACTTCTCACCTGGTGAATCGGGGCTCTGAAGACAAGTGTCTTTAGAGAATCAGGCAGAAGCTGTATAATTCTTTTATGACCTACACTTAGAAATCATTTTGTGTTTGTTCCTCAGTACTCCATCTGGTCAGCTGTTTGTGTTCCCTAAATTTAGCCCAGGTTCAATGAGAGGGAATTTCCCACTTCTTCATGGGAAAATGTCAATTTTTAGATGTGTTTAAAACCTCTGTAATTCAAGTATCGATGTGGGTTCTAGAAGAAGTCTCTATGGCTTTGATTTATTTACTATGGTTCTCAACCATTACTGCAACTCATTACCACTGGGGAGCATGATAAACCTATCAAGTTCTGGACTCCACTCCAAATATTCGTAAACAAAATTGACAGGAAGGAGTTTGGGAATTTGTAATTTTATCAAACTCCTGGTGATTCCTAAACAGCCAGTCTAACTGAAACACCAAATTTTACTTACACTGCTTCTATAGGTAGAGATGTTCTAAAAAAGCCTATAGCTAGGCCCACTCTTGGTACTATTGCCCCAACCTGGTAAACTTCTTGGCCTCTGTAATTAAGGCTGCCTGTCTGTCATTTCAACCTCGTCTCCCTGCCTTGGAGAAGC
Organism: Puma concolor; assembly: GCF_028749965.1. Lineage (NCBI taxonomy): Eukaryota > Metazoa > Chordata > Mammalia > Carnivora > Felidae > Puma > Puma concolor. The sequence continues at coordinate 97,310,846 of NC_141675.1, forward strand.
ATGGGAAGCTTTACAAAATGCTACCTCTACATGTGCAAGAGGAATCCTGGGAGCTCCATTCCCTATCACATCATGGATGGATGACAGGACTTTAAGCAAAATATCTGCTGAAGCTATCACAGCAGGGGTAAACCAGCTTAAAGCTGTCAGTTGATAATCACTCTACTGTGAATGGTTGGACTAGTGGCACCCAGTGATTCAATTGCATATTTATAACTTGATGTGTACACAGAAGTGCCACTTTAGGGTGCCACTGCATCCGCACTCCAATGAAAACATCTTCAAAGAGCCTTGTCAGCTTCCTTCTGCATTTTTTCTGAAGGCTTAGAACCAGAGGAGGGTGGCAGTCCACACCTCTGGAGGAATGGCTGATAAAATCTATTAACTCTTTTCTCCTCTTAGATATTTTCTCTCACATTTGCATCAGCAGTCAGTCCCCTCAGTGGGAATTGGAACACTGCTAAAATTAAAAATACAAGAAAAAGAATGCTTCTAATTTGCCTGCCTGGTTTTCAGTCTTCAGATTACCAAGAGTTTCACAAGTCCCAGTATCCATGCCTGTTGCAGGAGAGAAGAGACTTTAAAGGACCATCTGCGGAGGAATGAAGTGCTTTGAGGAAAATGTTTGCAAGATGAACTTCCTCTAGTTTTGAGGCTGGTGACCAATGGACAGGTTACTAAGGAGGTTGTCCTGCAATTCAGTAAGAGGCTGTAAAGAGAACTCTATTGCATTTATACACTGGATAGGAAAGTCAAACTTGACTTGCCAAACTTACTGGACTACAGTTCTCCCAAATCTCAGCCAGTGGCATATCACTGTATTTGTTGGAGGCTAAAGAGATGGCTATGAGTAAGAATCATGTTCTCCAAATCCTCCAGAGAGATAAGAGTCTCTGGAAAAAGAGATAGAACAAGCAAAACCCAATGAAAACCGTATATCATTTGTAGGATTTTGGAGTAAGATTGTATAGGGCAAGAAAGCAAGAAGGTAATATTTTCTCTGCTTTTCTCTCCTCTTCAATGATTTCAGACTGATTCTAGCTATGTGTATCTACAAAAGTGTATTTCTTGAACAGTCAGAATCAGAATCTCTTAGGATTTTTATGAAAAATGAAGATGTCTGGAACCCAACCTTGGATCTACTTAATCAGCAACTCTGGAGATGGAACCATAGAATCAAAATTAATGATGAGTTTTCCAGCGGCTCTGAAACACACTGAAACTGAAGAAGCATTAACCTAGATCCTGTCATGCCAGTGTTAGTGGTGCCAGGAATAGTGTTGCTAAAGGTCTCTATTAACCTGAACACACTGTTTCTTTGTCCTTGTCCCTCAAGGGGACCCATAGGCACTAGGAGGGTCTTTTGAAGTTTGATGGTGTTAAGTGGTTGACCTTTATGAAGTTGTTAGAGTCTTCTTTGATATTAATTAGTCATTAGGTCAGCAAACATCTAAAGGACAGGACTACCTACAGTGCAGAATACCCTAAAAATGACTCTTTGGTTTTTGAATAAAAGTTCAAGATTATTTTCTATATTCGAACCCGGTAAAATTGCTTGTCCAAATGACTACAGATTTTCCCCAGCCCTGGAAGAGCTACTTGAGACTGTGTTAACATTCGTATCAAAGTAAAGTCCCAACAGATACCAAATTAACAATATCAGTGTGCTTTAATAAATGAACACTATACAAAGATCATGTGAGTTCATTGCTCTATTTGACTGAATTTCTTGAAAGAGTGATGCAGAAAAGAGAAATGGAAAGTAGTAATTATTCAGCAACTCATATGTGCCCTGTGCTGTGTTGTCTTTGATATCCAAAATTTCATTTAACATAATGCAAATGGACTTTGTATTCATATATAGAAAAGTATTACTTTAAATCAGTTAAATAATACACTTTAAATAAGTTAAATAAGTTAAATAATACACTTTTTGTGTATTTAAGTTTATTTATTCTGAGAGGGAGAGAAAGAGGAGAGACAGAGAGCAGGAGTTGGGCAGAGAGAGAGGGAAAGAGAAAATCCCAAGCAAGCTCCCCACTGCCAATATAGATCCTGTCATGTGGCCTGATCTCACGAAACCATGAGATCATGACCTGAGCAAAGACCAAGAGTCAGCCACTTAACTAACTGAGCAACCCAGGCACGACAAGATTCTTTTAAAATTCAAGTTAAGATTCTTATTGCTTATTTATTATGCATGGCACTAATTGGCCTCTCACATCCCACTGATAACAAATCACTAAAAATAAAATGGATTGGAAATAAAATAACTGATTGGTAAAACAAGACTTAAATATAATTCCATCTAATATTTGAAGTGAAGTTAAATGGTACATTTGTTCTAGTCCAGTATTTTCCATTATATAATAAAGTCCTCCTCCATAATATTTGGAAACAGTATGAACACTTGCTGTTGGCAGAATTACTGTTGAATTTTGAAAATTTGGATATCCCTCCATTTGAGATTTTTTTTGATAGCTAAGGATTTGCATATATAGCAGCAAAGAATTTTAGATTTGGCTAAAATATTTATTCTTTAGATGAAGAAGCCAAAGTACAAAAATTGTATTTATTGTTTTTTCCTGCTAACAATTTTCTGTCTCATTCTTAATAGGGGAAATGTGCTGTAATTTTAAAGAATTTCATATAATCATAAACAAATAAATAGAAACCTTTTGGTTTAACAATTTTCATAGAAAAAAAATTAACTGAATGTTAAAATACATTGTGTGTGAATTTCTCCACTTATAGCTGATGTGCTGTGGGTGACTGGGGTTTGGTTTCTTTAACCCTAAAATGGGGATAAAAGATGAACCAAGTTCATTGGACTGCTGTAAGAATTGAATTAGAAAATGTACAATCAGTGCTTAGCATAGAGCTTTTTAAAGTTCGATACATGTTTCCAGTTATTTCAATAGGTAAGTTTATAACATGTATTAAATTCTACCTACATGCAGTAGTCTATTCTTATTAGAAACTAACCTATAATTCGTACATTTTGGTAAGCCAAAAGTGCCTTACTGTGCATCAGTCTGAATTGGATGACATTTTACATTGTTCATAATTAGGAAACATTCTTGATGACAGTGAAACTCTGCATTATAAACGTCGGGAAATTCTAACTCATTTGTTTCTATTTCTACATACATCTAGTTGTAGTCTTACATTGTAGAGTCATGGAGGTTTATTTCAATGTTAAATAGTAAAAATTGTATACACTTAATTTTCTATAATAAGCATATAGAAAAATATATAGGTTCTTTAAATAACTTAATCAGCTAGAAATGGGCCATCTTTGAAGACAGATAATTAACTTATTTTCATTGGCTATGTATAATAGCACCAGCCTTTTCCCATTTTGCATTGGTAAATGTCAGCGTACAGAAGAGCCTTCTTTGGTGACAGGGTAGTAATGACAATGCCCCTATCACTCTTCAGTTCTTCTCATTAGCACCTAAACACCTTCATTTATTACTACTGATTCCCTCATGTTCAGTATATTAAATGTTAACAAATGGTTCTCATTTTACATGACAATTCTAATAATTAATGATTATAGAAACACATTAGACACATAATGCCAAAATATATTACCTGTAATGTTGATCTCTAATTTGAGTTCCTTTCATATATTGGGAATAGAATATGCTTTTTAGAGGTCATAGCTGGAACACAAATATACCTCTATACCTCTTCTTCTTAATCTTGTGCCTATTAATTTAAGTCAGTGAAGAATTCTAAACCTAATTTTCCATTAGCAATGTCAGGCTTGCAGGAAAGATCTCTGAGGCCCAGAGAAGAATGGCTGAAATTCATAATGGAAGCAGATTGAATGTGATGAAGGGAAATATTCTTGGCCTGACATCTCTTTAGTGCCTTGGTGACGATGGGAGACCATTTCCTTTGCATGATGGATTAGCACTCTTCTTTCTATCCAGTGTTGGGAAAGGAGGCTGAAAGCAAAGAAGCAAGCCTAGACCCTTGGGTACTCAGCTAATGAGTACCAAGAGGACCATAGACAAAACATTGCAAAGGAAAATACAAGAGGGAGGGCGTTGAGGGAGTCATTGCCTCAGAAACAGGGAACAGAACTGAGTCACTGATGGGGGGCACTCAAGTGCGCTGACCTTTGTAATGTCTCAACAGAAATTAGGATGGGCGTAAGACAGACTCATAAGGCACATGTCACACAGACTCCAACCTAACCCACTCCTGCCTGTTAATATTTTTTTAAAGATTCAATTTATTTTATTTTTTTTTTCAACGTTTATTTATTTTTGGGACAGAGAGAGACAGAGCATGAACGGGGGAGGGGCAGAGAGAGAGGGAGACACAGAATCGGAAACAGGCCCCAGGCTCTGAGCCATCAGCCCAGAGCCCGACGCGGGGTTCGAACTCCCGGACCGCAAGATCGTGACCTGGCTGAAGTCGGACGCTTAACCAACTGTGCCACCCAGGCGCCCCTCAATTTATTTTTTTAAAAAAATATTTTTATTATTTTTAAACATTGATCATAGTCATTCTCTTTGCTGACTAAGTGCTATTTCTTAGTAAAAAGCATAATAAGTTGTTATTAGCAACTGACATTCTACCTGATCCTCAACTGCCTGATCAGCCAGGTATGAGTTTAAAATTCACTGTGCTCTTTATACACTACTTAGTTGAACAAATATTTACAAAGCGCTCTAGTATGCCACAAAGAGTGTTAGAAGCTGGGGAAATAGCAAATCAGATGGAGTTTTTGGTCCTTGATAACTTGAGGATGTAATAAGAAGTAATAGCTACATAAGTTTAAACCTTGATATGAATGTATTATAGAAAGAACAGTACAGCAACTAAGATTGGGGGTTTCCAGGATAAAATCTTGGAGAAAATAATCTTTTGGCAGTGTCCAAAAGAGTTGTAAAAAACAATATCTTAAGCATAGAAATTAAGATGAGCTAAGGTATAGAGGAAGAAAACTCCTAGAGTGTTTCTGGGAACACAGTTTGGTCTCACTACAAGGGAAAGTGTTGGAATGCTGGTAGAGAGGCAGGCAACAAATCATAGAGGGTCATGTAGGACCTTGTTACTCAAAGTGTTATCCACAGTCCTCAGCATTGGTCTGGGCTGGAACTTGGAAATGCAACTTCTCTGGCCAGATATTCTACATCAGAATTTGGATTTTAACAAGATCCCCAGGTGATTTGTTTGCACAGTAAAGCACAAAAAGCACTGGTATAGTCTAGTTGGACAGATCTAAGGAAGACTTAATTGGAAGCTGAGGGACCAGAAGTTTTTCTCAGTCAGTCTCTACCTTTCTCTTTTCCTTCCTCACCAAGAATGGACTCCTCAGAGTAACTTCAGGTTTAATTTGGGCCTTTTACTTCTCCTTTCTGCTGCTTGATTTCAGTGACACCTACCACTCCTCCCCCCCCCCCCCCAACTCCATACCATCGTAAACCTGGCATGGAAAGCCTTAGTTATATGAGGTTAAAAGGAAGGTGGCAGGGATACGTTGAAGAAATCTTGGAGGCTAATGTTAACAACTTAATATCTTTCTACGGCATAATGAGTGTCAGTTTTTCACATATATTTCCTGACTTCAGCTCTGTGAGATCATAATCAGCCTCCTCATTTTACACATGAAATAATTAGTACAAGTAATGTCAGTTGTTGAAAGTCACATGGCTGAGGATGAATAAGAAAGAAAGAAAGAAAGAAAGAAAGAAAGAAAGAAAGAAAAGAAACTAATGAAGTTCAATGTTGCTTCCTCTTCTTTATGTTGCCCTCCTAGTTCATGAGTTCATGGAGCCCTGACCTGGATAGTCCTTGTTACTGCATTGTATTCTAACGTCATTTTGGAACAGAGGATTTAAGGGCACAGGAGTTGGGAGACATTCAGAGCAGAGGTCCACTAGAGGATGACTGTGTTTACCTGTTCAAGGAATTGGTATTCAGTGAAATGTTAAAGCAATATAATTCTTTTTACTTTTTAAGCAGTTACAAGGGTAGCAGAACAGAACCAAGATAAAAATTTAAATTAACTTTAGATTAACTCTAAATAAGAATAGGGATCAAATCTCTTTGCTTTCCTATTTCACTGCTCAAGTATAAAAGACCATGACTTCAGTCCACTGAATCATGGCAAATCTCAGGGTTAGAAGTCATCTTAGTGATTGAATTAAAATGTCCACATACATAATTTGATTGATTAAACTGAAACTAGTTATTACTTATATAGTTAAGTTGGAAATAAAGATTCCAATGAGAAATGTCTGAATTGAAAATATGAGTACAGTAAATTTTTCCCAGTCCTTAATTATTTAGCCGTTGATCATAAGTTGAAAATGTTGATAAAGGACCTATGGAAAAATCATGAATATGTTTAGATATGTTTGTGCTCTCTTCATTCTATTTTCTTTCAGGGTTTGGGGTCCTCAACATTTCTTTGGCTGATGGAGAGAAAGTCGAACTTTTTCATTATCAAAATAGGAGTGCTTTTGTCTGCTATGGTGGTTCCCAAATAATACTTTGGTCATTGAAGTCTCAAAATAACTCTATATTCAGGTTTTTTTTGTTTCCTTTTGTTTTGTTTTGTTTTGTTTTTGAAACGTTAGCTCAGAGGCAACTAGTGTTGCTTAAGCCCTAATCCCTAAAACTCTGCACACCATCATAAATTCAGAGAATAGAAATCACGGAGAAAATGGGTAATATTTGAGAGATCAAGTTAAGAAAGTGGAAGTATGATCTATTTTCCTTAGATATGTTTGTTCCTTTGCATATTAGATATCTTTTCTTGCTTTGGAGATTCCACCTCCTACTGGAAATAAAAATCTTGAATTATCTCAAGATTTCAGGGACTTCTATGTCTTTACTGAAATCATGGATGTTAGCTTTTAAGGGCAATATGTGACTTCCCCTTGTCATTTACTTCACAAGAACAGGAACAGCAGTAAGGTAGGAGTGTGTGATAAGGAGATTGGATCAGAACAGAGGACAGCTATAAGAGAAAAGTACTGACTTCCTGTAAAAAAAAAAAAAAAAAATATATATATATATATATATATATATATATATATATATACACACACACATACATACATACATATATGTATTTAAGAATATAAAATTTTAGGGGCGCCTGGGTGGCGCAGTCGGTTAAGCGTCCGGCTTCAGCCAGGTCACGATCTCGCGGTCCGTGAGTTCAAGCCCCGCGTCGGGCTCTGGGCTGATGGCTTGGAGCCTGGAGCCTGTTTCCGATTCTGTGTCTCCCTCTCTCTCTGCCCCTCCCCTGTTCATGCTCTGTCTCTCTCTGTCCCAAAAATAAATAAAAACGTTGAGAAAAAAACAAAATTAAAAAAAAAAAGAATATAAAATTTTATAAAATATACAATATATACAATTCAAATTTCAAAATATATATCTTATTTTAAATATATATTAAATATATTCATTCTGAGCTCTTAGGCACCTGAGCCACAACAAAGGCTTTCTTTTCCCCCTGGATGCTCTTCTCTTCATTTCCTTACATTCCTCTTTTTACAAGTTGTGTTGGATGCCCATAGCTCCTGTGAAAAAAGTATTTTCTCTTGAGTTGAGAGAAATTATTTTTCTTTTCTGAAGTTTGTCTTCTCTAAGCTGGCCCACAATAACCAGTATGCCTTGGCATTATCCATAGTATTTAAGACTTTACAGTCATTTACAGTCTATCTTAACTGGATATTTTTCTCGCAGGCTGCATGGACTGTAATTTCATTTTTTGCCCTTCCAGGGTTGGATTGGGTGCCTCAGCCTTTCACATCCCTCTCACACACCATATTCCAAGATGATAAGCATTTTTTGTTTAATGTTTCCTGGCCATCTCTGGAAGATATGACCACACATGCCTCTATGCTCACATTATCCAACCCTGAAAGGGCAAAAAATGAAATTACAGTCCATGTCGCCTGTGAGAAAAAGAGCCAGTTAAGATGGAATGTAAATGACTATAAAGTCTTAAATACTATGGATAATGTCAAGGCACACTGGTTGTCATGGGCCAGCTTAGAGAAGATAAACTGCAGAAAAGAAAAATAATTTCTCTTAAGAGAAAATGTTTTTCTCACAGGAGCGATGGGCATCCAACACGACTTGTAAAAAAAGGAATGTAAGGAAATGAAGAGAAGAGCATCCAGGGGGAAAAGAAAGCCTTGTTTGTTGTGGCTCAGATGTCTAAGAGCTCAGAATGAATAGACTATACACTATTATTATTAATGGAAAGAAAAGTTTTATTGACTACATACTGTGTAGATACTTATATAGATCTGACTATGTAATCTAAAATAGTCAGATTTCTGGGGTGTAATTCTCAAGTAAAAACAAAGATGGATAATTTGTGGAATACTTCTTCTGCTTAATCCCAAAAGCAAAACTCAAGGTTTAGAAAGAGCTTCTATAGCTTGAATTTTACACAGACAGAATTAAGGAGGAAATTCTGCTTCAGCTCAGAGCTATGAATATATGGTGTGATGACCCCCATTACAACTTTAGCAGACAAATAGACTAAATCAGTTGAATCTTATACTTTGAGTCATGTATAACAATTACAAAAAATACAATAAAAGCTTTGCAATGTGAGCTGTGGTGTCAATTTGTTGATCATTGCCTTTATTCATTCATTCATTCATATGTTCACTCATTCTATAAATAACCCTTGAATGCCTAGTAAAGTATCAGGGAATATTCTGAATGATAGAGCTACAGTTGTCACCACATAGACTTCATCCTCATGCTCACAGAGCTTATAGACCAGTAGGGTAAGATAGATAAAGGCAAAAATAAATTCTAAACAAGATAATTTCAAATGACAGAATTATTATGAAGGAAGAGAATAAGATGTCATTATGGAGATTCATTGCTTAAATAAGATAGAGGATAGACTACTTATATAAGGTGATCTGGGAAGTGTGCTTTTAGGTGTCATTTAAATTGAGGCCCATGGTGAAAAGAAACCAGACTACATCATCAATATTCATACATTTAGGGGAGTACAAACAGTATCTAATTTATTTCAGAATCTACAGATGAGAGATTAAAGAATAATTTGCTAAGATGGAAAATCCTTGATTATTTTAAGGAGAAGAATGTCTTTCCCTCTTTCTCTTTCTAATTATTTCTATTTCTTTATTTGCCTCAAAAGTGAAAACTAGCAACTCTTTATTTGTCCATGCAGTTCTTAAGCACAAGAAAAAGCATGCATAGAATTTATAGTTCTTAAAAAACCGGTTTCAGTTTACGCCTATAAGAGATATCACTTTACACCTATAAGAATAGCTAAAAACAAACAAACAAACAAAAACCCACAAAAACAAAAACACAAGAAAAAACAAATGTTGGAGAGAATCTGGAGAAAATGGAACTTTCATGCAACTGTTGATGGGAATGTAAATTGTTATAGTCACTATAGAAAACAACATGAAATTTCCTCCAAAAATTAAAAATAAAAATGCCATATGATCTAATAATTTCATTACTGGACATTTATTGGAAGAGAACAAAAACACTAATTTGAAAACGTATATACATCCCTATGTTTATTTTAGCATTATGTATGCAAAATGTCCAAGATATGGAAGCAACCTAAGTGTCCATAAACAGATGAATGTATAAGGAAGATGTGGTGTATATACACTGTGGATTATTATACCGCCATGAAAAAGGGTGAGATCTTGCCATTTGTGACGATATGGATGAACCTGGAGAGTATTATGCCAAGTAATATGCCAGATATTATGCCTGGAGAGTATTATGCCATGTAAGTCAGAATGAGAAAGACAAATACCGTTTGAGTTAACTCACATGTAGAATCTAACAAACAAAACAAATCAATAAAGAAATTAAAAAGCAGAATCAGAAGTACAAATACAGAAAACAAACATAGTTACCAGAGGGCTGGGCAGTAGAGGAATAGGCAAAATTGATGAAGGCAAGTGGGAGATATAGGCTTCAAGTTATGGAATGAATACGTCAGGGGGATAAAAGGGACAGCATAGAGAATATAGTCAATGATATTGCAATAGGGTTCTATGGTCAGTACATTTATAGGTGGTAGCTACAGTTGCTTTAAGCATAGCATAACATATAGAGAAGTTTTATCACTATGTTGTACACTTGAAACTAATGTAACATTTTGTGTCAAATATATGCAGATATAAATAAATAAATAAATAAATAAATAAATAAATAATAAATGATGGGCTTTGAAGGCTTTGACTAAAAAAAGAAGTGGGAACATATGTTTTGTATCTTATTTTTTTCCAAATAGATTGTAAAATACATTGAGATAGGAGACAGTTATTTATACCTCTTTAGAACTCTAATTCCTAGCATATACAAATGATAGATGTTAACTAATCTTTAGGGCTGTGTGGTGAACTGCCAAAACTGTCCTTAGAGACAGGTTGTTTTGAATCTGGCTCTGCAAAGTGCCAGCTCTATGAAGTTGAGCTAATTGATAGGTCAACTGAGCTTCACTTTTTTCACCTACAGGATAGAGATCCCGCTACCTTTCAAGGTTGATTTTGAGACTGGTGATACTTTAGGCAATATAACCATGGGACAGCTATTAATATTTTAAAACAAGATGAAAACCAGGCAGACTGTGCTATTAAGTTCTGTAAGGGCTGGGATGAAAACTGTATCTTTCTGTATCCAAAATTATTGGTTCTTAGGAGTAGATACTCAACAGTTGTTTACTGAGTGAGTGAATAAATGAATATTATGCTTGATGATTTGAGATGGGTGAGAAAGTATGAAATACAGAGAATTAAAGAATTTAAAGATTTTATTAGATATCATGACACCTACAAATTTCTTATTGCCCTTAGGAGGAATACTCTTAAACATTATCTGTAGACAGAAAACTATCCCTTTTATTCATAAAGAACTTCAAAAGAAGGATTTTCAATTATACTTACTTTCCTAAAGCAATTTCCCACAGGTCAAACCTACAGAAAACTTAATCAAATAAACAAAAACAAAACACTTTCTCAGATGTTATTTGCAGGACCATGCAATGATTCTTTGAACAATGGCAATGTGACCCAGGGAAGAAGAGTTGAAGATTGTTTAGGGTGTTTAGTTCTTAAATCTTCATGGGCAATAAGTGAAAATTCTGATGAAGCTAAGAGAATGCTCTAAATGAGGCAGTTGTCTCTGTGCTTAGAAAGCAGGACAGTATGTCCTAAGAATTTCTGAGGGCCATGGTTACAGTTTGCCAGTTAGCCTACATATCTGTTGGAAGAGTTAGTCTCACCATAAAGAGATGGTGGAATTAGACCTTCAGTAGAAAAGTATTCTGCTTTTCCAAGAACCTGAGAATCTGAGATAAACAGCTGTTTCAGAGTGATGGTAGAAATAAGGAACGTTACCAAGGAGGAAGAGAATTTAGGTACAGAAATATCTGGACTAGGTAATCTTAAGAATAGGGTGGTATAAAGAATACTGCTTATAATGTCTCAATTAGACATTTCTATTATGGTACCTGCAATGAACACAGCCCTTTCTGAAGGAAAGTGTCCCACCCTTTACCTATAGCCTCTGCTGAGAAACTATCTGCATTATGCTTTTGCCATTCTGCCTCCTCCAGCCCAAACTATTCTCACTTCAATACTACCACAATTCGCTGGGCAGGAGTGGGTATCTGTTAACTGGGAATTGAATATATAAACTGGCCAATGTAAAATGGTAAAATGGGCTAAAGAAATTGATTCTGGACTTTGAATTGGAGATATTACTACAAAATGGCTTAACTCGTAAAGGAAATTGAAGCTGAATGATGCAGTGAACCCATGAGTTAATTGTCTTAAAAAGTGTGAGTTGTGGGGCGCCTGGGTGGCGCAGTCGGTTAAGCGTCTGACTTCAGCCAGGTCACGATCTCGCGGTCCGTGGGTTCGAGCCCCGCGTCAGACTCTGGGCTGATGGCTCGGAGCCTGGAGCCTGTTTCCGATTCTGTGTCTCCCTCTCTCTCTGACCCTCCCCCGTTCATGCTCTGTCTCTCTTTGTCCCAAAAATAAATAAACGTTGAAAAAAAAATTTAAAAAAAAAAAGTGTGAGTTGTGAGAAAACACACTATTACTAACTAGAAGTTATGAAGTTGAAGAAAGGTATGCAAAGTTAAGAAGAAGGGATTCACAGTGCAGGCGGCACTAGGAAGAGAAATGTGCATCCAGAGATGGAGATTTGTAAAAAGCACCTGGGTCATATTTATGATAGACAGGTATTAACCAACTCCTGTTCTTCCTGCATCCTTGCTCTTTTATAATCCCTGCTCGTACTGAGTTTGGAGTTTTTGTTTTTTTCCTGTCTCACTGGACAGTATATTTTCACAGTAAGACCCTATTCTTTGTGGTAAGTCTACTTTGTAACCAAACTATTCAAATTGAAACTTGTGTGATGACTAAGCAACCAGTTTTCCTTGACACATTCTCAATTTTATATATTCTGACCCGATCTTCACACACAACTAAATAAAGTTTGTTCTGTTAATGGTTTGACAAAATGTAAATGCTGTATTCCTGTTAGCCTAATATAGTTTGCGGAGTAGTGGAAAGGGGAGAAAGAAGGAAGGAGGAAAGAAGGGTGGGAAATAGAGGAGGGGGTGGTAGGGATAGAAAGAGAAAAGGGTGGAAAAAAGACGACTGAAAGATATAGGGAATAAAAAGATTGAAAAATTTGGATAGGAAGCATATGATCCAATAAGTGGTTAGTAAATTCCCTTAAGTGGGTTTGGAGTTTAAGAAGATTTGTCCACCTATAATAAGTCTTTTAAAGTTGGCATCTGTCAAAAGGAATAAGATAGTCAATTCTGAAAATTTTGCATCCCCAAATACATAAGTTCTAAATCTTCTGGGTAAACAATATGCCTCCAAGTAAAGCATAAAATAAGTAGACTCAAATAATGTTAAGGGAGGGGTAGTGTTTGCATGTGAATTGTGTATCAAGAATACATCTACTACTAATATTTTCTTAAAAAAATTAAGCCTACTTACAGAGCCCAAAAATATATTGAAGAAAAGTGTCTGGATGTCCCTGGTTGAATTCACATAAAGGAGGCAGGCATATTTCCATATAACAACTCAATGGAATAGTTATAGCCAGTTCAATAACATAACACAATAAAATTTATTTTTATATTGGATCATAAAATTAGTATACCACAAGTGGCCAACAGTTTATCAGTTCTCAAAATGGCAAGTGTAGGATGCAACTGAGAAAGGTGTAAAATCTGTCAAATGTGTCTAATTATCCCAAACTGTGCGCCCAAGGGAATAGTCTCCTAACCCTTTCTGTTGATCAGTTTATGTTATAAAACATATGGGTTGATGACTCTTACAACATAGTTTTGCTTCAGTGGATAATGTAACTACAGATCTCTTTTATTGTCCCATAAATACTCTGTCTTCCCTTGAAATAGTATTGCATTCATCATATGTCTTCCTCAAATTATTTTCTCGTGTCATTATTTCACATATTAATTGAACATCACTAAGCCCAACGTAGAAGAGATGAATTTTGGAAAAGAACTGGTAAAAATGACTTAGGCTTCAGGGCATGGAAGTTGATTGAAAATAACTGGGACCGAATTTAAATTTCAAACCCCCTGTCAGCACCAGCCCCATATTTGACCCAATTAGTTGGTTTTGGAAGAAAAGGAGAGGTTGAGAAGCCATTTACTCCTTTTTCTTCAGCATCTAAGAGTGTGTGTGTGTGTCTGTGTGTGTGTGTGTGTGTGTGTGTGTAAGGAGGAGAACAGCTCTGAAACAGTAACACTAATACTAAAGAATGAAAGTCAAGGTAATTAGATTTGAACCCAGATTCCATCACTTACCAGCTGTATGATCTTAGGTTATTAATCCTTTAAGTCCATTTTCTTAGTAAAATATCAATAATAGCAGCTCCCTCATAAGAATTGTCAAGGTTCAGTGAGAAAGAACCTGAAAAGCCCCTCATGTGGTCCATGGCACATAGTAAGCACTTAATAAAGATGAACTGAGGGGCGCCTGGGTGGCGCAGTCGGTTAAGCATCCGACCTCAGCCAGGTCACGATCTCGCGGTCCGTGAGTTCGAGCCCCGCGTCGGGCTCTGGGCTGATGGCTCGGAGCCTGGAGCCTGTTTCCGATTCTGTGTCTCCCTCTCTCTCTGCCCCTCCCCCGTTCATGCTCTGTCTCTCTCTGTCCCAAAAATAAATAAAAAACGTTGAAAAAAAAAATTTAAAGATGAACTGATAATACTGACCATAGCTATTCTTTATGTAACTTGTTTCTGTATGCAGAAATAGGGATTTCCTTTTGTAATGTCTCCTATAGAAAGATATCCTCACAAATAAATCGAGAGAGGTAAAGGGAATATTTGGCTCAGGAAGCTCTTGCATAAAAGGTAGTTAGAAGAAAAATGCATAGCCCAGATGCCCTCACAATGATCCTGAAGGCAGGAAGAGAAATCGGCTTGCTTATGATATTCCTGTCATGTGCTAGTGCTGCACCTGTAATGAGTGTTGGGTTTGGGATAGTAAATGTTGAGAGGGAGAGAAAACCATCCTTTTTTTTTTTCATTGAGACATAATCTACATATGGTATTGTCTTAGTTTTGAGTGTAGGACATAATGATTTGATATATGTATATGTTGCAAGATGATGGCCGCACTAAGCTTAGTTACCATTCAGTATCAAAAGGACAGTGGACAAAAGGTCAGAAAACAGGGTAGAGAGAAGCCAGTAAGAGTGAGGATAAATGACATTTAAGCTTTGTCTTTATATTTGATTCCTGACCCATTCTGACCATGATTTCTGAGCAACACAATCAACTAGATGCCATGGAACCCTCAGAGAATCTAGTACTTCTGGCTTGTGACAAGTGTCATGTGTGCTGACAGAGCTATACAAAGCGAAAAATGGAGGTAAGTTTAACTGGTGGCACAGATTAATGCCTCAACAGTGCTCTTAATTTCTGCCATTTTTTCCAAGGGCTGCCACATTGGAAACACAACAGCAGTTTTCTTACACATTTACCTGAAAGGCTTGTGTCTGACATCATTTCAGAGTAGAGGTTGGGGGTTATAAACATAATGTGTTGTTTTGCTGACATATGCAAATGTTTGGAAAGTCTTCCAATTTTAAAAGAGAAAAAAAATACAACATAAATTGTAGTCAAAGAAAAAAAACAAACTGTTGTTTGGTTTTCCATCTTCCCTGGAGAGCAGCTGCTGATTTCACTCTAATTTTAGCTGCTATTGCTTTGAGCTAAACTTTCCATTTTTATTAAAAAAAAAAAAACTTTGAGTCTAGAGGATTACAAGCTCCTGTGCTTTTGATTTTTAATAAAAAGCAAGCATTTACCTCTGAACAGTAGCAGCAAGAAGGGGAATTAAACCTGAGGCTAGTGAGCTGACCTTTAGAGGGGTACCGATCCAGAGGGAGATGAGAAATTTAACACACATCCCTTTTCTTTCTCATGTACACACTCTCCAGCTAATATTCGTCTTTTTATATTTATTTAAATGGGAGAAATCATTTGATTTTTAAAAAATCTTTGTTCACTAATGTTTGTGTTTCATGAATTGGCTAAGTGGATGCAAATCCTTCCAAGTGCTATGCCTGCTGGTATAGTTGGGTTTTCATATATAATAGGAAATGAATGGTGATGGTGGTGGCAAGATCTAGAATAGGAGAAATCACATATCCATCTCTGTACAAGACTCTACTGAATGGAGAATCTGGGGTGATGCATGACATAGTGAAACTAATCGCTCCAACACGGCTGACAAAATACTACTTGCAACTGGGAATATGTATACTCAAATTGCAGGGAAATCTCATATCTCATTCTTTAATCTGTTCACTTTTTTTAGAGAAAAAAGGAAGCATAGTAAATCTAGTCTAATTTGCATATGACTTTTCTGTAAAACAAGTGTATTCTTGTGACATTAAATGAATACCACTCTTTAAAGAAAAATGGGCTATGATCCATGAATTCAGTTTACAAGTTACTGTTTGCATTATTCTTCAGTCCTCCCCCACCACCAATTTTATGCAGCACTATTTTGTCTCGGCAAAGGAACTCACCTCTAACTAGCTTAGGACATAAAATGTTGTACCTCAGACTTGGCCTTCTACTTCTTTTGCTTTCCCCAGTCTCCATTTCTCCTGTGTCTTGTGGAAAGAGCCTCAGCCTGGTAGAGTAAAAATTAGGAATTTGGATTTCTATTCAAAATCATTCAGAGCTTTAATTCTCTCTGTCAAATAGATCACTACTCCTATAGCATGTAGCTATCTTTATCATCCCCAAATGCTTCACTTTCAGAGAAAATATTTGAAGAAGTACTTGTTAGAGTATCCAAACATAATATATTGCACTTAGTTTGTGTGTGTGTGTGTGTGTGTGTGTGTGTGTGTGTGTGTGTGTGTGTTTGAATTTTGCTTCATGTGGATTTTGGCATTAATTAGATGTGTACATTGAATGCTAAGTGCATTATGTTTAATTACTTTTTTTGTTTAACTTTTCTTACAATTTTAAGTTAGCTAAAATTATACCAAGGGATAATAGAAAACTTTCTTGGAACTAATTAGACAGCAAAGGATCATTTATAAAGGTCAGGCTGGCAGTTGGCTTGGGAGAGTCAGGGTGCTCACTGGGTAGAGAATAGCAGTAGGGAGACAGTCTTCATAGAGTTAGAGAACCTCACACTGTTAGACCCTCAGAGATGGTCATGCCGAATCCCTTCCTTCTCCTGGGATAGAGATTAATCAGAAACAGGGTTCTACATCTGCCTGTGACTTGCTATAAATCCTTTAGATGAATAATTTAATTTCTCAATGTCTAGTTCATACAATGTATTATTCAAACCCCAGGTTTTGATTAGTGCCATGTACGTTGTCCAAGATACTCAAAGCATTTGATGCAACTTTGCTGCCGCAAGCAGTAAGTGTGACTGTTTTATTACTGAGTTTAAGGAAGACACTTGGATTAACAGTTTAAATGAAGAGACTTGTGGCTTCTTAAAATAAATGGATTTTTGAT
The DNA here is from genome assembly GCF_028749965.1 of Puma concolor. Lineage (NCBI taxonomy): Eukaryota > Metazoa > Chordata > Mammalia > Carnivora > Felidae > Puma > Puma concolor. The sequence goes on from NC_141675.1 coordinate 97,327,886, forward strand.
CCAGTTGCTTATTGCAAACCTCTTTTCCTGCCACTAATTAAAAACAAAAATCATAGGCTGTATCTTCTGGCTTCATTTTCTCCTTTAGAGTCATGCAGACTAGATGGGCTCTTTTCATTGCAAGAACAGTACTCATAAAAATCACTCAAACATCCCTCCAGCTAAATTGAGTATCCCTCTTCTCTACTTTCATTCTCCTTCACTTCATTTTGATATTAATTCTTATTAACTCATACCACCTCATTTTTGAAGAGCACCTATTTTATTTCCCTTCCTATACTGCCCTATCCTATTTTCACCCAAATTTCTCTTCCTACATTCATTCATTCAACAGCTGTTTATGGTCATTTACCAGGGATTTTGCTGGGCATGGAGGTTATGTGATGAATAATAAAACCTAAAACAACATAAGAAATATAACAAGGGGAAAATTTAGTAGAGACTATAGGATTGTGTGATACAGTGTGAAATCCTTCTCACAAGTAATTCTCAGTGATCAGTGGTTTTAATCCAGCATCCTACTGCTTCACTGGGACATATGATGGCTCCATATTGCTTGAATTATCACATCTCAACTCTTTCAACTATGGCCAATGTCTTGTATCAACTATAATTTTTTCATCTGTTAGTCCTTATCTTTCACAAGGTCTCTCCACAGAAACTATAGTTGCTGTCATCTCTACAACGTTGTTGAAGTTTATCTATCCCAGATATTACACATGATCTCATCTAACTGCTCAAACAGTAATTTCTTTTCTAACCCCCTTCTCTATGAACTCTTGGATTCTTATTTGAATACACTGACTTCCCCCCCTCAGAACACCATTAGTTTCTGAACATGTCTTTGATATTCCAAAATTTAGCTATTTATCATATATGACAGACCCATCAAGGAGATGATTTCTGGACTCATCATTTCATCATTTCCTAATTGAGTGATGGTTCCATGCTTCTATTTTCTTCTCTGTAAAAATGGACATAATAATAGTTCCCATCCCTAGAGTTCTGGAGAGGTTCAAATGAGGAAATATGTAGGTAGGTAGATAGATGATAGGAGATAGAGATATTACTTCATCACTTAGAACAGTTCTTGAAACAGTAAACATTCAGCAAAACGTCAGATGCTATTATTATTTTGTATTTACATTTTTAAATATTTTCTGGGTATATGCCTTATATCTGTAAGCATTACATCTTTAAAGGTAGAGTTACTATATTTTATTTCTCCTGTAGCCAATGAAGAGCTGCCTATAGTGCTTGTCGTATAACAGATACTAAAATGACTGATTGTGGTATTTTTCCCCCTTTGGCTCAGTCTCTGCCTCCAACACAGATTCATAGATTTCCCTTCTCTAATTTTTAAAAAATGTATGCCATATGCTATGGATCTCAGTTTACGAGGATTTCTAAAACTAGTATAGGACTAGAAAAAGAAAGTGTAGATGGGACTGGGACCCTTTTTCGTCAGGGAAATTTTTGATTCCTTAAAATTGCTTCAGGAAGGAGTAAGCATCTGAGTGAATCCTGGAGACTTGGTAAATAGAATTTGAGACATAGGGATTAGAATATGGGTAAAATCAACCGAGATGGAGGGCTTGGAATGAGCAAGGTCTGGAGGTCCGGAAAACATGGAGACATGTTTAGAGAAATTGCAAATCATTCAGTTTAGTGGGTAAAGCACAGTACCGGAGGAAAAAAAATAGAACATTGGGGTGAAATACTGAATTTTAGAGTCAGTCTAAAAGTGTTCAAGTGTACTTTTTAAGCTCAAATGATATTTTTTATCTGATTTATGTATTTTAAATATCATCACTTAGTAGATTAAACAAAAAACTAGAAATTGGCTTTGCTTTTTCTTTTCTGAGAACTGTGATAGTCTTTTTTTTTTTTTTTAAGGGAAAATGATTCATTCTTAGGCCTCATATGTGGCATATTTGAATAAGAGGAGTTCAGTTTTATATAAATGTTGACAGCTCTAAAAACAGCAGCACTAATGGTCAGGCTAAGCTTTCCATACAGCAACCCCAGAGGGCTTCCAGAAGCAGGCAGGGGAGTTCTGAGTAAAAAAATGGCCCCTGGAACTACCTTATCTGTCTTTACCAGTTAAACCCATTACTATTTTCTGACACAGCCAGTTTCCATAGATACCATTGTGAGTTTTGTTTTCCTTTTATTAACGTGGACTCATTTCACATTTTATAGGATGGGAAGTGCTAGGTAGGGATTCTCTTCTGAGCTCCCACTGAATTTCCTTTTTAACTTTATTTTAGTATCTGGCATGTTGTGTTGTAATTTATCTGTTTACGTGCCTGTCTTACCCACTAGCCTGTGAGCTCTATCAGAGTTTCTTGAAATCTTTGCCATGTTTCAGGTATTGTACTTAAGGGCTTTACATGGATAACTTATTCACCTTCATAACAATTCTATAAGTGGGATACTATTGTTAATCTCATTTTACAAATAGAGAACTGATGTATATAGAGAGTAAGATTATCCAGCTTGCATAATTAGTAGATGTTAGGGGTAAGATTTGAACTCAATCTAATTCCAGAGCCTGGCTCTTAAATATCACACCATGTAGAAATGAATATCTGTCAGTTGAATGTGTGAATAAATGGAACCAATGTTGTTATGCACATTTTTGTAGAAAGAACTTCCCATACGTCCCTATCCTATTTTCTACCAACTTTCTTAGGAAACTAGGAAACCTAATCTCTAGTCTACTTCAAACTTGCTGGGTGACCTCTGGTGATTATCTTAACTTCTTTACAGGGTTATTGTGAGAATTAAGTTATATGACGTGTGAAAGTGTTTAGCACAAAGCCTGGTACATTCTAAGTTTTTATAAATGCTAGTTTTTCTTTCTTTCTTACCCTTCTTTGACCTGAGAGGCCTGTGAACCAACCTTGTCTTTTATAAAGCACTTGACATCCTGTTTCAGTCTATGCCCAACCCCCATGGGCCAGAAGGTCCTTGCCCTCACTTGATGGAGGGAGAACATGGGCAGCATCAGATGATTATTGAGAGAGCAGAACTCACTGAGGTTATTGCAGCTTCCACTTCAATGACCGATGATGGCAAGGGGCCACAACATCAATGCAGGCCCTATGTGTCCATGCTGGGTGCAGTCCCCTCAAGTCATTGTGAATCACTAATGTGAGTTACACATGTAATTATCCAGACATCAGGCTAAAATATCTCCACAGATAGCAAAGTTTTATCAGCAGAAGGGCATATTTAGTTTCATGTGACTCCAGCACAGCACTGCCAAATGTTATAAAGCTGTGGTGATTAATTGAAGGACAAGTTAGAAAGTCATGGAATAATATGTTGTCCCCATGGCCAGGCCTCCATGGGTTAAGTAAAGCGGAAGTTAAGGAATACACCTGAGCCTGTCAGAAAAAAAGATATCCCAAAAATCATTTTTTAGCTATGGGGTCCTTCCTAGGATATGCTTTTCTTCCAAAGAGTTCAGAGTCTGTATTTTTGTCACTGAGTCCTTACTATTGACTAAAACTGTCACTATAAAATAAGGTAAGAAATCACATTTTAGATAAAATTTTGTTGGGGAGCAATGGCAAGAGTGAAATGCACATATTCTGTCACATGCCTACAGAGCAAAAGAAACACATATATGCATGTTTGCAAAGACACTTTTAAAAAATCATTTGAATAAAAATGTTATTATTCTCTTATTGTCCCATTGTTTTTACTTCCTGTATCCTCCCAGTTGTTCTCAAGATCCTAACAGGAATCCTCTAGCTGCTAAGTCCTGGGTGATGTTTGGCACCTAAGAACTGCTTGTGAGAATTGTACATAGGTTCAAAGGCATAGAAAGTGGAAAAAAAAAAAAAAGAAAATAAGGAAAAAGAAAAATGAAATGGATCATGAAAAAACATAGGACGGAAAGGGGAGACAGCAAATAACTGAGAACGGAAAAGAGGGAAGGAGAATGAGGTGAGCGTGGTCAGGAGGGGGATGTGCTGCTGGCAGTCATCTTTGGTGTTACATAGTAACTGACTCTGTCAAGGATTCCTATGGTTAATCTTAGAATATTAATGCTCAGGTTTTATGTCATATTCTCTAAAGAGGTCAAAGAGAAGTCCAGAGACCATCAGGGTGGCTGAGCCAACATTTTTAGGGAGGACTTTTGCCTGACCTACTCCCTTCATTGCCATCTGTACCCAATACCCATATAAGTACATTGTTCATGATCTGGCACAATGTTTTTATTTTTGTTTTAATTTTTGCCTTTTGGGGGAAGCTGCTGAGAAGAGAGAAATGGAAATGTGTAGGGTCATCTTGAGTGATGTAACAAAAGGGTTTAGATACACAGATCTAGACCACCTTTTACCTGCTGACGGATGAAGATGCAACCTAATCAAAGTTACGATTTGTTGATAGACTGCACCTGTTTTTTCCCTTTCCTGCATGGCCACTCTTTGAGATGAAGATAACATGACTTAAGCCCATTTACTCCTCATACAGGTATTAGGTGATGCTCAGAGCTTTATTTCTTCTGGATGAAATAGATTGTTTTAGTTTGTTGCTCAGTTAAATCAAAAGGTATTTATTGGGGTGTCTGGATGTCTCAGTCAGTGAGGTCTCCAACTCTTGGTCTAGGCTCAGGTCATGAGCTCATGGTTTGGTGAATTCTAGCCCTGTGTCAGACTCTGCACTAGCAGCACAGAGCCTACTTGGGATTGTCTCTCTCCCGGTGTCTCTGCCCCACCCCCACTCACACTGTCTCTCTTTCAAAATAAACTTATTTTTTTAAAGGTATTTATTGAGCACGCGTTACTAATATGACCACTACAACTGTGGTTGATACCATTATCTCTACCACTATAGCCACTAGTTACAATGTATTTAAAAAAAAAACAAGATATTATTATGGTTTACCTGCTTGACACATCACCTTATTTATATTTTACAACCTTTGATGTATAGACAATTAACATGAGACACCAGAGCTCACATAAGTTGTGTAAATTGCTCAAGTCATGTAGTTAGTAGTGGCAGGGCCAGAATTCAAAGTGAGATGTGTCTGGCTCTAAACTGAGAAATAGGGGTGGGCCCATACAAAAAAATAGTAATACGAATAAGTAAAGAAAACAAAACAAAAATAAATAAAGCCCTATCCTCTAATTTAAAATTTACAGGATGAAAAGATGGATATATCAATAACTATAATTCATTGCAAATGCTGTTGAATGTTTTCAACAGTGATTCTGAAATCATCCATCAGGATCGCTTGGGGGTAATTTATTAAAAATGTAGATTCCAGACTGCAACCAAAAACCCTTGGATTGGGACTAAGGAATGTATAATTTAAATTTTTTTTTTTTTCAACGTTTTTTATTTATTTTTGGGACAGAGAGAAACAGAGCATGAACGGGGGAGGGGCAGAGAGAGAGGGAGACACAGCATCGGAAACAGGCTCCAGGCTCCGAGCCATCAGCCCAGAGCCTGACGCGGGGCTCGAACTCACGGACCGCGAGATCGTGACCTGGCTGAAGTCGGACGCTTAACCGACTGCGCCACCCAGGCGCCCAGGAATGTATAATTTAAAAAGAAAAACATGTGAAAATCTCCACTGACTCCCAAACCCAGCCACCTTTGAAAAGTGCCATTAATCCTTAATAGTGAGGGCAATATATTACCCCTTCTAATATGAGGGGATAAAGGGTAAAATAGATCCAACAAGAGGTGAGATTGTGGAAGCCTCTCTGAGGTTGTTTAGTCGACTTTATCATTTCCAGGTTATCTAAGTCTTAGAAACCACATTATGATTTTTGGAAAATAGTTGTCAGTAGCTTTAGACCAGCATCTACCAATTCTGTAAATGATTATCCTTAACCCTTGCTGGCTTGAATAGATCTTATGTTTTTTTTTTGTTTGTTTGTTTGTTTGTTTTTGTTTTTTTTTTAACATTTATTTATTTTTGGGACAGAGAGAGACAGAGCATGAACGGGGGAGGGGCAGAGAGAGAGGGAGACACAGAATTGGAAACAGTCTCCAGGCTCTGAGCCATCAGCCCAGAGCCCGACGCGGGGCTCGAACTCACGGACCGCGAGATCGTGACCTGGCTGAAGTCGGATGCTTAACTGACTGCGCCACCCAGGCGCCCCAGATCTTATGTTTTAAAGTACACTTAAATTGTTGCACATCACTACCCTAATTTGATTTTCTAACCTTCCAGCTTACTTATTCTAGTAATCTAGTTACCATACATGAAAACAAAAGGATTTATCATCATCATAGTCATTGTCATCGTCATCTTCTTCATCATCATCATCATCATCATCAAGTTAGAACTGTCAACATTTTTGCTTATACATCATTTGTATGTTCTTGATCAAGGCCCCTCACCTCTCTAGGCCTAGATTTCCATCTTTGTAATGAGGAAGTTGAACTAAATAAAGTTGTGAAAATACATGGAATTAAGATCTTGGGCCATTGTCCGTCAGTACTTTATTATCTCAAGACATTCTTCTTTCCAATTGGGAAACTTCATAATTCAATAAATACAGAATAACTGTTTCAAAGGCCAGCTCTGGAATAACTAGGAATCATGCTGGGCAGATTTAAGACTTGTGTCTGAAAAGCTATATATACAGAAAGCCTAGAGGATCGAAATAGTCCAGAACATTTCAGGACTGGACAGCTGATGAGTGGGTAAAGGTTGCCTGTGCCTCACTCTGTCAGCTTGTCATTTTAATGAATATCAGAATCACCCACACACCAAATTGAGAAGCCAGGGACCTCATCTTAGCTGAGAATAAGCCCCTCCCAGAACCTGGTTTAGTTCGGTGATACAGTTTTTGTAGCTAAAAGGTCCACTCCCACTAGTCGCCGTGAGGACTTGTATTGCAGGATTTCTGCGACCTCTCTTGTCCTTGATTATAATATAGGCGAAAAACTGCCTTGAAAAGATAAAGATATTTTACATGATTTACAGTCTGACCTTAAGATGCTCTTGACGGTATGTCTGAAGAAAAAAGAAGGAACGGCTGTTCCCAGACAGGTTGAGTTCTTTCCTTATCAGAAGGGTTAAAATAAATATTCTTTCCCTTCTGTGCCTTCCCAGTATTTCTCTGGCTGATAAAAGGGGAGATCTGTGTGTTGGACTGAGAGTTATGCGGAAGCAAATCTAAAGAGATGGGACGAGCTTTTCTGATTGCCAGTGCATGTGAAGTGTGAGTTTGCAGCAAAAGAAACCGAAGTACTTGTCAATCAGAAAGGGCATTGCCCAGGAAAAGGAGAGTCACTGAAGCAAGGGCAGTAGTGTCCACCAATGCAATAGCCAAGGAAAGTCTTGACTGGCAGACTAAGTATTCTAGCAACAAGGCCAGTTTGTTTTGTTGGCCAGATTATCATAACTACATGCCGTGAAACGTTTGACTTATCTAGTCATTCTCCTTTTTATGATTCTGTGCCCTCTAAACCAACCTCTGATTATTATGTTTTTCCAATGAGGAAAGACACCATGCTGAAACTCTGTGGAAATTTTATTTCATGTTATAAAATAATAAACTGCCATTCTTTTTTAAGTGTTTAAGTGTTCATTTGGCTAGTGAACAGCACTCATACTAAATCCAGTGACTGGTTAAAACTGCACTGTTTAATACAGTAAGTAGCCACTAGCCAAATATAACTATTTAAATTTAAATTAATTAAAATTAAATTACATAAAAAATTAAGCTCCTTAGTCATACAAACTACATTTCAAGTACTCAAAGTCACATATGGATTGTGGCTACTATACTGAATAGTACAGATTATCAAACATTTCCATTATCACAGGAAGTTCTATTATGCAGTTCTGTATTAGAAAGGCATTCTTGGGGTGCCTGGGTGGTTCAGTTGGTTGAGTGACCGACTCTTGATTTTGGCTCAGGTCGTGATCTCACAATTCACGAGTTCGAGCCCCAGGTCAGCCCTTGTGCTATGCATGGAACCTGATTGGAATTCTCTCTCTCCTCTGTCTCTGCCCCTGCCCATGCTCATGTAGAGCTCTTTCTCTCAAAATAAATAAATACACTTAAAAAAATAGGTAGAAAGGCATTCTCAGTTCCTTTGCCAGATCCTATTTGGTAATAGGCATTAATTAACACATGCAGACCTAGTTGTGCCTCAGTTTGCCTTTGAATCAGAAGGAGGCTGCTGTCTGCCAAATAGGAATTATGTGGGCATATTTAATGTAATTTCTAATTGATTCTTTATAAATAGAACAAAGAAAAGTGTTTGTATATTTAAATATTAATGTGAATAACATTCCTCTCTTTCACTGTGTTCCATAGAAACTCTAACAGTTTTAAACTTCTCCATTTTCCAACAACTTCTCTGTAAAATGAGGCAGCGGGAAATACTGATTGTTCTTAACAATGTCAAAGAGTTATAAGTTACTGTAAATTTGTAAAATGTCTGATACTAAATGTGAACTTCTGAATGAGCAAAGGTTTACCAGCAAAAAAAACCAAAACAAAACAATGATGATTCTTTATAATTGTATGCTGCCCTCCCCCAATCTCTCACATACATTCCTTAACTGACACTTAAAATAACCCTATGAAGTAGACAGGAGGCAGGGTGTGTACTTTCATCCCTATTTTACATGTTCAAAGAAGTTAAGTTACTTGCTCAATGTCATATGGTTTCAGTGTCAGCAGTAGAACTTTTAACTCCTAAGTTCATTTTTGATTCTGTTTTACCACCCTGTTCAGTTATCAGAACAAGTATTATATTTTAGGAAGGGCAACAATAGAAAGAGAATATAAATGTTGAGGATTTGGAGTCATGAAATATGGACTGAAAATATTCCACATTCTTCCGCTGGGCCAAAGAATTACACACCCCTGAGCCTTTGGGAGTCACAGGAAAAGAAACTGTTTTTCATCTTTACTTTCTACCTGCTTGCCTCATGGAACTTGGCTTGTGTTCATTTCATTCGTTAATCCAACGTGGAGGAGCACTTTTCCTATGCCAGGCATTTGCTAAGCTGCAGGGAATACGAAGAGGAACAAGAGACATGCCTCTAATATTGAGAGGCCCACGTTCTGAAGAGGAAATGGATACATTTTGATTACCATCTTGTAGCATAGATGCTAGTACAAAGGAAGGGGTGATTAATTCTGTCTAGAGGTAGGTGGTCATGAGATGAAAACTCCATTCTCCTTTCAGGGAGTGTGTGAGCTGGACCTCAGAGGGAAAGTGGGAGCTAATAGGTAAAATTTAAAAGGGACAGCGTTTTAAGAAGAATAAGCGCCATGAGCAAGATTAGGCTGATGTAGAACAAAGAAAAACAGTATTTTGTATTTGTTCCTACATTTTGTTTCTGGCATTTTGTAAATACATTAAACATCCTCTTCATCCTCATAACAAACTATGAGATAGGTACTGCTATTATCTGCATTTTACAAATAAAGAAACTGAGGCTCAGGAAGGTGAAGTAATTTAATCTACGTCAAATGTCTACTAACTGATACAATCAGGAATCAGATGTACTCATCCAGATTCCAGTAATTGTGCTCCTAAGCACATAGTGGTGATAATATTGTTTAGTCAGTTTTATAACATGATTTTTTCTTCCCTTTTAATGGCATATCATAAGCTGTTTCCCAAGTCATTAGAATTCTTTATAAATGCTATTTTAATAGTATAAGAACCCATCTTTTAATAGTATAAGAACCCATCTTACTGATGTTTGTAATTTGTTTAACTAGTTCTTTATTGTTGGACATTAAGATGTCTTTTTTTCTTTTTTTACCATTTGGAATAACAGTGTACGACTATTTTTGTGATTCAGGATTTTCTTCACAGACTTAACCTAAAGGAGCAAGCCCCAGGGGTTTCCCTGGTACTAATGTCATACTAAATGTGCTTTTTTTTTGGGTTATTCTCTTCGGGAATTATCGCCGGAGTATTGAACAACCAAAGCTGTTACTTCCTTTTTTTTATATAAATTTTTTTAATATTTATTTATTTTTGATAGAGAGAGACAGAGCATGAGCGGGGGAGGGGCAGAGAGAGAGAGGGAGACACAGGATCCAAAGTAAGCTCCAGGCTCTGAGCTGTCAGCACAGAGCCTGACGCGGGGCTCATACTCACAGACTGTGAGATCATGACCTGAGCCGAAGTCAGACACTCAACCAACTGAGCCACCCAGGAGACCCCAAGCTACTTCTTCTAAAGACCTGGATATTTCCAGACCTCTACTACCTAGTTAGGATATTCTGAATGATTACAAATTGGTTTTAACATTAACCTAAGAAATGTATAATTAAGAAAGGAAATCAGTTATTACAAGCCCAGATAGAGGTGATTTTTGGATTATCTGCTCTTCTGAATTACTTATTTATTACATTGCTGTGTCCATTTAAGTGAGCACTGGCAGTTTTTGATTGCTTTGCCCTAAGTCACATTTGGCAGAGAGAAATGTGAAGGTTTAGGTTAAGATGTGAGATTTTTTTTTCCCTTAATGAATGCAATTAAAATTACTAAACTTCACTTGACCCATACTGATTGTATATCTCTTTTCTTGCTTGGCAATGGCATCCATTTTAAGAGAGAAACCTAGAAATTCTGAGCAAAGAACACACACCCTTCATTTCCAAGAGGTTCGTTTCCCACTCCTGCTTTAGATTGACAATGAGTTGTAGTTCAAAGGCTGCCCTGCAGGGAAGCTCATATACCCTATAATTTAGAGGGCCTTCAACGCCTCATGGGAAACTTGGTAAAACATTCTATTTAGAGACATGCCTGCTGATATGACACATATTTTTATAGTTATACCTCTTTATTGCTGAGATATAAAACCTGTTTTCACTCAAAATGTGCCTGCTTTCAGAAAATAGAATAAGAGACATGCAGAAAACAATGATTCTATTATCGTGTATTATAACTTTTGTTTTATAGTTCTTTTCTGCAACTCATCTCTTTGCCCTGTAGCTATGGAATCCGGACAGGAGAATCTTCTACACATTTCTCCACTAAGCCCAGGGATGAATCCCACATTATAGACTAGTATGACCTGCTTTGAAAGACACTTCTTTAGCTTTTACTAACTTTTGACCAGTCAGGCCCTCTGAGTACAACTACAGCAGAATCATTCATTTTTCATTCCTTCATTCCCACTAAAAATCCATGTATACAATCAACATTTCAGGAACCCTCGATTTGTGGTAAGAATTATTCTGCATATTGCCAAGAATATACACATGAATAGAAGATTCTGACCCTTCCCTTTCCATCTCTCTCAGCAAATGATCATACCGTTTCAATTTTTGTATAGGAGAACATTCTTCACTTCCTGACTTTAAACATAAGAATGTGACTACACCTTCATCCATCCCTTCAGCCACCCACCTCTTGTTACAGTGGAGTGGGGGAGGGAGAAGGAGTGGTATGCTGCCTTCTATCTAAGGAGAATTCCTTCACTACGTCCCTCCCCCCTTTTCAAACTCTTTTGGGGTTAAGGATGGTAACTACATTTATAGATCATTGTTTTATCAGGGTCTAGCACAGTTCTGGGTATATGATATTCTTTTTTTTTTTAATTTTTTTTTCCACGTTTTTATTTATTTTTGGGACAGAGAGAGACAGAGCATGAATGGGGGAGGGGCAGAGAGAGAGGGAGACACAGAATCGGAAACAGGCTCCAGGCTCTGAGCCATCAGCCCAGAGCCTGACGCGGGGCTCGAACTCACGGACCGCGAGATGGTGACCTGGCTGAAGTCGGACGCTTAACCGACTGCGCCACCCAGGCGCCCCTATGATATTCTTTTAATACATATTCATTGAATGAATGAATGAATGAATGAATGAATGAATTTTACTCTAAAAGCCTAATAGCCTAATATGGGAGTTTAGACATGTGCTGGGTACAAAATAAAAACTAAAAATATTGAGTCAATAAAAATAAATATATGATTAAAAACACTTGAAGAAATAGGTTCAAAATGAGAGACAGAGGGAAAATATTCTTCAGAAGTTCAGATTTCCTCAAGCTGAGAGATGAGAGTAGTTTTTTATTCGAGGTCACACTTCAAACTATTCTAGCTTTGGTTTCTCACAGAAAGCCATTTTCTTCTATTATATTCACTAGGTTAGATAATTTCATTTTTCAGTATCCTATTGCAAAATGAGTCTTAGGAGGACATTCTGAAAATGCAAACAGAACTATGATTAATATAAATAATTATTTTCGTGAAATTAGGAAGCATTTTATCCCTGGGTTTTGATGTTTGTACTTTCATAACAATGTTATATACTTCTTTACCATCCCCTTCTTTTTTTTTTTTCTTTTGAGCTAGCCCATATATTATTTTAACCTGAAGAAAATAAAGTAGAAGGAATTAGAAATGAAACGAGAGGTGCAAGATTGTGCTTGAGTCAGATTCTTTTATTAAGTTTTTAATTTTAATTCCAGTATAGCTAACACAGTGTTATATTAGTTTCAGAGGTACTATATACCACCTCGACAATTCTGTACATTCATTAGTCAGTGCTCATCATGCGAAGTGTGCTGTTTACTCCCCTTCACTTCAACCATTGCCCCCTCTAATAACCACATCCCCTCTGATAACCACCAGGAAGTATGGTCTCTATAGTTGAGTCTGTTTCTTGATTTCTCTCTATCTGTCTCTGTGTCTTTTACCCTTCGATGATTTGTTTTGTTTCTTAAATTCCACATATGAATGAAACCGTATGGTATTTGTCTTTCTCTGTCAGGCATATTTTGCTTAGCATTATACTTTCTAGCTTCATCCATGTTGTTGAAAATAAGATTTTTTATGGCTGAATAATATTATACAAACACACACATACACACACACACATACATATATCTACATACAAATGACATTTTCTTTTTTTTTTTTTTAATTTTTTTTTTTCAACGTTTATTTATTTTTGGGACAGAGAGAGACAGAGCATGAACAGGGGAGGGGCAGAGAGAGAGGGAGACACAGAATTGGAAACAGGCTCCAGGCTCTGAGCCATCAGCCCAGAGCCCGACGCGGGGCTCGAACTCACGGACCGCGAGATCGTGACCTGGCTGAAGTCGGACGCTTAACCGACTGCGCCACCCAGGCGCCCCATGACATTTTCTTTATCCATTCGTCTGTGGATGGACACTTGGGCTGCTTCCATAATTTGGCTATTGTAAACAGTGCTACCATAAACATAGGGGTGCACATATGTCTTTGAATTAGTGTTTTTGTATTTTGGGGGTAAATACCAAGTAGTGCAATTACTAGATCATAGGGTAGTTCTGTTTTTTATTTTAGAGGAACCTCCATACTGTTTTCCACAGTGGTTGTATCATTTTGCATTCCCACCAAAAGTGCACGAGGGTTCTCTTTTCTCCATATCCTTACCAACACCTGCTGTTTGTTGTGTTGTTGATTTTAGCCATTCTGACAGGTGTAAGGGAGTATCTCATTGTAGTTTTGATTTGTATTTCCCTGATGATGTTGAGCATCTTTTCATGTGTATGTTTGCCATCTAGATATCTTCTTTGAAAAAATGTCTGTTAATATCTTCTGCCTATTTTTTTTCATGTTTATTTATTTTGAGAGAGAACGAGAGCAAGGAGAGCACATGTGAGAGTGGGGGTGGGGCAGAGAGAAGGAGAGAGAAAATTCCAAGCTGGCTCTTTGATGTTAGGGCAAAGACCAATGTGGGGCTCAATTCCACGAACCATGAGATTATAACCTGACTCCAAATCAAGAGTCAGATGCTTGACCGCTGATCCATCCAGGTGCCTCCTGTCCTTTTTTAATTGGATTTTTTAGATTTGGGATGTTGGGTTGTATCAGTTCTTTGTGTATTTTGGATACTAACCCTTTATCAGATGTGTCATTTGCAAATATATTCCCCTATTCAATAGGTTGACTGTTGGTTTTGTTGATTGTTTCCTTTGCTGTACAGAAGCTTTTCATTTTGATGTAGTCCTAATAGTTTAATTTTGCTTTTATTTCCCTTGCCTTGAGGCATATCTAGAAAAATGTTGCTGTGGCCCATGTTAGAGAAATTACTGCTGTGCTCTTTTATAGGATTTTTATGGTTTCAGGTCTTACATTTAGATCTTTAATCCACTTTGAGTTTATTTTTGTGTATAATGTATGAAAGTGGTCTAATTCATTCTTTTGCATGTAGCCGTTCAATTTTCCCAACACTTTTTATTGAAGAGACTGTGTTTTTCACATTGTATATTCTTTCCTCCTTTGTAGAAAATTAATTGACCATATAACTTTGGGTTTATTTCTGGGGTTTCCTGTTCTGTTCCATTAATCTATATATGCTGTTTTGATTACTACAGTTTTATAATGTAACTTTAAGTCTGAAATTTTGTTACTTCCAGCTTTGTTTTTCTTTTTAAAGATTGTTTGGCTATTTTGGGTCTTTTGTGATTCCACACAAATTGTAAGATTGTTTGTCCTAGTTCTGTGAAAAATGCTGTTGGTATTTTGATAGGGATAGCACTACATCTATAGATTGCACTGGATAGTAGGGACATTTTAGTAATAGTTGTTCTTTTAAGCCATGAACATGGGATGTCTTTCTATTTCTTTGCATCATCTTTAATTTCTTTCATCAGTGTTTTATAGTTTTCAGAGTATAGGTCTTTCACCTCTTTGGTTAAGTCCAATTCTTTTTGATTTAAGGGCATCTTGGCTCAAGCTTTGGGGTTTTCTAGTACTTCTTTTTTCAAGACAAAATGATTTGGCTGAGCATAGATCAATTAATACTGTAGTCCATCATGGCTTTCCTCTCCCTCTTACCTCTTTTCTTAACCCAAGAATTCTGTTTTCTTTTTTTGGGTTATTTCTGCAAAAGAGCTCATCCTAAAATGAAATCTTTCTGGTGTTACAAAAAAAAAACTTTAAACTATAATTGGGATATATTATGATTTTGAAGGAACTATAATGTGCTTATGTACAAAGCTGTATCACCATCTGTAAATCTTTAGCCTTTCCATAGAAATATGGAAAAACGTTTAAGTATGTGCTAAAGCAAAAGGATGCTGTCCTGTCCTTGATCTTTATTTAAAAGACAAAGTTGTTATACAAAATTAGCTTTAGATATCTGGTACCATCTTGAAATCTTAATAATAACTGAAGTTGAGCACTTTAACTTCTCTCTCTGATCTTCATCTTGGATTCTGTAACTTAGCTTGTTATTTTGTTCCTCTTCTCTATAAGAAGATCATTCAGAAGCACAAAGAGTAACATACTTACATAACTTTCTGTTCATTCTACTTCAGCATCACATGCACATCCCCTTTAGGTATCATCAACACCATTACCTTACTGTAAGTCCTTATTAGCAATCGCCAGGACTATTATAATAGGGTCCCTAATGGTCTCCATACCCGAGACTCATACCAAAATTCATTTTCCCTAACTGTTGCTACAGAACTCTTTCTAAAATCTACATCTGACCTTCTAATTCACCTGCTTGAAATTCTTTGTTTTGTCTTTGTTTTAGATGATTACAACCATGACATACAGACCCATGCCTTTTTGCTCAGTTTCCTCTGCCATATGTCTGTCCCCTACTCCACATTCATCCTTCTTGCTTTGAACTTTAACAAATGTGTCTCATGTTTCCTCATGGACTGACTTCATGTTGTTTCACAGTATTGGCCCTGTAGTTTCTTTTGTCTGTAACAACTCCTTCATGTCTGAATGTACAACTGGCTTTCACCTAATAAGAGAAGCTTCACTGATTATGAATGTTCCTTTCAACCCTAGGCCCCATGTTATCACTTACCCTTTCCTCTGCCTATTCCTGTAACTTACCTGGTTTTCTATGATAAGTATATTGGAATTAACTATTTGCATGTGCCTTCCTTCCAGTTAACTCTTGACTTTCCAAGGGAATGACAATCTCTTATTGGTCTTCAGGTTCTTGGGATGTGTCACATCGTGCTCAATATATTTGTTGAAATGCTTAGAACATTTTACCAGATATGCAGAAGGAACTGAGTTAGCAAAGCCAATGAGATGACATATGTATTATTAGCCATGCTCCATTTAGTAAGGTAAAAATTATTTATGACCTATTCATGACTATTCTTTAGAGGTTTTATAATGCTTTGCCCCTAATCTCACTCCTTCATGGGTATTACCCCAGCCCTGTCATTTAAAACCCTTTTACCACCTTCAGGTGATGCTCTCCCTTAGATTTGTTTGACTGTTCTAACACTTTCATCAGTTCACACTTGCTTTTCACAATGATATAAGAGATAGCAACCCAAATATCACACACCATGTAAAAGATTGCTCTGTGCATCCAGTTGTTAAATCTGTTGTGCTCTGGGTATGCTCGTGACAGTCTGCACATACAGATTATTTGCTCGCAGGGTTAGTGACTGTAACATTTTTGATTAACCTCTCTGTATATTTCACAAGCGCTTACTCTGGGCCATGTTCAGATCATAAAGATGCCCTGAATCACTGATATGTTGCTGAATATCTATTGACATAGTTTTTGCCAGTGTGGAATAATTCAGTGTTCCTCAAATTTAAGGAGAGTCAACATAGCATATTTTCTAGTTTTATTTGTGTCCATCTCAGACATAATGGACATTGGATTGCTAATTAAGAAGAAGGAGAAGGAAAAGGAGAAGGAGGAGGAGGACAAGGAGAAGAAGGAAAGAAAGAAAAAAAATCTATTACAGATTACTTACATTATGCCTCCATACCAAAACTTGTGTATTCATAGACACACATTCAATTCTTCAACGCTTTTACTTTGAAATAAGCAGAATGATGCATATCTTTCATATATTTTCTAAGCTTTAATGACATATGGTAGTTTTCTCAAAGTCTTTATTTCTCCCAAATATCTTCTACAGGAGGTAAGACTTCTGTAGTTTGCTTAATTCAAATCAGAGACAACTTGACATTTCAGTTACTATTTACCCTCTTTCAAGATGAAGCTAGGCATTTGAAAGAGATTGAGAAGGCCTTTTAGTTCTTTCATTTTCCAATGTTCATGGGCACACGTTAATTTCAGATTTTGTGAAAAAAAATAAAAACAAAAACAAACTCAGGATGTATGTAATTTAGAACTGTGAGCCACTTACAGCCAAATGTCAAAATAGTTTAAAATTTTAGATTCCCTGTCATAGAAAAATTGTATTAATTTGGTAGAATGACAAATATATATATGACAGACTTGTAAGATTATTTTTTGCAACTACTGTATTGTAATGGGAAAAAAGGTTACTTTGTTGGCTTAGAAAGATGAAGGCTAGGGACTAGGTAATGGAAGGAGGAGCTAGTATAAATGAGCATACTTACAGAATGAGAGGGAATTATAGGGAAAACGTTTACTTATATGCAGTTTTGCCTAGGGCTACCATAGGCATGCATATCTGGAAAGGAATAGTTTCTGAAATGTACCATGGTAGACAAAATGAGCACATCATGTAGAATGCTACTGACAATTACATAACACATTGACACTGTCTGTTGCATTATTGGGTCACAATTACCATTGCTTTTATTTTGGAATACATTCTTCCTTCTTGACAGAATGCCATGATCGCTACAGTAAATGAGTATAGTCTAATATTTGGAGCCACTGAGTAGTGCTGTCTGCTGTAAAGAAGAGACCTGATCTAGAGAATCTACTTTTCCTTACCAAGCAGAGTTGCTCAGGACGGTGGAAATGTTGGTGAATGTTGTGTTCACACAGCTTCAATGAACCATTTTTCTTTAGGAGGTGTTTTCATTGCGGTGGAGGGAAGAACCACCAATTAGGATCAAAGTGCCAGTTCTATCTTGATGGTTTGTGTCAAGGAAATATCTTGCTTTCTATCTGTCTTAAAATATCTAAAATCAGAATTTTAGACTTTCATTAATGTTTTTTTTTCATTTTCCATAATTGCCTTAAGTTCATGGTTCAGTAGGAATACTTTTTACTAAGAATATATGCTTGTGGAATGAGGCTCAGTCATATCTCCAGTGACTCATCTAATGAAATGCGTAAGTCTCAGGCCATTATAGGAAATACCTCAAATCCCCTCAGGGTGGACAATTTTCTCAAGAAACCATTTTGAGGAAGAGATATAGTCTTGGAAATCAGCAGTTTACCAAGAGAACATTAATCTTCCATCATCCTCCTTCAACTGCATCAATGGATTGTGTTTGTTATGGTCTCCCTTGTTGGTTCCATTTTTTTTGTTTGTTTTGACCTCAGGTCTAGGGGGTTGAGTTAATCTTTTTCTGAGTTCCCTGTCAATTGTCATCAAAATCAGTTTGTTTGTTATAAGGTCATATTTTCAGCTATAGCCTACAAGTAATTTGATAGTCTGTCTTTTGGCCTTGATGAGATACTTTAAGTCTCAAGCATGTAAGTGTGGCTTTTTAATTACATAGTTCCATTCCTCATTTTCATTTCAATGAACATTTAAACTGATGGGATCCTAGTTATGGCTAATTCCAAAATTTTTCCTTTTCATTTCTAAATACTAAAGATATTGCCTTAATTCTTCAAATATGTGAAAAGTGTGCTCAGTATATCAACTTTTGTTATTTTTGAGTGAAATAAAATTTTAAGCATTAAGACAGTAACAACGTATTAAAAGGTTACTTGTTGTTTTGTTCTTTTTTTGTTTTTATTAAGACAGACACAGATGATGTGAAAGAGTTAAGCCATTTCTCCAAAATGAGTACCTTGTTTCCATAAGTTAGATTGGTTATCTTCTGAGTATCATCTGCAATCTTATGTGATGAGATAGAGTTAGACAAGGCAAATCATTTCTACAAGTTTAAGTGACTCTATTTATGATACGAATCAAGTCAATGTGAGAGTAAAGAATTCCAAGACCCCCGAGTACTTGCCCAGAGCTCCTTGCATGTGACTATGTGCTTTCTCATATCCTGTGTGCTCTGGGTTCAAACCCTTGGGATCGGATGCCAAGCTGTTTCCTTTGCTTTCTAAGATGGCTTTGCCTGAGCAAAGGGGATGGATGACTGAGTGCTGCTGCACAGCCAGCCTGCTTCCTCCCTTCACCTCTCTGCTAAATGGATGTGATCAAAATGTGCCTTAGACGCCGGAGCCTAAATAATGGAGCTGCGTTTCCTTGTGGAGCTCAGTAATATTTACTGAGCCCAACAGCTTCATTTTCCTTGGTTTCTGCTGCATTAATGGCTGGCTTCAGGGTGGGAGGTAAGAAGGGAGGGAGTGAAGAATTGCTGAGAGGGACTCAGGCGACGCGGTTAACGGATGGCCTTATTAGAGACACTTTCCCTAGGCCTAAGTGAAGCCTTTTTGTCTGAGTCGGCAAGAAGTGGGTCATTTTCCTGAGCTGTCAGGCTCCGTGCTTACTTGACTTGTGGCTGTAGCTGTAGCAAGCCGTGGGTTTCCCTACTGGGTTTTTGGTTTCCTGGGATGTGCTGCAAAGGCCCTGTCTCTAGGTCTTCCTAGAGCTGAAAAGGACTTCTTCACAGACCATTTGTTTCTTTTCTAAACTCTAAGCTGCCTCATAACTCTGTGTGCCTCATGTACAACCAGCCACAGGTGGAGATCTCTGAATCCCTACCCCTAAGCGTGGGTCCTGTTCTGATCTGGTGCAATGGTCCAGTGGTTCCAGATACCTGGAGAGCCAGGGAAATATTGTAGAATCTCAAAAATCATATACACACCAGGAAACATCTGTATGTAAGATAAAGAGTAATCCTAACTCATCACCATTATTACCCAATGTAAATACATATTATGGTGAGTAAGATTCAAATGCATTTAAAGCATTTCTGAATTTATAACAGCTTCTCATCACTATTCACTTTCTCAATCCATTGGATATTGAAAGAATGAGCATGTTTCTGTGTGGTTCTACACAGTTCTTTTACAATTTTTTTTCCATAATATTTGCTAAGAATTTGTTCTTCATCAATATTGTTTCCAGTATGTGACTTGCTGTCTTCTGGAGGGTCTACCTGTCACATATTATACATCAATGACCTTTTAGCAGGTCAGTAGTATTCCTTCCACATCCAGAACTGTGTTTTGGAAGAATCCAGTCATTGTGTTTCTACTTCTCCCAGTCTGCCAGTTCAGGGCGCTATGGGTGGTCATTCCCTCTGGATATTGAAAGGGCAGAATACTTAGATAGTAAAAACAAAAGGCAATCTATAGTCTGTTACTTAGCAAGTCTATACTCCATTATTTGCATTAGTCTGCACTCCTGTGTCACTCCTGCTGGTTTGTTGTTGCTGTTGTTGTTGTTTTTAGTTTTGGTTTCATTCTCTCCCCACTCTCTTCACACCTTTCTTCCAAAGTCTTTAAGTAATTGACATATATACACCATACATCAGAGTAGGCTTTGTTCAATTTTAAAAACCCCTGCAAAGGCAGGTTGTACCTGTTTCTGATTCTTGCACCAAGAACATGGCACAGGAGGGAAAACTATAATGTACCAGGAAATTAACCAATATTAGTAGACAGTCTCTTGCATGCTTAAAAGTCATAAATGCTTAGTTAAGCCTGACTTGAAAATCGTTTCCATCACCAGGATAAGGAATAGAAAATAAAGTGAAACTGTCCCTTGAAATTAATTCTCAAGATATATGTAACATACTTAAATTGATAGATATGGAAATAATTTTATGGAGCTATTTTTCTCCCAAAGCCACAGGTTAATAAATAACTACATTTTTACAGATCAAGAAGAGAGCACTTAAATGCATTTATTTTTTTAATGTTTATTTTGTTTTTATTTTTGAAAGAGGGAGGGGCAGAGAGAGAGAGGAGTACAGAGGATCCAAAGCAGGCTCTGCACTGACAGCAGAGACTGACACGGGGCTAGAATTCAAGAGTGGTGAGATCAAGACCTGAGCCAAAACCGAGAGCTGGACGCTTAACTGACTAAGCCACCCAGGCACCCCTTACCTACATTTTCTATTGAACATTATGGCTCCGATTAATCTGTGGCTCTGTGCTTTCCCCTTATTCCCTCTCTTCTCCACTGAACTCCAGAAATGAGAGAAAAGCTTTCAAACTTCCATTTTTTCCCACTGCTGAACACATACATCTTTTAAACACATTTAAACATGTTGGAGCCAGAAGAAATAAAGCTGCTGATTTTAAGTCCATAATTTATTTGCTAAAACTGGGCATGATTTGGGGCAGAAAATTAGAAAGGGGAACAGAAGGAGGGTTTCTCCCTTCTGTCCATGGCTCTGCAGGGATTTCTGTTGGAACCAGAAGAGAAGAATCAAACAGAAGGTTTCTTTAGCTTCCAAGAGATAGTAAGTCAATTGTTGCATTATATTTTAGGTATTTGTGTCTGCAACAAAAGCACAATGGATAGCTAGATGGATTTATAGATAGATACCTAGATGGGTGATAAAGAGAAATAGAACATGTGTTGAAGAATTGTGTCACAAAATGCCCTTTGGAAGATTATTTGGCTGCCAGAGATGCCACACATAAAGAAGATAAAGGAGAGCCAATAAGCAGGAAATCTATTATGACTAGAGAGTTGCTGGATTCTGGAAGAGGAGAAGGGTTGGTGGTGGGAGTATCACTGAAGAATAATGAAGATAAAATTAGAAAACATGAGCAAAACCAAAATACTATGCTTTTTTCCCTCCTCCTGTGAACTCCAAGGATAAACAATTACGTTTTCTGAAAAAGATAATTTTCAGCTAGTTTATTCTTATCATGTATGAAGAAGCCAATGTACAAAGAATTTAGTGGACTTTATCAGTTTGCTTAGTGTGTCTTACAATCATCTTGAGGTTTCTACTCTTAGGCTATCCAGAAAGACATTTCTGAGGATTGAGAATGAGAAGAATAAGGTAAAGGTATTGAAATGTAGCATGCTGTATGATCATTATGAAATGTAGCATTTCAATTTCAAATTAATCAGTAGAGAGTATCATATTGTATATCATTACTTATACCAGAAGCATTCTTATTTTTGTCCCACCAAAGAATAACATGATGGTTTCTTTTAACAAAAAGAGTTTTTGTTTTGTTTTGTTTTAAATGTTAGGCAGTATCTTTTTTAAGCAGGTAGAATGGTGACTCTGTTCTCAGCTAGTGGTCTCATTGCCCTTTGTTACCTAGAGCAAATTTCTTTGAGTACACCAATGATGTCAGATCCTTGGGAGGTTCATGGTCTCCCCAGGATTTTACTAATTCTGATTAAAAGAGTATTAATAACCCCTGTGGACTTTAGTCTTCCAGTTTTCTTTGCCTCTGCATCTTCTACCTGTGTATCTCACATCTCTTTAACCTATTTTCAATTTAAATACAGTAGTCACTTCACTAGGATGCTAAAAGAAAAAAAAAATCAGTTGTAGCATTTTGTTTTGTTTGTAGATCTTGAAGAAAATTGGAAAGTACATACTATGTGGTGCTTGGAATCCTGACAGCTTTCTTGCTGTGCTTTTTACCTCCACAAACGGAGGCAACAGATACCAGGAAAATAATTATTTGAGAGCATTCAGGACATGTGGCTTTCAGTTCAAGGACATGTGGCTTTCAGTTCATGCCCCTACTGACTGTGTGATTGCGGGGTTATCATTTAAGTTCTCTGGACTCTCGTCATAGGAGTTTCTTCTCTGTAAAATGAGGAACTTGAACTATTTTCCCAGGTGATTTCATAGTTATAGATTCCAAGGACCTCCATGGCATAAGAGCTATGTCTGCAACTTCTTTGAATTTCCCACAATGCTTGGTCTGATGTATTACCCATTGGAATAGATTCTTAGTAGATATTTAGAATTTCTATTAAAAAAAAAAAAAAAAGAAATCCTTTTCTGGTATAAGCCTGACACCTGAAGAACTCTCTGGACATGAAACTATCTCAATTGGACACAGCAAACACTGCTCTAGTCAAACAGTATAGTTTTAAGCTATTCTCATGAAATCCCTTTTTAGTGTAGGTTGTTTGTAGGATATTTCTTACAATTGGTAAATCTTTTATGGTTTAATTATTCCACAAAACGTATCAGTTTTGCCTTGTCCAATACTATAGAAAAAAGTCTTTTTTATATTCAAAGTTCAGTAGGAAATTAACAAAGGGAGTTGACAGCAGCTGCAATATATTTTTATCTCATGCTCTTTAGCAATTTATTAGATTTGTCTGTATGAGATTTGGCTGAAGTGGCTATCCTCCCACTCATACTCATTGCATTATGTATCCAGCAAGGTACAATGCAAGCACACGCACATATGGATCTTGTATACTCAGTGGAAATGGGTGCTTAATTTTAAACTATACGTTAATGTCTCTTCCATGTATATGTAAGCGAGTATGTAGGTTTTCTAATGTGGTATTCTAAAGGCATGAAAAATGCTTTATCCCCCTTGTTAATCTGAGGTTTGAAACTTTGGGAGTAAATTTCTTCACATAATGTCTCATTAATTCAGTAATTTTCATAGCAAAATACTCATAGAATCTTCCTTTTTCAGGTTTAAGGGGGGAATCAATATACAGTACCTATTTGTTGCATTTTGGAGTTGTGATCCAATTAAGAAATAAGACAGGTGATAGTATCTCTTCTGATATGATGAGATGGAGATTTCTTTATTACTGATAATGCTAACTGGAGCTAAGGCTATAGAACTATAATTAAAATGGTGTGCTAACACTTTCTGTCCCCTCTGTCTCTCTCCAACTTCCTTTTTCCCCGGTGTTGAGACCTTGGGACTGACCACAGAAAAGAAAGTTTAACCCTACAGAATAGTCACATTTACCTAAAATTGTAGCTTTATTGTTTTCAAGATGGTGAAAGAATAAGTAAATTCCTTTAGCTTGCAACTGTTAAATGTGGTTGCCACTAGCCAAGAATGTGGATCCATGGATTTCACCTGAGATCTAAATAACTCCATCTTAGAGACTCAGGAGGTCAATATTACTGTATTGATAGTCCTTCAAGGTTGAAAATAGAAGCCAGGAAAAGGATGCTCCTGCCAGCATTAATTTTATTCAGAATTCAAAATTTCTTTAGTGTTGGCCAGATGTGTATGACTCCCCAAGAATAAGACAAATGCATGATGTCAATTATGGACAGTCTTTCTTTTTCCCTCAACTATTAAGATATGATTCTCATGTCCCCCTTCCCTCTACTATCGCATCAGTCGTGGGTGTTCCACACAGGGCCATTTCTATACCACCTAAGGCCAGGAGGTAATACTCATACCATTAGTTTCCTATTTCTTTTTCCCTTGCCAATGAGTTTTAATTAAGCTTCGGGAAAAGATTGCAGGAAGAACCACAACAGTTACAGCTCTTCTCATCTGGCCTGTCGTCAGCATAAATACTCTGTAAGTTCTACTGGCAACAAATTGAATTTCTACACCCTTTGGCAACCTCCCTCACTACCCGCTATGTCCAGTCACTGTAGGCTTGAAAGTTAAGTGCAGGTTACTTTTGTTACTTGATGTTAATGGTGAAATGGCTGACCCTATAATATCCCACATCAGGTTTTATCCACACAACATATAAATTAACTTTTGATTCATAACATTTCTTAATATTTAAATTTAAATAACTATCTAAGCTTGTAACATTGTATGTTGCATTTAATACCTTGAAGCACAATAGGAAATGCTGATTACTATAATGCTGAATGTATGAATAGTATTTAAAAATCACTGCCGCTATGGTAACCAAAGAAAAAAAAATCCTCATTCTTTATTATAGTCTGTTAAATGTTTTCTTTTTACCTCAGATTGATTTCCACATACTTTTATTCATTTCATGTAAAATGACTTTTCTGAAATAGAAGTGATTATTTGTTTTGCTTCTTATTTTTGAATCGTAGAATATTCAAACACTTTAGTAGACTATAGTAAGACTCAGCAATCAACATTTGAAATAATTACAGTAAAATCAGGACTCAAAATCACATAAAAGTATTGTTCCCAAAGCATTGTCCTTCCGGCCTATTGTATGAAATTCAACCATTAATGGTGGATAATCTTCACTGAAGAATCTACTATATAGACTGATTATAACCAGTGTTAGATGTCAAATGGTTTTTCTGCAGCTATCTACGATGGATCTGGATTCTTATACTCTGCTGTTTGTAAGTACTTCTGCAGGAGGTATAGATCTAAAATGATAGCGATGATGATGATTCCGTCTATCATGTGTTCAATTATTCATTCAACCCTTCAGCTAGATAACTAAACATCCAAAGAAATAGCCAACCAACATCTACTCAAGACATTGTGTATAGCATTATTTCTG
Source organism: Puma concolor (assembly GCF_028749965.1). NCBI lineage: Eukaryota > Metazoa > Chordata > Mammalia > Carnivora > Felidae > Puma > Puma concolor. The sequence goes on from NC_141675.1 coordinate 97,353,108, forward strand.
TGTTGTAGATCACCTGAAAGTAGAAAAAGTATGTATTCTAGTGTGTATGTATGTTTAAAATAATACATGCACATAGCTAGAAACAAAGTATAACAAAGTCTTCTACATTTCCCATCCCCAAATCCTACTTCCCAATTTATCATTTGCTTTGTTACATTGATTAGCTCCATATATTTCACTATAACACTTACAATAATGTTGCTAGATTTATCAGTTTTAGATATCTGTTGACTTTATGGTATGGTAACAATTTTGCCCATTTGTACGTCTACTCATTTTCACAACCCAATATGACTATAAATATATTCTCATTTTTTTTACTAGTCACTACCATTTTTTTCCATTAATCATAGATAATATTTCTTAATCCCTGTCTTGTAAGTAAGAACATTTACATTTCTACCTGTTCCTCAAGCTTGTATCCTACCTTCAAAAAATGAATGAAAGTAAGGAAATAACATGTTATTATTCTATATTTGTATAGCCCTTCCTAGTTTACAAAATTTTCAGATTTGGGGGATAATCGCTAGGGCTACTGAAAGCCTTGATTAGAGTTTAAAATGAAGGAGTATGCATATGTAGATATTAGCCACATCCTTCATAAGATTCCCTGATATGATTGCTATCTACATATCTTACTGTATAGTGAGTCCTTTGAAAGAGAAATCATCTTGGTGGCAGTGCCAGTAACAAGGAGCATACATTCAGAAGAGGTATTGTGGCCTCACAGGAAAAAAGCAAAAAGATATAAGATGATCAATCTTTGAAGAAAATGGTGGTGAGTATAAGAAAATGAAGGTATTACAATTGAAGGCCTTTGAGTTGGTATTCATTCATAACAAAGAAAGAAAATAAATGGAGAAAGAAATAGTTTTTACTTCCTTTTGTTAAGGTTGACATAAGACTGTTCAAGAGGTAATTCTCCACAGGATTCAGACTTAAAAAGGTTAATGTGATAGCCTTTGGGTCATTGTACATTGATATTATTCTGAGCTTTACCCTTCCTTCCTCTTAGGTTCACTATCTTGTAAGTGAACACTTTCAGGACAACAGAGACAGTATGTGAGCAAACCGTTTAACCTTGTGAGCTTCAGTTATCTTCCCTGGAAAATGAAAGTGGGGAACAAGATCATTTATGAAGTCATTTTTTGGTGTTGAATTTTATATTATGGATCAGAAGTCAGAAGGCTAGACCAAGATACACCGAGGTTGAGTAAAAGATCTATGAACTATATCTTAATATTTGTAAAGCACACTCCAAGTTGTAAACTCAAATGTTCACCTTGCCCTATTGATTTCTCAGGACAATTCTGGGATGTGCATTGGGTGCATTTGCCTAAGATCTCACAGTTAAATAATAGCTACCTTGAGATTACAAACCTGATTTCCCTTTACCTTGTGAGGTAGATAACACATAATGTCTTTTAACCCGATTCACAATTTATGTCCACCACATACACACAGTTGGTGTTTTGTAATCACCATTTGAGAAGCCATGGTTGACCTCATTTTCTTTTTATTCTTGTATGCTGCTTTTTCATAGTGAGACCCAAGATTATATGTGAATTGACTAACTGACTGTTAATATCTTGGGGGATATTAGGAACCTTGTCACTGTGATACTATTTCCTATTTGCAATTAATTATGAAGTGTGTATTCCATCCACGCTGCAGATATGAAATAAATAAAACAAGTACAGGAGATTATAAAGGGTAAATTTTAAACTAACTCAGTCTAAGGGAAGATAGAAAATATCTTCTTCTGTACATCTTTTGTGAAGGGTGTCATTTTACATGGATGGTGTTCCCAGAAGGAGTATCTTTCAAAAGATGACAAACTATAAGTCTTTCCAGATTTTTTTTTGCTAGAATTGTTGTTACACAATTTACTTTGAAAAAGATTGCTAAGTGGTGACCTTAGCTGTGGAAATTTGTAAGGATATAGTATGAAGAGAGTAAGAAGAGAGATAAAGAGGAAAAAAACCCAAAGAATTGTTGCCTGGCAGATTGTTCCATAACAATGGGAGTTCTGCCAGGCACTTTCATGCATGAGTCAAGGACTGTTTTTCCCAAGAAAAGTGTAGATTAAATGCAATTTATGAAGTCTGGTTTGTAAGCGGATATGTCTATTTCACAACTGGGGAATTCTGCCAAAATTTCAAGTATCAAAAGTCTGTCTGAAGCCATGGTGAACACAGCAAGTTGTAGTGGAGCAGGAGAAATCCCTAGGCTTTGGAGGAGAAAAGAAAGAAACCACCAAAGCTTGATTGTGTATCTGAAATGAGCCTTGGATAAATCCTATTGCCCAATTGTCGCTCAGGTCATTTCCCAACCTAATGTTAGTTGTGGCAAACCAGTGAAGCCAACTCATATTTGAATGAAAACATTCATCATGGCATCATAGAATGCAAGGTATTGAAAACACTCGAGATATCATTTAGGTCGAAGCACTCAGTTTGCAGATGAAGAAACTGAAATTCAGAGAGGGTAAGGGTTTTGCCCAAGGTTAAATAGTTTGTTAGTAAGTGTATCTGAGATTAGAGACCAAATCTCATGACTCCTTAGCCAGTGCTTTTGGTTAATTTCAATATCATCTGTCCATAAGGCCAAGCCTTCTAAGTCTATGTGACAAAGTCCTCAAAGACCTAGTTCTGCCACAGAAAATCTAAGCTGGTCATTGTTTTCTTTTTAATTCTGTTTCCAATTCACCTACCCATATGTGTCAACACTAATTAGTAAGGCACAAACTTATAATTTAGAGCATTTATGTGCAGACAAGTAGACAGGTTAGATTAGGGTAAGGAAGGAAAGATGAAAATGTCAAGCAAAGAGAATAACCTGAGAAAAGACATAAATATGAGAATTTGGCTGGTATCCTTAGCAACTAGCGCAAAGACTAACAGTTTTCTGTTGGACAGAAGGGGTACATAAATTTAAAGATGTAGTTCAAGGCCAAGGTATATAGACTCTTCAGTGAAATTTTAGAGTTTGGATGGGATCTCAGGTGCAAGGAGAGATACTAGAGATTTTTTAAAAGAACAGTGACTTGTCCTAGCCATTGTCAGTTAGATTAATGCAACAGCAAGAAGTAGATTTGATTACATCAGGGACAATTTAGAGACATAAAGAACAAGTAAGAAAGTATTTTTATGTCTAGATATTTTTACTTATTTCTTGGGGAATGTGGAAGGAAATTCTTAAATATATAGATTCTAATTTTTAATGTGCACTTATTCTTGAATGTGCTACAGCACAGATAGTGAGGTTTAATATTTTTCCTACATTAGTGTAGTAGAGCGGCAGGGTACAGGGGCACATCATATAAGGAAACTGCCACATACAATGTCTCTTATGATCTGAAATGCCACTAACCCATGCCTTTTCATGAACATCATTATAGGCTGCTCAGGCAGGGCCCTTTTTGACTGTAAGAGGGAGTTGTACACCCAACCCAAAGATGCTATTCTAGAGTCCATGAAATCAACTGATAGAAAGAGCTCTGCATATGTGATAATTAATGATTTGCCAATCAGTAAGAGTATCTGCCTCTGGCATTTGTCCTAGGAAACATGAGAGGATGGACCAGCATGTAATGAAAAGAAAATACAAAAGAAATCTAAAGAGAGAGAGAGAGAAATAGGGAAAGTAACTAGTTGATGTGGTCACCTTGTGCTGTGATAGATTTGTAGTCCTGGTTTAGCTTTGGGCTGTATGTTTTCACAATCAATCCTATTTTCTTACGGTGGGTCTAAGTCTTTGTTCTTTGTAGCAAACATAAATATCTTGAGCTAATTTTTGATATTGCCAGTTGATAATTAAAACTTTAATGAGTGAAGTTTGTGTTGCAGGCAGTGGACTAAGATTTCCATTAGACTATGCCACCAAGTGACTACCAGATGGTGTATTTGACTTCAAAGGATATTATTATTGAGCTACTTTGAATTTGAAAAAAGCCATATAGAAGATTTTTTTCTGAACCTACAGCTGGGAAATGGCATGTATAAAAGAAACAGAGTAGAATTCAATTTTTTTTTCCTGGAAAAAAGTCTGTTCTGAGTTAAATACAGGCAGGGATTGCTGTTTAAACCGATTAACCAAATTAAACAGGTATGGGGAAACAGGGATTTTCAGAGCCTCTTCTATGTTATGGTGTATTGTGAATAACTAAAAAGTGGTATAACATGTAGTGTTTTCAAATGTTTGACAAGAAAAGCCCCTACCTTCAACTTCTGAGAAATGTTTATTCATATTGCAGGAGCATACCAGTCTTGATTTGCCTTTCTCTATTATAAATTGGTGTGTCCTCTTTTGTGTTAGGCCTTCTCTGATTGCTGTTGATGCTACTGATTGTTTCTTTCATGAAATTTCATAAAACAGATAAACAGAAACTCTGGGTTTTATGATTTTAGCTTCCATCTCTAAGCTTGCACTGTATTTTAAAATAAATCATTTCAAGACAACCTAATAAACCCATGGGATTTAAGACTGAAAAAGCATGTATCTGTTTTTACTGGGTGTGGAATGGCCAAAACATTTATAAAGAATTGAACTTTACTTCATTTATTTTCAAATGAATTGGCCTACTGTTTGTGTTTGTCTCTTCCTTGTCTTGACATGCCTTAAATACTAGGGCAGCTAATGCAAGAGCCCAGCTCTTGTTTGAGGTCCCCTTATGAAAAATATTCTACCAGGTGATTTGGGAGCAAAAGAAATTTCTCACTGCCTTATGCCAGGAAAATGAATAGTGTTATGTTGAAGACCCAAGAGATCAGAGTGGGTTGAAAAAAATTCAGCTAGTGTATGTTACGAGGAAGTTGGTAAATTTAAAGTCTCGGTATGTTTAGGGGCTTATCACAGAATACCTTCAGACTTTGTGAGAGAGAGCACGACAAAATGGAGTGAAGTTTTCAAATGGCTTTTTAATTTTTAAAGAGTTAGAAATTTCACAAACCTTCACTCTACAGGTCCCCAGTGAAGTATCAACAAAGAGAGAGTAATCCCATGGGCACCAGCGGACACATATTTTAACTCACTGCTTGTAATTGTCAATGGTGTGGAGGAGGGCATAGGCTAAATGGCAGTTCTGCCTTTGTTTGCATTTTTTTTCTTGCTCCTTCCCTCATCATCTCCACTTCATTTAGACAGTAGCACCATAGACACCAGGATATTAAGCTCTGCCTTCTTCCCCCTAAAATAAAGAAAAGAAACCTATCCTGTTCTCTTATACATGGTAACAGTATTCTACAATTTTTTTTTTTCTGCTTCTCTTCTGGGGAGGCAGCACTGTCTGTTCCCTTTCAAGGTCAAAGTTATTAGAAATGAAGAGGAAGTATCATGCTTCCTGAGTCTAAGCCAGCTGGTTTGGAATTACATGAAGTCTGAGGCTTATGCAGCATTCTTAGCCAGGCAGGCTGCTCATTAATGCCTGTGGTTGAGGACAAACTCAGAGCTCTATAAGAGCAGGAAGAGAAATCTGTACTTTGGGGTTCATGATTGGGGCATGAAATAATCAGACTGGAGGTGGGGCTTTGGGACATGCTGGCGATGGGAATGGTAAAGTTAGATAAATGGCCATTCATTACTTTTGGTTTCTATCTTTTTTGTCTGATAAGAAAGAAATGTTTCAAAATGTATTCCCTTTCCAACATTCATTTTTTCAGATTTATTTTTCTAGTGGATTTTGCTTTCAGAGTCCTTAATATTTTAAATCTTCACCTTTTTGTCTTTTGGAAATGCTAAATTCATCAAGCTGCAGTAAGTGATGGCACCACATACAATACACAAAAAAGGAATAATCACATCACAGGAAGCCTCTTTTCACCATTGTGCACAAGCACACAGGTACTGTACAAGAGCCTGATGATTATACCCTCAACCCACTTTGACAGGGATTTATGTGCATCACAAATTAAGGCTGTATGCTTGGGAGTACATCTTCTCATATTACAGGTCAAATTGTGAGACCTGTAGGTGAGAAAATCATACAGCAGTGCTCAGCTGTTATGGCCTCTCATCCACAAGGCAAACGACAGCATACTTATATCTTCTCTGCAAAGGTAAATCTATGACTCTGCATGTGACACCATCTCTGCTTTCCCTTTGCAGGCTTGCACGTACACACATGCACAAACACAGTCACATCAATACATAAAGAGTTAACATTTTTACAATGTTAACTAAGCATCTAAGAAAATATTACAAACTTTAGCCAATTTTGGTTTTATCTGTAAGTGGCTATTGTGAGGCAATCCATGAGAGACTAGAGAGGAATATTCTGTTTATCTAGATGGGTGTAGATATAAAGGAATGAAGTAGTCACAGCTAGTGATGCTACTGTCTTTTTATATACTTATTAGATCCTAGTTACCCTTAATTTTTTAACTTTAGAGATGACAGATATGGTAGCAAAATAGGAAAAGCAGAACTGGGAACTGAAAAGAGACTCTGGCATTAATATTCATCATTAGGTTCTTGTACTGCTAAAAACTTAGCTAAATGCTAAACATACTTTCTTTCATACCATCCCCCCCCATCCTGTTTTTGCATGATACAGATAATGTATGTAAATTTTGGTCTAAATAGTTTAAAAATCACTAGTCCTCATTGAAAAATATGACAGCAATTCCTCTGCTAATCAAGGTAAATGAGCCATAGTCAGATGGATGGAAAGAAAGACCACAAAAAAAAAAATGGAAGAAAAACAAAGAGCTGAAGGGGGTGAGTTAGAGGAAGAGAAGTGATTAAAACCATAGAAGCCTCTTCTGAGGACATGAGCCTGAAAGAGAACAGCATTGCTCTGAGCCTGACTTACTATGAGAGCTGTTCCTTTCTGTCATTTTTAATGGAATGTTATTAAAGACAAATCTGGAGTGGTGAACCCTTCAGTGCTTTCTTTTAATTTATTTATTTCTGCAGAAGGAAACCCTGTTAACCCCAGCAGATAATGTATTCAACAGCTTGTATCCATGGCAAGGTTGTTTCCTAAAAATTTTATGGGATAAATTTAGTTCAACATTTGCACATATTTACACATGAGGTCTCCATTTCAAGGTCTTTGGCTTAAGTAAGAAAGTCATCCCAAGGCAGGATGTCTGCCAGGGCTGCAGAGTATATTCCATATGCATTGTAAAGCTCCCCAGTTTCCTAGGACATAAAGAGGACATTGCCTCGAGTGCCTTTTTCTCTTGGAATTTCAAAGTGTAGTCTAAGACTGCTGGGAACCTCACAGGACACTTGCTACAGGTAAGCCCTCTAGGTCATGTGTCAGGTCTAGGCTGGCTCCCCCACAGTCTTTGCCCTCCTGTTTTAAGCCCTAGAGATGAAGCCCATCTTCCTTTTCTTTTAAAAGAGGTCTATCTATCCCCACTATAGGTAAAGTAACTGGAATTAAAATAAAAATTTAAAAGAGCTCTGCCCCTTCTAGCTCTCTTCCCTTTCTCTAACAGAAGGACTCTGGAGTGGCACAGAACGTTCCTCTTGCTCAGATACCCATGGAATATGTGCAAGCCTTTTCTCTTTTAAGAATTTTATAGCTAATATTAGTGTTGGGAAGGGAGTGTTGGATAGAGAGGACATTCAGCTTTACCTTCTATTGACATTTAATGAACACCTACTACACACTTGGCTTTATTTTAGGTACAGGGAATGCCATAGTATAGAATAAATGTCACTATTTTCATGACTCTTATATTCTAGTGAGAGAAGATAATAGATACCATGACCTTACTTTTATATAAATTATCGCGATGGGTAAACTGTAGCAGGTAGGGTTTTAGGGTTAGGAGATATTTTGGAAAGTGTATTCTACTTGTTTAAAAATATACATGTATCAGAAGCAGTTACATTAAAGCAGAGTCCTAAAAGAGGGAATGAGCCATACAAAAGTATGGAGGCATAGCATTCCAGAAAGAAGAAACGGGAATGGCACCAGTAAGTTTGGACTGCTTGATGTTTGACAGGGTTGCCAATGTGTCTAGAGGAGGAAGAGTAAAGCAGAGATTGGTGGCAGATGAGGATCACCTCTACATCAGTAAGAAGTTGGAATTGTGTCACATATATGATGGAAAGTCACTGTGGGACGTTGGTATGAGATGATTTACATGGTACAACTACAGTTTGGTAGATTGAAGGGAGTTCCCCAAACACTCACTTGGTTTGAGACTGAGCCAACCCTAAAGTTCAAGCTTCAAATAAGCCATACTCAGGTATCAAGGATTTTAGTCTCAGCTTTGGGATCAAGACCTTTACTCTCTTTGTTCCTCCATGTAGTTATCCTTGAAAGTATCTAGGTCACTTCACTATTTGCTAAGCAACGATACTTTACTACAGTGTGAGGAATTCTTGGGATATATTTATCTGCCCTGGTTTATTTTGCTTTCATAATTGTATCATATTTTATGTTTCTTCAAATAACATTGAGGAGCAGATGGGTTAGAATTATGGGTAAACTTGGTCATTTCAGAAAGCAAGCATTTTAATTTCAGATGAAATTGAACATTTTAGGGAGATTCTGAAGTTTGCCAACTGCCCTATGGTTCTTTGGATTGGGAGTCCATGATATAGAAGGGATGTTGCTGATGGGCTGTCCTATATACAGTAGGGTGACACCCATGTCACTACAGCTCAGTAGTTACCCTTTCTTCAGTATCAAAGTAGCAATGCCCTGTGCTGGAGACAAGAATGAAATATAAGTATCTCACTTGGTGGTAGGAAAAAAGATAGGCTGAATATCTCAGAAATGGTCCACAGTTTCTGTGATAAATTAGCTTCAAAGAAGATAAAATTTAATTTTAAATTTGAACAGAAACATGCAAATGCATTATTTGTTAACTGCATATTTTCTGGTCCTTTTGAGTAATAAAGAATGTTTATGTTTTCCCCTAGTAAAAATATTTTTAAAAATCTTAAAATTATATACTGATAGCTTAGAAGATGAATACATAACAAATGATCATTTCGGGGTCACAGAAACCTGAATTAAAGAAGCCAGGTAGTGAATTACTCCACAAGAAGAAGCACAACAATAGAGAACCAATTGCAGGCATGAAACAAAATAGTATTTATAGTGGTTTTCCATATTTATTTTTAGAAGATATAAGTAATGAAAGTATTTTCCACACACTTGTCTCATTTATTATTCTAACCTATTCTGACCACACATAAAGTTAGAAACCTATATATATATATATATATATATATATATATAAATGTCTTGAATAAGTTGGGACCATCCTAATGAGAAGCAAAATAAAAACTATAGAAGACTGAGGAGAGAGACATGTGATTTTTTTCCCCATTGGGTAGACTCCTTAGACCATCACACACTCTATTTGGGCTTTGAGAAAGTGAGGGTTATGGGTTTCACTATAAATTGTCTTTATTTTTTTCTCAGTATCACTTTAAGATTTATTCAGTGGAAAATATTTCTCCCATCTTTGACCAGGACCTTGCTGATCACTCAGATAATGCAAAGCCCTAAGCTTTAAGTACAGATCATGTATTTGATCAATAAGTAAGTTGTCAAGCCCCAATAGTCAACAGTTTTATCTTTATTCCAAGGTTTATACATCATCTCAAGATGAGGTCTACTTCAGTCTGGAAAAGAAGATACCAGCTTCTTTTCTCTTTCCTTACTCTTAGTAACTATTCCTTTTTTAATCTTTTTTTTTTTTTTTTTTTTTTTTTTTTTTTTTTTTTACTTTTTTGAATTTTTTTGGAGTTGGGCTTCACGGGAGGGAGAAAGGATAAGAAGAACAGGAAACATGTTACCTTATTGGGACTATCATAAGACAGTTTTACATTCTCTAATCCTGGAAAAAGCTTACGCTAACTCCTTTTCTAGTGAAAACCTTCAATGATTCTTACGAGACCCCATTTATCTCTGGAAAGCACTCACCTGTAGCCCTTTTGGCCACACTGAAATGTGTCCATCTTCCAGGGATGACTGGCTCCTTCTAAAGCCCTATAGGAATCATGTTATATAACTTAGATTGATCTTTGCTTAAATTGATCTTTTCATTATAGGTTGCCCTACTGAAAAGGACCTAAGAGGATTTTATCTAGGCTCCCTGCCATGCAGGGCATATATCTAATACACAGGAAATACCCAAAGATTCTTGGATATATTGGGGAGTGAAGACCATAGAATATGATCACTATATCTTAGCTCTGCTTTCAGCCCATCTCTTGCCTTTCTGAATGCTCAGGTGGAATTCAGATACAATGTGGCTGTAAACCCTACTGCCTATAAATCTCTTGGAGAGTCTTGTTCAAACCCTCTTGAGGTGATTGGGGAACTGTCAATCATTTGGGCAAAGGGCTCCTCTAGCACAGCTTATTCCAAAGAGTTTCTCTTTTTATATTCTTTAGTTTTCAAACCTTTTTTTTTTTTTCAGTTGGTGAGAGGTTTAAAATTCTTCTAGCCTACCATTGTTTTTTTTTTTAATGAATATAACAACTCCCTTTGGTATTTGATATTTCTCTCCAGTAAAGCTTACACTGTAACATTTTCATTGTCTCATATAAGTGGCAGGCTGTATGTTCATTAAAATCTCCTAGGTAATTGTCCTTCTTATTGCTTCATTTATTGAGGAGTCTTGCTTATGTTCCAATATAGGCTTAAGTTTTACCAAAGTGTATACTTATATTTTATTTCACCCAGTCTACTGGATGAGTAAACTCAGTGTGCATGGCTTTATCAATAGGCAGCTTGTCTCTGTGGTATAATTTAATGGTTCAGGAGAACTTTATGCCTTTTAATAACTGCCTTTCTCTATCTCCATCTCTATCAATAACATGTAGGGTGTTTGGAATTCCAACACTCTGAGTTAGAGTCAGAAAACCTGATTTTAAATCATTTCATTTCCCTACTTACCACCTATAAGATTTTATTGCAGGTAGTACAAGATACAGTTTTCTGAATTTTAATTTACTCGTTTGTGAAATGTGGTCAGAAATACCTCTTTACCCAGTCCTGTCATATTGATTAAATAAGATGATGAACATTTAAGGACAATGCAGAATTAAAGTATTAACCAAATGTAATTTATTATGACTTCTTCTGCTACTGCTGTTCTTACTACTGTAGCTGCTACTGCTACACTCCTCTTATGAGAAGGAGAGCAGAGAGATGCATCCAAAGAAAGCCAACTATCAACGGAATGAGAAATTGTTAAATAGTATTGATGGGGCCATGGTGGTCATAAGCAGGATGAGGGCAATAGATAGCTTGTTAGAAGAGAAGAGGAGGAAGAAGAAGAAGAAGAAGAAGAAGAAGAAGAAGAAGAAGAAGAAGAAGAAGAAGGGAAGGGGAGGGGGAGGGGGAGGGGAAGGGGAAGGGGAAGAGAGAGCAAGAGGCATTGAAAAGGTAACTGACAAAGGGTCCAAACCAAACATTTCCAGGAGTTTGTCTCAGATTTGTCTCGCGTGGAAAAAGACACTGACTTCAGTTTAGGTCTCAATGTTGACTGTGAAGTGGACCATACATATATACTTCTCATGTTTCCTTCATAAGAATATCATCACAGTTCCTGAGTTAGTGGGAGATCTTCTCTTCTGCAAAAAGATGCATCACAACATACTTGGCTTAGTTACATTCCAGAATAGTTTTATTGGTGGTGTTCTGCATGGTCTGCTAAGCATGTAGTTAAAATTCGTATACCAGAAAATGCTAAGTTTCAGAGACTGGAGGCATACATATGAACAGATTAAGGAGTATGGGGACAGGGTTCATTGTCTAGATATACATGTTATATGTAAGATAAAACCTTCACCCCTGCTCTACTGTAGCCTTTTAAGGAAGTTGTACTGTAAATTTCTATTACATAAGGAAGTTCCCATAAGGAAAGGACATATTAAAAGAAAAAAGCATTACAATGACATACTGATGCCAAGAAGAGCTTGTCTACCACTGGCTAAAACAACAGAGATTTGTGTGTGTGTGTGTGTGTGTGTGTGTGTGTGCGCGCTCGCGTGCACGCGCGTGCACACGCACGCACATGAATGCAAATCCCCAAACTATAGGTTGTTTCCAGGGGCTGACTCTCCAAGAAATATTTTGTATATTACATGGTGTTCTTGCTCTTGTAAATCATGGATTGGATAAACCAGAGACAATTGGCTCTGACCTTCACCTCTAACCCCTTTTGTCTGTATCTTGTCCCTAGGTATATCAAACCAAATTGTCACTATTTCAATTAAGTCCTGCACAGCATGAGCCTAGTCTATGTTCTGAGCATGGAAATTTATCAAAATTATCCTCATTTTTAATAAAGAGTGAAGATGTTTTTAAAAAGCATCTTGATTTTCTTATAGAAAATAAATAATACAGCAGCACATACATAATCACTTACATAGCATCCCTTTCCATAATCACAACTTACATAGCATCCCTTTCCATGTTGGTAGTGTCAGAAGGTTAATTAAGGAGGCTATTAATATGAAGAAGGATGTTTTCGTTTCAGATCAACACCTCTCAAGACATAAGTATAACTAACATTTATTGATTAGTACTAAAAGATGAGATAGACAATGTGAGGAAATACCCAATAGCCATAGAAAATTCAATGTCAAATCCTGGGGGGAAATATGATCCAGATTGCAGTGGTACTCTAAATGAAATAATCTTCCTCTCAAAAGATGTAACTAGTATCTTCAGACTTCACAGTGCATTTACCCAACATAAAGACATAGGTACTTGGATTTGCATTCATGCTAAAAATAATGTTATATCATGTTATTATTTGTATAGTGTTTTATATTTTACAAAATGGTTTCATGTTCAAATTTAGTCCTTGCAAGAGTCCCATTATTACCTATAAGATAGCATTATTGTGCCTGCTTTTCAGATGGTGGTTTAATGCATCTTCTGCCAAGTGTGAATCTGGCCATTGCAGTATAAGATAAAGTATGAGTTTTCTGTTTGCATTTATCAGTTTTGCTAGCTGTCATTCTTTCTCATAAGAAGTTGTCACATATTGATTTAATACTATTATTACTTTTTATTATTTTGTCTATGGTGTAAATATTTCTGGTGAAATTTTGTTTTGTCTTAGGTTACACCAAAACAAAAAGTTTACAAAGGCCATCAGTAATTGGAGCCAGTAGTGTTTTGTTCTTTAAATATAAAGGATCCCTTGTAAATATGTACATTACAGGGTTCATATTTGGCCCAAACTCTGATTTCTGAATTATTGTTTTCCTAATCAGGACTGGCCATAAATAATGGTAAATGTTTGGAATGTGACCCTACAATTTCTTATATATACCAAAATGGATGATACTGGAAAAAAGGGTAAATGTAGCTAATCTATCATAGTATATGCAAAACTCACTTACAACAGTGTTCAATAATCATTAACTTATGGAATTTGGGGGAAAAGTGTCTCCAGAAATGCTTAACAATTCAGATGAATTTTTCATGTACTATATAACAGATTTCCAAATTCAATACAGATAATATATGCTTAGCAGCCAACAATATACAAGTAACAGTGTTATTGAACATAATTTTATTTCGTCAATAATTACAAGCAATAAAATACAATAACCAAGAGTATCTTTTCTTGAGGCAAGCACATAATTCTTTTTAACAATGTGAAAAATTTATACTATTCTCTAAGATTTGAGACTAACACAAGCAAAAATCAGCACAGAGAATCTTTCACATGACACAGTCATGATTATTAACGGGCTTCCTGTTTTTTTCTAAAGCTGGTTTTTGTCAGAGACTATAGTTAAGCTAAAGAAGAGATATTTATTTGGAAAGAGAAGTATACTTTTCTGGGCAGCCAGAAAGCTAGTATCAGGGATGCCATCATTGTGGAAAGACCCTGCTAGAACTCACAAAATCTGGAAATCACAAAAGCTCCTTTTGTGAGAAGGAGCTTCAGGCAGTGCTCATATGTGATTCTTTCTCCTCTAGAATGCTGACTTCTTGGGACTATTGATTTACTAAAGGTTTACATGTATATGTTTGAGAGCAAAACAGAAAGCTGTCCTTTTGTACATCTCTTTTCGCAGTGACATGTAAAATATAATTTTAAAATATAAGACAAAAATGGTGAATGCATTCCTGTGACTCATGTCCAAAATGTATTCAAGTGGCAAGTACTAGCAAAAAGTTTAATGAAAACTCACCTACAATAAAAGCAAACACCAGGTACAAAGACTTGCTAACAGTTTTGTAGAGTGAAGCATCACAGATACATTCCCAGGGTACTGGCAGAATAAAGATTTTCTTGGTTGTCCCTCGAGGGTGACCATAGGCTAGAAGAGCCACCCATCTTCTGTGAGGCATATGAGTTAATACAACAGGATTGACAAAGCATTCAATTTTGGAGATATACATTTCTAATTCAATAAATATGTATTTTTCAAATGTCTATTCAACAAAAATGTATTGCACAACAACCATGAGCTAGGCTAGGTGTTGGGTGTTGAGCTGTAACCTCATTTGTATCATGTGTGAATAACTTTGTCATCCTAGGCCCTGATTTTGGTAGTTATGTGTCCAACAGAAAGAGTTTCTTAATTTATCCACAGCACGATTATGTCACAATAGAAGCCGTTCTCAATTACTTCAAACATAGGTAAAGTTAAGTCATCAACTTAGAGGTGAAAAGAGCCGAACACGTGTGCTCCTGTCTCCGCAGAGACTCCTCTCTTCCTGGCTCTTTATACTTTACAAATCCTTCCATTCCTGTTTATTTCCCCCTACTGAATTCATGTTCCTGTTTGGTTGCTTTGCAGATGAGTATCATATGAATTAAGCATAATAACTTCAGGTGGAGAATAAGTAGTAAAAAAAAAAAAAATCAGCTAATAGTTTTATTTAAATGTCCTCAGTAGTAAAGAGCAGGAAGAGGAAACCTAGACAATATATAATCTAGGAGCTGAATTATTTTCAAATGGAATAATTTTCAGAGTTCCACAGAGTGACAATAGCTCCTAAATCACATGAAGGGAAAAGCTTATTTCAGCTTCTGGGTGTGTGTGTCACTATTTTTTTGCTCCCCAAAGCTAGAGTTGCTCTGATAATCAGCACACAGAAAAGTTGTCCTGCTGGGACTAAATTATAAATAAGAGAAGTGTTCAGCCCTCAAAGGATTTTACCTGTGGTAATAGCGCTTTCCGTCTTTAATATACTTCACTTTTATTATAGGATTATTACTTTCACCCCCTCTCCTGAATGTGCCATTTTGTCAGCACAGTATCTCATACAGATAAATAGCATTGAATAGGGTTACAGTAATTAAGAAACATTACAGTGACATCTTATACATCATAGTACTAATATTGAGTGAGTGTCCAAAAGATAGGATATCTTCTTACAATGAGCAACAAACATAACTTTCTTCTTTTCTTTGATGAAAGTAAGAATAGGTTAAGTCCATCATGTCTCTCTAAACATTTGGTGTATTTATCCTGGGGCATTTACAACCTTTATACCAGGTGACTTAAAACTCTGACATATGTTGGGGCGCCTGGGTGGCGCAGTCGGTTAAGCGTCCAACTTCAGCCAGGTCACGATCTCGCGGTCTGTGAGTTCGAGCCCCGCGTCAGGCTCTGGGCTGATGGCTCAGAGCCTGGAGCCTGTTTCCGATTCTGTGTCTCCCTCTCTCTGCCCCTCCCCCGTTCATGCTCTGTCTCTCTCTGTCCCAAAAATAAATAAACGTTGAAAAAAAAAAAATTTAAAAAAAAAAAACAAAAAACTCTGACATATGTAGACATGGGTAAGCAGATTGTGATCTACACTCTTTTGCAGATGTGTTAAAACCTGCACAAGAAGAAAAGATGAATTGTTATGTTAAATACAAATGTTCAACGAGTGTCAGGAAAAAAAATAGCCCTAGAAATTCTCGTATCTAGAGGAATGCTGTGTGCTTGCAAAGTCCTGTGTATTATCTGAATAAACAAATGTGAGCTATTGATATTAGCCACATGAATATTAGCCACATGCTAACCACATGTCACTTCCTACTGGACATTATGATTCATTTCTGTTTATAGACCTAATACTGCTTGATCTCTCTTGTCAAGGACCATGTTCTATTGCACATTGTTTGATGATCATTCAAGTGTTCACCGATGTGTAGACCAAGTGTTCAAAACTGCAATCCCTACTGCTACTATTGCCTTTCATTTCAAATCATTTTTCTCCTGCTCCTTGTGTAGTAACCTGTGGGTGTCAGCATCTGCCACAACCATGACTATGAACAAATGTGAGGAAGATGAATGCACTGGAGTCCTTTTCATTCCAGAGTTCATCCTGGGTGACCATTGGTGGTCAGCTCATTCATTGATGGACACTGTTTGGCCTACTCTCTCAGCAGGTTATATAGAATGTTCTCAGTAAGAATTTCTCCACTGGGCCACCTCTGTGTGTTTGTACTTATATTCTGTTCTTCATGGGAGTTTTTTACAGACTTCAATCTTATTTAAGCTTAATATCTACTACAAAGACACTCTTCTCTTAATAATAACGTGTATACCATGATACTCCTTTATTCTTTTTTGGAACACTTATTTTTAGTCTAAACTAACTGTTAAATAATCCTTACATCCCTTGTTGACTAATCATGCATAAAGTGATATTTTTGTATTTCAAATATATCTTTTTGAGAGCTTAAAGAGGTGCATCCAATTCTAACATAAATGAAGCAGGTGGATGCATTCACTTTCTTTCTAATCCAAATATTTCCTAGTTATAGATAATGCTTTCTTTGAACTAAGAAAGACATTTTTTCCCCAAAGAATTCTAAACTATGGAGCACTCAGGATATTTAAACAAATATTTTCCTGTGGATATCCATCATTTATGCTTCCAAGGAAAAGACTTTTGAATCCATCAAATAAATTAGCTCTGGTATTAAAACACAGTTCCTTCTAAATGTGATTGCCCTTAAAATATATAGTCTTGAGGTTTTTTGTTTGTCTGTTTATTTTTTAGTCTCCTTGTGTGAGTGCTTTTACAGTCAGGAACTTAACAATCACATATTTTCACCCTTTTGATTTTCCCTGATTTGGTCTTATTCAGTTAAGTGTAGAATGGTTGTACCATTTATTAAAGCTTTCTCCTGTTTGTCCATTATGGAAATAAAATTAACTGGAATATAGGTCTCAGATTGGAAGAATGCAGGGAGGATTAGAAGATGTAAATACAGAGGAAGTGAGGGTGAAGGAGGGCTACCTCATACAACCTCATTATTACTAGTGATGTTTAATATTTTTAAGAAGCAGATTTTGAACATTTACTCATAATCACTCTTTCAAAAATCAGGTAAGACTATTCTTTTTCCTTGATGATATTTCTACATTAGTCTGAAAGCCTAAAAATGAGGTTAAAAAAAAAGAAAATGCAATTGTCCTGTGTTTTTTTTTTCCTGTTGTTGTAAACTGTAATAGTTAGGTAAACAACATTTAAGTTGTAAACCACCCATCCCCATCACCACCACCTACAGACACATTGTATTTTTCTTCAAAAATGTCCGAGATTGTTAAACATAGATGTTTTTTAGATATTACTTTATGGAAGAAGAGAGGGAACAAAAATTACTTTGTGACTATGTTTATAAGATACCCAACAAATGTTTTAAAAAGTTTAAAAAGAAAGGCCTGTTCTGTGAGTAACAGTATTTTGCATGTTACCACTTGATGCTACTATTATCAATTTTGGAAATACTGTGTGGACCTTGTTCCCTTTATATTCATAGTTCCTAACAACTCCTGACATTTATTTATTCTTCTATTAATGAAATCCTAGTAATAGGAATATCAAGATAATATGAAAAAAAAAACAACAACAGAAGTACAAAATACAGAATACAATGACAACTTATTCTTAATCATAGTCTAATACAAAGTACATGTCCTCCAAATTCTAATACATGGACTCTAACCCATGGAAACTCAGAGAGAGATGTTCAAAGCGTGACGAAGGGGAAATGCAAATTTTGAAAATAACTTACTAAGTGTGAGATGCATCAGAAAGGAAAACAGTACTGAGGTGATACACAATGAAGAGGTATAGTTTAGTGGGAAAACAGAAAGGATGTAGATAGAAAACAACAGATTGGAGCCAGAGGAGAAACTTAGACTTAGGAGGAATCTTAGTGGGCATCTGGGGCTAGTGTTCTGGTCCATGATAAAACACCTTTTTACAGAAGTGATATGTGGCCAACCACCATCCAGACTCTTCTGGACACACACACACACACACACACACACACACACACAGTCAGAGAGAGACAAAGAGAAATAGAAAAATCACATTAAACACATATTGAATTCAGAATTATTATAATTTTGAAATAGATTCCTCCAAGATAATAGTGATTAATTTCTATCTGGGACTGAAACTACAAACCCAATATTTTCTCTATTATAGACCAGATGGCCTGTTATGGCTCCTGGAATACATTTAAATGAATATTCTACTTCTGTCAGTTGCCTTTTTATATTAATATGGGCTAGGTTTCCATTTGTGACTGGAGGTCAGAGGTTACAAAGAGAATCAATTTAGAAGCCAGGATGAGAATGGAAAATCAAGGAGTCCTTATCCAGTGCTGTGTTAGTTAAGGATAGGGTGAGGTAGAGATAGGATTGATAGGGACAGAAGTTTGGCTGGTGTAGCAGGTCACACATGAACTCACATTTGATATACATATAAGGTCTTCTGTCCTGCTTATCTTTTTCTGAAATTATTAAGTGCTTTGATGACCTTTCGGGGAACAGTGAGCAATTCTAAGTAGTGTTCAAACAATGAATGACAGCACTTAATAACACCAGAAGGACTCGGGAAATCCAAGGGAACACATTAGCATGTTATAAAGTCCTAGAAATAATTTACCTGATTCTGAGAGGTTATTTATACTCAAAGTTTTGCTTCCATAGAAGAGTAGAAAATTAAACAACAATAAAGTTAGCTTGTTAAAGCTAAGACGTTTAAAACAAACAGCACCCAAAATTTCTGGATTAGTTTTTCATGTTAATGGACTTTTCTACTGTATACTTAGAACAGATTTGTACACATAAAGGATGACAGTATTTACATGTGGCTTGAATCTGTGGAAGTCAAAATCATGCAAAAAATAATAGAATCACCAGTACATGAATAGTTATCCCTATTGTCTTTGAATCAAAACAAAACAAAAACAAGAAAACACCATGACTGATAGAAAGATAGAACATCAATGTAGTTCAGTCTTTGCTTCAAAATATAGAACCAAGATAAAGTACATTAATATTTTATCAAGAAAATATATCTCCTCATTAGTGATATGGCAAATTTGAGGATATGTACTGAACTGCTACCTCTAACCATTATCAAATAGTCAGCTTGGGAGGACTTCAATCAATGCAATAAGACCACTTTAAATTGTGTTTGTATCAAAAAATGAGACTTATCTTGCCAGGTGAAAGAATGCTATTTCAAAGTTTTGTTGTTATAGATTTCCCCTTTTTGTTTTCTAGTGTTATTTTTGCCTTTCTCAACTTAATGCAGACTTTATTAGTGGATTCAGTTCCATGATATAACAGACATGATGATAAGTTCTGTCCATGCTCAAATCCATCATTGGACAGAAGTTTTATTAAAACATATATGGTCCCTGTATTTGTTTTGTTACATCCATGTTTGTTTGTTTGTAGGTCTGTGATTCATAAGACATATGCATAAATAAGTCTTCAATGCTTTCACAAAGAAAGAAAAACGGTTTCAGTAACTTCTCATGTTTACATCCATCTCCACTTTCACTCTGCTTTCTTTTCTATTTTTTTAAATATTTATTTATTTTTGAGACAGTGTGAGTTGGGGTTGTTGCAGAGAGCAGGGGACAGATAGAGGGTCTGAAGCAGGCTCCTCACTGACAACAGTGAGCTTGATGTGAGGCTTCAGCAAACGAACTGCAAAATCATGACCTGATCCAAAGTTGGATGCTCAGCTGACTGAGCCACCCAGGTACCCTTCTGCTTTCTTTTCTAAAGTCCCATTTCCGTTTCATCGCTGTTTTTATTTTTTCTCTTTTCACAATTGCATCCTAACCCATATTTATTCCCCCATACTGAATTCAGATAGAATATCTAAGAATACACTCATGGTACTTTTTTACTTCTTTCCTTGGTGTTTCTAGCTGTCCTTCTCTGTGGCAGAAAAGAGCCCCAAAATGAGTTTGGGTATCATTATTGGATTACTCCTCCTACAAAACAATAATAAAAGTGCAGCTTCTCTTTTCACTAACTACAACTTGGCTCATTATCCCTCAGCAAATTATATTTTATACTCTATCCACAAAGTAGATTATACTTCTACGATTTAAGATGGGAATTTTACAAGAAAAATGTTTCCATTGTTTTCATACTGTTAGTAAAGTAGAATGTTCTTGTTCAATATTCCTAGAGTACCTAGCCCCAAGTGTTTTTTAAAACAATCCAGTTTTGTTATTATTTCCACCTGAAGAAACTTAAAATATGAAAAAAACTAACAGGGAGTAAGCAAATCTGGACTCTTTCAAGATTTGCAACCTCAGGGAAGATATTTAACTTCTCTAGTTCTGTTTCCTCTTCTGTAAGATAAATCCAATTAAGTTGTGTATTTGAGATTGATGTTTACACTGAAAATCATGTTATGGTAATAACATGGTACCTTATGTATAGATACTGAAAATAAATTATAGCATATTAGAAAGCTTGAATTCTGTTTTTATTTTATTAAATCTTATTTTAATTTTTTTTAATTTTATTTTTAAGGGAGAGACAGTGTGAGTGGGGGAGGGGCAGAGAAAGAGGGAGACACAGAATCTGAAGCAGGCTCCAGGCTCGGAATTGTCAGCACAGAGCCTGACGTGGGGCTCAAACTCATGAACGATGGAATCAGTACCTGAGCCAAATTTCGATGCTTGACCGACTGAGTGACCCAAGCACCCCATATTAGCTTAACTGTTTAGTTAATTCTCTTCTTGGCCATCAATTCTTTACAGTGGAGCCATGAAACATCATTATCTCATACTATAACATCCTATGTTACTATTTAAGGCTTCAAAGAATCACTTCTAAAATGTTAATTATGAAAGGAATCTATAGTATATATGGTATAATCGTCTACCATTACATACGAAGTAATTAAAGTCTGTAGAAGTAAATAGGGTTTGTCAAGATCTCAGAACTAGTGACTAAACAACCTGGATTGCACTTTAAACTTTCCTGACTTTAAGTTATGGTATTGTTACTGCCTGCTATATATAACTATTTAAGTGGGATGTTTGGGGGGTATGGAAGGGCTAAGAAACATTTTAAGATGTTACTTAACATCTTCTGTGAAGTGACATTCTGTGTTCACAGCTCAAACAGGATAAACAGGGAGTCCTCATAAAAGTCACAGCTGAAAGTGTTTTCTGTAACCTTCTAACATATGTTAAACATTAAAACTCCCTCAGCAAGTCAAAATTATCCAGGGGTTAGCAATTAGAGTGTCCATGTGCTTTCAGGAATACATTTTCTTGGACCTAATTGAGAACAACTTGACCAGTGTTTCATTTCATGATTAGTCCTTATTGGCCACTGAAGGACCAAGGCTGCTAATGCTGGTATGCTGACAAACTCGGCTGCTAAGACAGTCACAATCTAGATCTCAAATACAACAAAGAATCTTTGTGGTCCATCTTACCCGACAACTCTACTTGAGTTTCATGGGGCAGAAGGATATTAAGGCTTTGGCCATCCAGGGAAATGGTTGTGCTACTTGAAGGGAAATTGACCTTTCTCATTGTTTAATGACAGTCCTTTACCGTTTCTGTCTATCACACCAGTAAGATGACAGTTTTTATCACATTAAAGGTTTTGTATGACTGAAAGGATCCTAAATGACTAATTGACCCTTCACATATTGTTAGGATATTTTTCATTCATGACTGTGGTGTAAAAGTGTATCATGCTTTTCAATATAAAACTAAAGAAAACAAACTTTAAGTTACAAGAAAATAAATTAGATATCAGTGTTCATAGTGGGAGGGTTGATTATTCAAATTTAAGAATTTATTCCTTTAACTGAGATTCTTTACTGAGTGCCCCCATAGAAATGTATATGTTCTTACATTTATTTTTTTAAATGTCTCTTTATTTATTTAGAGAGAAAGAGCTCAAATGGGGGAGGGGCAAAGAGGGGGTGAGAGAATCCCAAGCAGGCTCAATGCCAGCACAGAGCCCAAAATGGGGCTCGATCCCGTGAACCGTGAGATCATGACCTGGGCCGAAATCAAAAGTTGGATGCTTAACTGACCGAGCCACCCAGGCACCCATGTCCTATAGTATTTACTAATAGTGCTCCCTTTCATTCTAAAAAGTGCCCTGGTTGAAATTATGTGTCATCTTATTGATAGGGTTGCTGCATAATGGAATAAGCTCATTGTTATCTTGGATATATAATAGCATTACACAAATAAAATTTAGCAAGGACTCAGAGCACTGCCATTAGGACATTTATTCATTATTTCATTATATATTATTCAAACTTTAGTGAATATTTATTGAGCATTATGTGTCAATAAATATTTTAGAGCAATTTATTGAGCATTGAACATGCTCAATGAGCAGCTTATTGCAAATGTGTGTGGGATGCTAGAGATTCAAATCTAAACTATAAATCAATAAAATATGTAATAGATGTGTTATATATCTCACTTAACATCTAATAAGAAAGGTTCCAATCCACATTGTATAACTGAGGAAATAGGGTTGCAGAGGTTTCATACCTTATTATTCCACAGCTCATACACAGAAAAGTCAAATTTGTAACTACTCATTATTCAAATTTTGTACTTACCCTCCATCATTTCACCTTTTAGGCTTAATTGAGAGAGGCATTAAAGAACCTTGTGCATAGTCAATGGGAGGGAATGGACAGATGTAATGATGAAAAAGGAATGGGTAGAGCACTACTCAGCACTCAGCTTTCTGAGCTATAGGGTCTAATCATTAGGAGGGCTTATCTAGGCCCTACCAAATCATGTGGATACATTAACAGGGACAGCACAACTATCCAGTGCATTGAATGATCTGATGTTACATAGATTCTTCTATCTGGTTGGACTACCATTTCATTTCCTATGTAATGTTTATTTATATTTGAGAGAGAGAGAGGGATAGAGCGAGCATTAGCTGGGGAAGGGTAGAGAGAGACAGAAACAGATTCTGAAGCAGGTTCTGCTTATAGCACAGAGCTGATAGCACAGAGCCTGATGCAGGGCTCAAACTCACGAGCTGTGAAATCATGACCTGAACCAAAGTCAGATGCTCAACCAACTAAGCCACCCAGGCACCCCTCATTTGCTATTCAAATCCCAATAAAAGTTATTTTCTTTTTTTTTTTTTAGACCACAGACATTTCTTCCCCCTTTCCAGCCCTGTCTTCAATGTGTTTGTCCTTCAAAAGAAAAATATTGCTTTAGGTGTGCAACAGTTTCTAAAGTTAAGAGTAAAGTCTACAAGAAACAAAAGTGAAAGAAATAAAATAGAAGAGAGAAAGAGACACGGTGATAGAGTGTGTTTGAGAAAGAAGAAATGAAAGAACTTTAGAAATCCTGAAACACACACAAAATATTGAGGTAAAATTTAAAAATGGAAGGATTCTATGCTTAAGTTTTTCTAAAAAGTGATTTTATCTTGTTTTTGAAATTTTTTTGAAGTTTTATTTTATTTTTGAAAGTGAGAGAGAGAGAGAGAGAGAGAGAGCACAAGCAGGGAAGGGGCAGAGAAAGAGGGAGAGAGAGAATTGGAAACAGGCTCCATGATGTCAGCACAGAGCTCAACTCTGGGCTCAATCTGACAAACAGTGAAATCGTGACCTGAGCCAAAATAAAGAGTCGGATGCCTGACTACCCAAGCCACCCAGATGCCCCAAGCAATATTTTTTTCTGATGCCCTCACAGATCATAATACCTAAAGGACGTTAAGGAGGTGCCATGAACCCCTAGGCTCCTATCCAGCAGCACACTATCAAGAAGCTCATTGTCCACTTCCAAACCTCCACCTACCCACACAAATCCTCAGATATAGCCAGAAAGAAAGAAGAGGTAGATAAAGAAGCTATAGCTTACATGAAGGATGGAGTATGGAGTTCCAACTAAACTTTGAATTATAGTAAGGAAAGAGAGTTTTGATCAGCTAGACAAGAGAGGCATTTATAGCTGATGTGACACTGTGCTTACCAATGGAGTACCCCTTAATATAAACAACAACAGGTATTTGTGTTTTATCTACCACAAAGAGAAAAATTAAATGACCATTCTCATTAGTCTAGCAGTAGTAAGAAGCAACTGGGGAAAGGATGTGTTAGTTGGAGTTAGATTTAGTTGCATATTACAGAAAGTCCAAACAAAGTCGCTTAAACAAATGAGGGTTTTCAGTTTCTTTAAGGTAAGATAGTCCAGAAGTGATATCCAGGAATGAAATTATTTCACAACTGCCCTAAGTCTATAGTTTGACTTTGCCATCTTTATTTATATTTTTTTTTCTCTGATGTTAATTTATTTTGAGAGTGAGAACACAGGAGAGCAGGGGAGGGGCAGATAGTGACAGAGAATCCCAATTAGGCTCTGTAGCTCTCAGTGCCATGAGATCATGACCTGAGCCAAAAGCAAGAGATGGATGCTTAACTGAATAAGACCCCAAGTGCCCCTCACTCTTTAATGAGTGGCTTCCATCCTCAAGATTAAAGGAAGTTTTTGGAGGTCCACGCTTTACATTTTTATCTCTCCTTCAGAAAACATCGCTGGAACCTTTGTCCATTGACATTCATCCATTTCATCATTAGTCTGTCTACAGGAGAGGCTGCAAAATGGAGGTTTTTAGCTGGGCTTATTGCCAATAATATAGATATTCTCTTATGGATGGAAAAGTGAAGAATAAATATTGGGATCAACCCAGATGGAGATTGTGTTTTTATATTGAAATGTACATGATATGCACATGATGGCAGGAAAACAGAGGTTCCTAACCTAATGAGCTGTCCACTAAGGGAGTTGTTGTTCTAGTGATAGTATCTCTGCCAACTTAACTCTCAGATTCCCAAAGGGGCAGAGATGGGCCTGGCATAGTGTCTTCTCCCCTGTGAACGTAAGGGACTTCCCTCTAAATTCCAACTATTAGTTTTCTTGTTTCAGTTGATAATTAGCCTTGAGGAGAAACGGAGTAGTACTTCCTGACTTAAGGGAAATACCAGCCGAAGCATATCAAGGGTGTTGTGCAAATACATTGGGGGATCGGCAAAGTAAAAGTATTGATGATAATTTTATTGCTTCAAAGCATGCCCCTTAATAGAGTTTAAGTAACAGATCCAAAATACATGGTGGTGGCACCATCAACTCATGAAAGCCTTTTCTTCTTCTCTGACCTCCATTAGTATTTGTTAACAAAAAGGGATGTATCTTTTCAAAAGTCACGTGCATTGTTAACCTCCCATAGTTAATTTCCACTTAAATGAGTAACCATTATATTATGGAAGAAGGGGGTATGGACACAAAAAAATGAAGCACCTGACTTTCATTCCATTTTATTATAAACTGTGGGAATTCATTCTTCCTTATGTATTGCAACAGCTCTTAAGTTTTGAATCTCTATGTAGAGATAATGGTCAGAGACACTGCTTTAGAACCCTACCATGACCTTATCATAGTCTTCTCTAGGATGGGATATCTACAAAATAGTGCATGTAAAGTGCTCAGCTGGTGCCTGCCTCCCAGAAAAGGAATACCCAATAAGTGTGGGTTATCATTATTGTTAACATTAAGGTTACTATCTTCTTGCTCCTTGCTGACACCCCTGCCTATTCCATTTGTAATACTCTTCTCACAATTAGACAAAAGTGATTATGTATGTTTATTCTTTCCATTTTCCCTTTCTTCTCATATCCTCTTTGTTTCCTCTATCTGCATCTCTGCATGCCTGAAACCTTACCTCTGCATGAAATGCGAATATTTTTTAGGCTGTTTGGATGGACTTTTAAATTGGTATACTCAAATCTGTGGACAGAGGACATACATACCAGTAGCTAATCAATAGTTTGCTTTCAATATGTTCATCTTCCATCACTGGGTCCATAATAAATAATAATGAGACTTCCCTATTTATTGTAAACTCTCTGCCATGTGCTCTGCACATCCCATGGTTTCCTATAAACCAGATCCTCACATTTCTTTGTCTCTTGGTTTCAGCTTAGGTGTTGCTTCCTCTGAGTGATTTTGTTGCTTAACCTTTCTGCCCTCTCCTAAAGTTCTTGGCTTGTAAGCGGCGTAATAAATTCCTATCTCATCATCATTAACTGTCAACTGGAAATCCACAGCCAGGTGAAGGGTAGAATAGGAACCCATGTCTTGTCACTAAAGCTTGCTGGATCTCTAATAGCTCATTAGCATACCATACACAAGCATCCTGCTTTTAATTAGTTACGTGGTGTGATAATTAAGTAGTATTTCTCTGCAATTTCCCCTCATGTGGGGGAAAAGGGAGAGGGAAGAGGTTGGCTAGCAGTGGAAAGGGGTCTTAAAGCTAAGTATAAAGTTTTAAATAATTGTGACCCTGGAGACAAAACAGCTAGCAAACTCTCAAGGGGAGAAAATAAAATACTTCCTTTGTGTTTGAAAAAAAAATGAGATAAAAATCTCCCTGTTTTCATTCTTGCTGGTAGTTATTTGAAGGAAAAAGCTTTTTTAAAATTTTAAGCCAAAGATAGAAACATATACTGTGTTTGATTTTGATAAGAGAGCAAAACTTGTGTTATAGTGCTAGCCCAGGTCAGGAGAAGAGGACAAGGGGAAGACAACAGCCCAAATCATACATTAACTGAGGAACCCTACTGAGGCCTTGATTGTTCAGCACCAGAAACACTTCAGGAAGCCTGTATGTGAGCGCCAAAGAATGACCAAGCTAATTACACTGTTGAATATAATTTTTTCTCACCTCTGGGAAAGATGATGGATCTTTCCTCTAGATGGTTGTCAGGGAATTGGTCTGAGGCAAAGCACTTTTTGGGGGAGAAATTTATCTTCTTAAAAACTCCATCACTTTGAAACAATTATTTAGATTACTATGGCCAGAGCAACAGGACATATTAACTAAAGCTATATTCTGTCAGAGTATTAACTATTGGGTTTCTTCTAACAGGGAAGCAGATGGCAGGACTATGAGCCCTCTATATGTGGATTTGAAAAGTTACCATATCATCAAAAGGTCAGATGTAAACCTGTTATGATATAAAGTACCAAATGCAGTTCCACATTGAGCCTTAATGGAAATACAGTCCTGTAATTTCTTGGAAATTGTGTGTACCTGAAACAAGTGCCAAATTTCCAATTTGAAAAATTCTAACATGAACTTTAGCTTTTCTCCAGGTGACCCTTCCTCAAAACAGGAAAAATTGACAGTCCTGGTGCTCTTGAGCATATACTTTTTCATGCCAAAGATGATTTTCAGTAAAATATGGGCAGAATTGTAAACTTGTTTTGAATTAGACCCTAATCTCTAAGCAACCTCCTTCAACTGAACATTAATATAAAGAGAAGTAATAATACACAGTAGTGCACTGACTTTAGAAAACGGTTGCCAAATCACTAGGGAGGTTGTCAAAGAAAAAGACGATTCTAATATAGAGACTTGGAAAGTGAGTGGATTAAAAATAGAATAGGGTTGATGAGTTTATGTCTACTTCTCTATTTGTTCTTTTTCCCTCCCCTCTCTTGTTCCCTTGGTATTCACCACAAAGCAGAAACACTGAACAATCTCCTTTAGCTCCTGGCAGATGACTTAATATTAAAAATTGATATTTCCCTTTAATGAGACAAGTGTGTGGGAACAGAAAAGTGCAAGGTGATACGTATAGACATGTTCCATTGCCATCCTGCATGGTAGTAACACACCATCATTTTCATAAGGAGTTTCTCAAAACTGATCTGTACTTACTTCTCAGGATCCCAAGAGGCTGAGTGTGTCTTATTGCCATCTGAGTGAAGGAGCCACAAATGACTTTCTTCCACTCTGAGTAAAAATCTTGGCCTCCAAACCATGCTGCCATATTTCCTTAAAAGTCAAAAGATGCAACAAAGAGAATATGTTTTTTTATGTAAATTAACATTAGTAGTATTAGTGGATCCAGTCATTAGTTGTTAGAACAGAGTCTTGTAAATACCCAGTGATATTTCTAGAACTCTGTATTTAAGGACATAAAGCTGTTGATATAATAAGAAATAATATAAAAACTATCATCTTGGTAAGTACTTATGGAAGTGTGTCTGACTTCATAGACGTGAAGCTGAAAATACTGAAACATGGTACAGTTTCTTACCAAATACATGACTGTAAAAATGCCCATCCTTTTATATAGTAGATTAATTAATTCTTATAATTGAGAATATATATAGTTAATTATGATCATCTTTCTATCTTTGTCCTGATCACATTCCTTATTATCTTTGTCATTCATATATTAAACAAATGGATCTTTTACTGTCTTTTTTTCTTTTCTTCCTCTTCTACAGAGTGTTATCTTCTCTGTCTGTTGGAGAGCATACAGGTTTTCCCAGTGAGAATGGATAGAATGATAGAGCCCAACCAATAGAATATCTTCCTAACCAAATCATTGCTTTAGGAGCCTAGAAAACAAGATCACTGTGCTTTCTTCTCACTAGGCACCCATCAAACTAGTTTCTTTGAGTCCATCTGAACCCCTGAGTCTGTGCACCTACCTCTTGAGGGACCTAGATGAGAGTTCCAAGCTCAGAAAACTGGATGTTATATGGTTTGTTTCGACTTTGATGATTTCTTGCTTCCCCACTAAATGTCTGTTTCCTTCTTCTTGCTGCCTCCTTAGAACATATCCTTTTGAACATTTTACCTGCTCCCTTAGCAAGATGTGCTAAGTGATTTATGACTAGAAATTTATTGCATTCTTTTCTGTGCAATGATAGCTTTACAGATACAGTAGTCTGTAATCTAAAGAAGTTTTAGTAGTTCTATTTTGCATGTACCAAAAAGTACTTGCCATCTATCTTATAATCCTAGAGAATATCAGAGTGAATAGAGAGTCACATGCCTACAGCCCAAAAAGTCAGAATCTCAGAGAGGACCTTGAATATTTTGATGAGTCAAAAATGTTTAAAACATCAACATTAAAAAAATTCACTTATGGGCAGATTAAAGACTTCAATATGGAGTCAGAGAGGAAATTTATCAGCATTTGTATCACTTATACCCTAAAATCTAAGCCTAAGAAGACTAAATTCTCACACCACAATCTAGGATCGATAGTTTATGATTTCTACTTCCTAGATAGTTAAAATTAAATTTCAAGTTTTACATCAATAAGACAAAGACTCAACAGGTTGTAACTATTAATTCTGTTTTTTTTTTTTTTATTTCCCATGGGAGAACTGCTTTTTTCCACACAACAGTCCCTACACTTAGATGAAAAACACCTAAAATGGCAAATAAAATGTGGGTAGTGTATGTCAACCTCAATTTGGGTCAGAAATACAATAAGAAAATGGTAAGGAAGAAGTTCCATCAGGCTCATTAGGGAAGTAATGTAGTATTTATTATATTTCAAATTATTCTTCTATTGTATACATCAGCCACATAGTGTATTAAAATATTTGCTCAATAATGTCTTACTTTAATTTAGGAAAAAGGTGTGAATGCAGATATGTATACCCAGATAGCAAAATGTACACATTCCAGTTGCAAAGAAACTGATCAAAATTAGAGCATTTTAGAAAGGAGAATTCCAAGATCCGTACATTCTGCAAACCTGCCCACAGTTGGCTAAGACTTTTCTGAGGAATCTAGTCTTCAGAAAGCTTGGATTCTAATTGACGGTGCCAATTTCCTAAATAGGCAGTTGTTTCCTAAACAGGAGATGGTGCAAACCACAGATCACTTCAAACAAAGCAAATCTGTAGGAAAAAAAAAAAAAAGAAATTCAAAGCTATGAGAAAGACTGAGCTCAAGTGGAAGGATGCCATTATGAAGAAAGAATCAGATGACAGCTTTCTAAATAGCAAGGTGACATGCTGATAATTCAATGTGATGCTAAGATAATAAAAATTCATGAGAGCACTGGCTTCATAAACAGACACACGCTATCACAGGACAGGAAAGCTGTAGCCTATAGCTCCTATTTATTCAGTAAGGTGAGAGTATATCTGGCATTCCCCTTCTAAGTCTGAGTGCCCCAGGATCAGAAAGATACTGATAACTGGAAATGAAAGAAGAAACCAACAACAAAAATGATTAAAGAACTTTAGGACGAATGAAGAAAGATTACAAGAATAAAATAGCTCTAGTTTCACTGTGATAACTAGGAAGGAATATGCATGATCACTATCTACAAGTGCTATATCAGAAAGTTGTAAACACTAAGGAGGCAGAGAAATAATTTATAATACTCTGATACCAAGGTGTATGTGGCTAAGGGTAATAGGATAGAATTACACTATGCAAAACATAATTTGAAAGCGCTGGAATACACTTCAGAAAAGTTAATTGTGCACAAACTGTTTCACATGCTCAGAATGTTAATCAACTGCATCCTCCCCCTGGTGATGCTTCTCTTTGCCTACACCTCTACCCCCATCAACAAATACTCAAGGAAAAGCACTTCACTGAAGGCCGTATCTCCCACAGGAAATGTTGTCTTGGACTTTGGGCCTTGGGCCCAGATTCTCCCTCCCCAAGGCACAGATGCACACTAATTGGCTTCTATTTCTCTAAGCCTCACAAAAATATTGATCTGGCTCTGACCAGAGAAAATGGGACCAGAATTTCGAAGCTAAAAGTTATGCTACTTAACAATACCGATGTTTCACCCCACCCCCACCTGGAAGTTTCCCTAGGTGATTAGCACTCCCTCTAGGTGTCCAAGTGTAATAGCTAATGACTTGGCAGATCATGCTGTGGTCTCAAAAGGGGTCCGAAAAGTGTGCACTGACGTCATGAAGAAATGATTATAAACTCTATATTTGGATCTCATTTTAATTTTTTTATATATTATATTTTTAATATATTAGTATGGCTTATAATATATTAGTAAGGCAGTTCATTATTTAAAAATAAGTACATATATGTAGACTGAGGTCATATGCTTTAATACAACTTTTAAAAATACTGTATATTACTAGATAGGAGAGAGACTCCCAGAGGTTAAAGAGTTTTATGTACCTCTAGGACCTCAGTAATGTCAAATGAAGTAAAATATTTATTTAACCCCCCTGGAGAGTTAAAAGTACTTATACAAATGAGAAATATTTTAAAATATTGAAAGGAAAAAAAGTTTAGCATCCCTTCCCTTAAGAGAAAGAGAACCTCTTCCTGAATACAAACCAGAGATTTGACCCTATTTGTCAGACAAATACTTATACTTGGAAATGTACCCTTTTAAGCAACAAACCATACCTGGGAAAATTGCAGGTAGAAAATTGAGGAGAAAAACTGTAGGAAAAACAGAAGTGTTTTGAGATTAAATAAAATGAGAACAAAGAGGAGACAGTGCATAGCAATGATATGGCAGAGGTTAAGGCTGGTTGTTTTTATGGCAGGGAGTGAAGAAGTAAGAGAATCACTGTCTTACATCTGAGGGTATTTGTTACCAAAAGAATCTTACATTCATTTACACACTTGACCAATAGGAGATAAACATATTCTTGCAAGCAACCCGATCACATTATGCAAACCAACACCACCAGTATTTATGTGTACTGCTTTCTAAATAAAAAACTAGTTCCGTGCACTTCACTATCATATTGGCTTCTAGTTGTGATAGGCAGAGAAGTAATCTATGAAAGCATTTATAAGCCTTAAAATAGGAAAACACATGTATAATTACAAGGAACAATGAACATGAGAAAGAGCTTCTGCAAAATTTTCCAGTTTTCATCTATGAATGAGAAAGTGTCGGGACTGAAAATGAACCAGTCTAAATTTTTCACCACTTGTAAGCAAAATATAGCTATTGAATACTGTCTTATGCTCATAGGACTGTATTAGAACATAGAAGTCACTTTTTGTATGGGTGTTTTTAACTACTACCTATGACCAATGTATCATGAATAAGCAAAGATAAAGGTTTTTGAGTACAAACAAGTGATTGAGGCCTGTGCACTGTTGTCATGAGATCACTGACATTTTAAGGTTGTCATGTTATTGGATAGCTAAATGTATGTTGTGAAAATTTATCAGTGAAATGTATAGCCACTGAGTAATTCTGCAGAATTGTAAATTTCTGTTGTTGTAATTACCAAACATGTTGAACAGTGTTAGAGCACCAAGGAACTGATATGTTGATATGTTTTGGTATTAAAAAAAAAAAAAAAAAAAAAAAAGAGACAATTCTTGTGTAGGGTCAAGCCAAATCCAAAAGTCTACAGATTTGTTGAAGTGAGGACAGAATGACTACATTTGTGTGTGGGATTTTTGTTTTTACTTTGTTTTAAATGTTTAGTTATTTTGCGAGAGAGAGAGCAGCGGAGGGACAGAGAGAGAGAGAGAGGGAGAGAGAGAATCCTAATCCGGCTCCACATTGTCAGCGCAGAGCCAGACATGGGGCTCAATCCCACAAACCATGAGATCATGACCTGAGCTGAAATCAAGAGTCAGATGCTTAACCTACTGAGCCACCCAGGCACCCCTGTGTGTGGGTTTTTCTTTTTTTTAATGAAATTGCTTCTCTCTGCTGGGAGCAGCTCTCCTGCCACACTACCTCTTGTCCTGAAAATTTATACCTGCTCAGAGTTCATCTCCACCCGCTTCTTGGTCAGGAGTACCTGTCAGTTGTTGAGCCTATCACTGTCTGCAGTGGTGCTAAAACAATCATAGACACCGACAGGTGACCAGCAGGTGAGAGTCTCAGCAGTGTGGCAGCCCTGTCCCCTGACATCACTTGTTCCTATCTGCAGCTTCCATTTCAAGGGAAGTTTCAAGCAACATCAATACAATAGCTAAGTTTGCTGGGGCTGGGACTGCCACAGGCAGACATGGCTGGCACTGAGACTGAAATTGCTATTATGTTTGGGAGCTTCATCATTGGTTATACCAGGAACCCTTCTCTGAAGCAACAGCTCTTCTCCTACACCAGTCTGTACTTTGCCTTCTCAGAGGTCAGGGGGTTCTTTTGCTTGATAGTGGCCTTTCTCATCCTCTGCTGTGTGAAGGAGTCATATCCCTCTTCCATACATGGGTCTTTCTTCTGTGTTTTGTCTGCCCTGTTATGTTCCTTTTCCTCTAATTCCTCAGACAGTCTTGGGAATGTGATTGGCTCAGGGTTTGAGAGAAGGAAGACAAACAAGTAGTATATTAGTAAGATTTTTTAAAAAATTGATGGAAAGTATCATTCCAATAATTTTCAAGAGTGTTACACATAAACCATTTGCTAAGAAAGTACAAACTTGTGCATAATGTGTGTCTCTTTCATTTTCCATTTGAGCAGTCACTTCGCATTATTGTACATGCACAAAGTGATCACTCTAGAAGCATATGCTTACCTGAAAGTAACAACTCTTTTTTTTAAATTTTTTTAAACATTTATTTATTTTTGAGACAGAGAGACAGAGCATGAGCAGGGGAGGGTCAGAGAGAGAGGGAGACACAGAATCCAAAACAGGCTCCAGGCTCTGAGCTGTCACCCCAGAGCCCGATGCGGGGCTTGAACTCATGGACCGCAAGATCATGACCTGAGCCGAAGTCGGACGCCCAACCGACTGAGCCACCCAGGCGCCCCGTAACAACTCTGTTTTAATGTTAGGCAGGTGTGTTCACCTTCCGGAGGCAGAGTTAATATGTAATGGTATTATTTTCCTATTGGTGATTTTTGCTTCCTTAATTCAAACCATGTACCTAGGTATTACTTAGAATATGATACATTCAATAAAAGAGTGCCATCACCTAAGTATAATACAAGATTTTTTTAACATTGCTTTGTGTAGAATTCTGTTAAATTTTAGTAAAAAGGAAAACCTTCACAAAATTTGTCCCTGACACTCTGTTGAGTACTGTAAAGATTAAGGTTTTCAAATATACTAATCTTTAAAATGGAAAAGATTCTTAATTGAAAAAAAAAATAAAAGAATGGAGTAAACCTTCCATAGTAACTAAGTTATTGTTAATGCTCAGCTAAGAAAAGGTATTTTAAAAGCTACTGAAAATTCAAAGGAGAAATATACAAATGATAAGAAAGATTATAATGAGGGTTGGAAAACAATTTTGGAGAAGATAGATTCATCCTTAGATTACTCATTAATTTTGTAGAAAGGCAGCCGTATTAAATTTCATTTAGGAGGCCATAGAATTGCACATTTCTTCATTCTTTTATGAGAATGAGATTAAGGACAAGAAAACAAGCTAGAATCAAAGAATCAGTCAAAAGCAAAGTGGGTGACAATTAGGGTCAATGAGAATCAGCTTTGATTCCTCCCATTTTACCTGATAATTGTCAGGTTATTAATTTTATAGTGCTAATTAATATTACTTATACTTAATGAGGCGCTGCAAAATTCTGAGCCATTAAGGAAATTCAAAGTATGTTTCTGTGTTTACTGAGGAAGCAAAGGAATACTTTAAAAAAATCAATAAAATACTTGGAACAAAAAAACCCACGATAAATAACCTTCACTTAACTATTCATTGATTTAACTAATATTTATGGAGTACCTACTGTGTATCAGAAATTCAAGGTAATGAGGTTACAGTGACAATAAGCAAAACCAAGTGTCCCTAGAGATTATGGAACTTAAATTCAAACGATCAGAAAAATTACATTACTTGTTATGATTCTCAACCTGATGTGTAAGCTGATTCTATGTTATGTTTTGTTATTGGTTTTGTTTATTTTGTAATTAAGAGAAAATATTTAGAACAAATCTATAATTTTATATGGGATATGCAATAACAGCATTATTTTATATAATCTAATTTTGTTACATAAAATAGTCATACTGTACTACTCTTTGAGTACTTAAAATTGAATTATGTGTGACTACTCAACGTATTATCCAAAGTTCATTAGAAAGCATAAAAGATAGAGTGAAAAGAAAAATGAGGACCAAGAAAACAAAAAGAAAGATTGAGCTTCTGTTCTGAACTAAATGTTTGTGTCCTCCTCAAATTTATTAGTAGTGATCCTAACCCTCAATGCAATGGTATTATTAGGAGGTGGGACCTTTATGAGGTGATGAGGTCATGAGGCTGGAGCCCTCTTGAATGGCATTAGTTTTCTTATAAAAGAGACCTTGGAGAGCTTTCTTGCCCCTTCTGTCATATGAGGACACAGTGAGAAAATGGCCATCTTTGAACCAGGAAGCAGGCTCTTATCAGAC
Organism: Puma concolor; assembly: GCF_028749965.1. Classification (NCBI taxonomy): domain Eukaryota; kingdom Metazoa; phylum Chordata; class Mammalia; order Carnivora; family Felidae; genus Puma; species Puma concolor. The sequence goes on from NC_141675.1 coordinate 97,388,456, forward strand.
ACTATATCTGATCTTGATCTTAGACTTCCCTTCCTCTAGAAGTATGAGAAACAAATGGTTGTTGTTTAATCCACCCAATCTGTTGTCTTTTGTAATAGCAGCTCAGACTGAGACAGTGTTCGTGACAGACGGATGCTTTATATACTGTCTTTTTAGGGCCCATTTCTCCTTCTTCTCCCAAGTTTCGGAGGAATAGAGTATATGTGCATACATTGGATCTACTACAGTTGTAAATGTGTACCGATTTGTTTAGTCTGCAGAAGTTCCCTGTAATTCTAGTGCTTGGTTCTCTGCTGCAGGGGATATGAGAAAACATGCCTCTGAAACTGAAGGGCAAACTCTGGCCTCCCATCCTAAGTTTAGAACTTAAGACCTACACACCAAGTGTGCCTTCTTGGAAGAGCACAACTTCACTCTGGAAACTATGCCCTGGGCTTTGCTCAAAGGGGTCTCGACGGTGGGATTCGGAAACAGATGGCCGAAAGCATGGGACCTCCAGATGTGGAAGAGCAGGCAAAAAGTGCTTGCTGCATCTGAGTGTCTTAGTACAAGCAATTGAAAAAAGGTAAAATGTTTCCTGCCATTGAAGAACAGTCATTTGTGCCACTCATAAAACGTGGCCCAATGGATGTCAGGATCTTCTGTGACAGATTCGTTTTTTCTTTCCTTCCTCCTCACCTGGACTGGAAAAAGTGAGGGCACGAAATAGGTTGAATTACTCTGCTTCATAAGAGCATGAGGTGATGAGGACACAGAACAGAGAAGAAAGAAAGGATCAAGCTTAGAAGAAGTGGATAAATTATATGAGAGATTTAGGTAAGGTCAAATATTTTGAACAGCCCTAAGATACTAACCTGTGTAGGTATCTTATACACAATTATAGATGAAGGCCTATCATATATTAATCATGTTATCGGTGTACTGTTCTATTATTCCCTCCAACCAATTCTTCAACTTCACTCAAGCTGTAAATCACACTATCAAAAATTAAAGATGGAAAACACCTCTGAGGTCATAGCTTATCCCTTGTCTTGAGCAGTGTAAGGAAAACCAACATTTTCCTCAGGATTTTGTAAAATGATTTTGTAGCTCCCCATGCTGGCATGCACAAAGGTCTACCCAAATGCACATGCCTTGCAGGTTGGGTTTGCACAGAGACAGGTTTTAAATGCACTAGGGGAAAGCAGCTCTTGCTAAATGTTTTATAACGTGTCAAGAAACCTTTATCGAACATTTAATCCAAAACCTGGCTTTGAACCAGGGAGGCATACAATTCTGTAATTAATTTTTTTTACCTTCTTTTGCTAATCACTGATAAAAAGCTTAATTCTATTAACAACTCGACTTGACAAATTGCACCGCTCAACGGAAGCGTTTAGAAATTAATTATGCATTTTATTGCATTAGGTTGGATAAACAGGGAAGCACCAGGAAGAAAAAGGAAAACTGGGAGAGAAGGAAAATGGTCACAATATAAATAATTCATTGGTGTCTGACTATTTCCATTATGACTCAATGTGTCATTTAAAATATAAAATAAACACACCCCCTTCCTGAATGGCACCTCCTGTTTAAGTATGGTTTCACCTCTAGACCACGTTAATAATACAGGTTTCTTCTACTTTTTCCTGAAAGCATACATTTTTTCCCCCTAAAGCCCAAGCCGATTTGGATCCCTAAAGGGACTTCTCATCTAGTTGTCATGGAAGCTCAATCCTTCCCCTTAGATCCTTCAGCCTCTAGTCTTAGGAATCTCAGAGCATGGCCTTCAGAGATTTAACTAAGAGTAGCAAATCATAACAGTTAAGTGTACTGTTGTAGCACCAAAGTATTAAAAACTAGGAGAAAGATTAAGTTGGCTTCCACTTCACTTCTCTAGTTAAGGCTAAGTGCTCAAGCAGTCAAAAGACCATATGCAATTTTTATGGCTCTCTTTGTCTATAAATATACATGTTTCAAAGTGGCTGTTGAAAGAGATTTCTGGCAAGGATCAAGTTCTAGCATGTGGACTTCTAAACTGTGTCTGCTCCAACCAAAGACTTTTACCCTGTAACAAACTTGTCAGTAAATTCATGTTTAAAGCATTATACTCTTTCTCTCTGATATACTCTTTTGCATCTCTCTGGCCAATCTTCCTTTTCTTAACTTGTGAGCTAAAATATAATTATGCTTTTAGATTTTCTTCTAACCTCGGATGCACTCAATTGTTCTTTTTTTTTTTTCATTTTCGTTTCATAATTGTTATATCAGTACATAACCATGTTACTGAAATTAATATCACCATCAATGATGATGGGCATGTCAGGAGAAGGAACTGTTCTTTGAAATGAGATGGAAGTGTAGATACAATGTCATGTCACACAGAGCACGGGTGCTTTCCTGATGTCCAGCTTCAGTAATTGGTAAAGAGCCCCCATCCAATCTGAAGAATGATGAGAATCAATTTCTTATCAGAAATCCTCTCCAGGGAAACAGCAGAGAGATTGAGAGATTGGCCAATACCCAGAACAAAAGTGACTATTCTTGGCAAATTTGTAAGTTTTTAACCAGGGAGGTTTGTGGAAAAATACATTATGGGAAGATTTTTTGGGTTCTGGGAAATTTCCTGGAAATAGTTCCAATCGTTTGAGTTTTTCCAAAGACATTGAAACTAACATGTTCAACCACTAAACAGATTGTAGTCAGAGTTTTTATAAAGCCATAGTTTTGTATAAAGCCCCATGCTAGCTTTTTCTAGTTCTGGTTAAGTAATGGCACTCTCTTCAAGTCTGAGTCCCAGCAGGATCTGTCTAGGATATCACTGAAATAAGAAGGTGTAATAGAGGAACTGATTTTGTTTATTCATGAGAGGCAGAAATGGAGTAAACCAGGCTACAAGTCATCTTTATCATGACATGTTGGGGCCCCTTCTTTTAATTTCTGTCTGTTTTTAAAAGTCTATTCCCTTCTTGGTCCAGCCACATTATGCCATTGTCCTTTTCTGTAAAGCAGGTAGGTACTGGTGAGTGAAATCTGTATGAATCTATTTGTTGCATAATTGAATATAAGAACTGTCAAATCCCGATACAATTCATGGACAGACTTCTAGCTATAAAATGGATACAGAGACTTTCATCCTCAACAGATAAGTTTATTCCTTCTTCTCTGTGTTAGATGGTAAAGGGATTTTGGATACTATGAGATATATCACAGTCCTTGTCCTTAAGGAATATTCCATATACGTATAAAGTATATTAACAGAGAAACTCTTCTAGGGGTTATTATATGAAATGTTCCCAATGAAGGATGTGTACAGTCAGTGCTGCTGGACTTTAGAGGATTTGGTCCCATTGTGGAACTCTAGGGAAAGGCAGGAATTGGAAGAAGCATATGGTGTTTAAATTGGGAAGAACTTGATGATCTGAAAATTAGTATGTACTTACAAAATGTTATGATTCTCAGAAAATGAGAATGATCTTGCTGGGCTTTTTTGAGCAGGAAGAGTTGTCACTGTGACCCTTATAGCAGCTTGAATCCTATCACTAACTTGGTGTCTTGACATTGTCCCCTACTCTTAAATTTCAAACTCTGTTGGTTTTATCCATTTTATTTTTCCACTATAAAACTTTGAGTTCACTGAAGCACTGCAGCTGCTAATATCCAATGTACAAATAAGAAATCTCCATCCTTCTGAGAGGAATCTACATAAGTCTTCCTGCAGACTAGCTTCAGCTATATGAACAACAGAGAGAAATCTTAAGGTTTATTACATTGAATGTTATCTCATGCTCTCTTTTCCCCTTGCCTTTGCAGTCTTATTTTGGGTTGCTGTGAATTGTCATTTGCAAAGATATGTGAAAGATAGAAGACAAATACTAGTAATAAAAACATGCTTTATGTATTACATATATGCAATGTTCGAGAAAAATGTGTTTCTCCAGGGAGTATAGCTGATGTTTACAACCACCACAGAAAACTCTTTGTTTAGAAATTGGATCTTGCTACTGGAAAATACCACCTCCCATTTTTTGTCTTTCCATGGATGACATTTGATTACTGAAAATCATGTTATATGGCTGGTTGGTATGTGCAGATGGTGAAGGGTATTTTATTTCTGTATTTATTCAATTTGGAAAATGTATCCATTTTTTAGATTCCTTTGCAATAGTAACATATCAAGACAATCCCTAGCTCTCTCTTTAGGAAGAAAGAGTAGTCTAAGAGTGAGGCCATGTGCTATGCTCCAGAAACCTGATAATTCTCCAAATCTGGAATAGCTCTGGGACTACTGATTTAGCTCAAGATCATATTGATCAAAAAACTCTAGAAAGGGATAGACTTACTCAATATTTGGTGTTTCGTTTTTGTTTTTGTTTTCCCATTGGTCAGGGCATCGTAGACCAAAGAGGCCTCAATCTTTGATTGGGACTTATGTCTCCAAATCCAACTGGAATCATTTCCTAATTCTTAATGATGGGTGTTATGGAATTGGCCTTCCTGGAGGCTGGTGCAAATCAGAAAGATCCCTTAAAGTTAACTTTAGGGTCACATTTGTGAGGACAACTGAAACCATAAAAATTACAGAAATGGTAGTGTTGTATGCCTAAGTAGATATTTATTGCAGTAAGTTTTCCTTGAGTTATTCACATTCATAATGTTAAAATGTTTTATTCTCATAGGAAAATCCAAGATAGTTATTAAAAAATGTGTATCTACATAGAGTAACAGGGACTCATGATTACAAGTACCTTTAGATATTTTTCAAATGAACCAACCACCTACTCCCCCTAGCTATGCCCTCTGATTTTTGCCACAAAATAGTGAGCAAAGCAGCATGGAAAACCACTAACAGTGATGAAATTCTCTAATTACTCCAAAGACTGGATAAGAATCTTCATCTTGCAGGTCACAAGCTACCTAAAGCCAATTTCCTTATGGCTAACTTTTAAGTGGGTGATTTGAAAAGTCTCATTTTTTCAGTATTGAATTCATGGGGGTTTCTTGGTGTGAGACTACTGGATTCTTTCTCTCCCTAGCATATTCAAATTGTTGCCAATGGAGGCAGAACAATGACAACTGCCGTAGACTTCTAAGTGTGTACTATTTGGTGTGTCCTTCACATTTGCCTCTTGGTGCTTATAGACTGGGTGTGCATTCATAGCCACATGGCACAGGATTGGCTGTGGTTATAAGGGCCCCCCGAATTCCCATGTGTTTCAAGAACAATGAATGCTAATGTTGTTCCTAGCCAGGAGTGAGAGGAGCAGAGACACTCCTAACAAGAGCTGACACAAGGAGAAATACTGGCTTTCTGTCTCTCTTGTATGTTAAACAATTCATGAGGTTTGGGGTTGAGTGAGACATTTAATAAACATTGGCTGCTTGGACTGCCTACCACTTGTGATTTGTCACTATTGGTCAAATGTGTGAGAAGCAGAATGAGTTTTTCAGCTTTGAGGCTTAACAAATAATGCATTTTACCATCCATTTGTTTTGAGGACACAACATGATTCAAGTGATAAGCACTGAATTTTGATATCTCTAAAAAGGTAAGACTTCTGCATGTGAAATTAAGATGAAGTTAAGGTATTTGCAAATTGAAATATTTTATAGAATCTTAGCACTGGAACTGTTTTTAGATGTCATTCAACCTAAGCTCCTATCCCATTACAGGAATCCCTCCTGAGAAATGGATCAGCTATCTATTCTTGCTTCAATACTTTGCTTTGCCTGGTTTAGTTTCTTTAAAGAATCTGCCCTCTTACAGTCTTTTTTTTTTTTAATTTTTTTACTCTTTATTTTTGAGAGAGACAGACAGACTGCGAGTAGGGGAGGGGCAGAGATAGAGGGAGACAAAGAATCCGAAATAGGCTCCAGGCTCTGAGCTGTCAGTACAGAGCCCGATGTGGGGCATGAACCCACAAACTGTGAGATCATGACCTGAGCCGAAGTCAGATACTTAACCTACTGAGCCACCCAAGCACCCCTGCCCTGTAGAGTCTTAAGATGAAAGGAGTGACCCACTAGACTTGAACTATCTTCCCTCACCTGCCTGCATATGTATTTGTGTCTCCTCTTTTGCTAATGAATTCACCTTCTTTCAGTGTGATTAACCTTATGGGTAAAGCACCTGCTGGGTGGTTGTGGCCCGCATGACCGGCTTCTGTTCTAAAGGTTTTCTTGGTATTAAGGTTTTTACTGCCTCTTTCCTATCTCTACCTTTTGTACTAACCATGCCATCTGCAAAATATTAACACTATGCTTTGTGGCTGAATTAGTAATGTTAGATTCTAGAGCTTATGAAATTCTAATGAAGATTTCATCAGAAAAATCGTGAGTCAAATAGAGGCTGAAGTTAGATGTTTCTACCTTAAATTAACAATAACATGCTCCACTAATTTATTTTTTCAGGGACATGGTTTATAAAAACACAAACTGTGGGGTGCCTGGGTGACTCAGTCAATTAAGCATCTGAATTTGGCTTAGGTCATGATCTCAAGGTTCATGTGTTCGAGCCCCTCGTCAGGATCTGTGCTGACAGCTCAGAGCCTGGAGCCTGCTTCTGATTCTGTGTCTCCCTCTCTTTCTGCCCCTGCCCTGCTCACGCTCTGTCTCTCTCTGTCTCTCAAAAATAAATAAATGTGAAAAAAAATAGAAATAAATAAAAATAAAAAATTTTATAAAATAAAAAAAAATTTTTTAAAAAACAACACAAACTGTTGCTTGGGGCCACTTGTCTTTATAAGGGGGCAGTATGTCCTAGCAAGTAGGGGTCTGAACACAAGGGAACAAGACGAAGGTGGGCACATGGACAGCTAACCTTGTGTCCCTTGGAGGAATCCCACCTAGAGGATCATCCGTTTATCAAATCTCTGCTTCCATATTTCATTCCACCTGTAAGAAGTAGGTGGGCACATGGGAAACAATGGATTCCTTTTCCTTCTCTTTCCTTTTATAGCTTTCCTTTTTTTCCCCTTTCTATTCATCACAGTTTTGAGCATCTGAAAGAGGAGGTAGAAAATAGCTGTTCTACTGTTGGTAATAATTTATGTTTAATTTGTTTTTTAAAGGGTTTTTTGTGGGGGGAAGGGCAGAGAAAGGGAGAGAGAGAACTCCAAGCAGACTCCACACTGTCAGCACACATCAAGTCAGGCTTGATCCCATGAACTGTGAGATCATGACCTGAGCTGAAATCGAGAGTTGGACGCTTAACTGACTAAGCCATCCAGGCGCTCCTATTTACGTTTAATTTGTATACAGATATGGGTTTCTTGAATATTTGTTTTTGTAAGGATGAATTGAAAAATGAATGGAAGTCAGGGTGAAGGCAACAGCTCTTTAATAAGGCAAGGGTTACCAAATGCATAGCCAATAGTAGTGTGATTTTTTTTTTTTGGATTAGATAACAAGTTCTAGAAACTCCTGACAATCTAGATTTGACAGTGTGTTTCAGGCTGCAAAGAAGATAATCTCACTTGAATTAAGTATGCATAGGGAAAATATCACCATCTTTTTTAAATGTTTTAATTTTTGAGAGAGAGAGAGACAGAGTGTAAGTGGTGGAAAAACAGAGAGAGAGAGGGAAACACAGAATCTGAAGCAGGCTCCAGGTTCTGAGGTGTCAGCACACAGCCTGATGCAGGGCTCAAACTCACGGACCACAAGATCATGACCTGAGGCAGAAATCAGACACTCAACCAACTGAGCCACCCAGGTGAATACTGTCTTTAAACTAAAATTAGCTAGGTAATAGAATATGGGTGTTATTGTCAAGCACTCTGCTATTCATTTTATTGAATTTGAGTCTGTTTGGCACAGATCATTGTTCTGGGGCAAAAAAAAAAAGGCATAGGATTCAGAAGATCTGGGTTTTTCTTTGGCACTGATATCAAATAACTGAGAGATTCAGGGCAAGTCAGTTATTTCTCTGGATCCCAGTCCCCTTATGTATAAAATGGGGTTTATAGTAATGTCTGTTTTAGGGTTCATGGGAGGCTTTAAGGAGATAATGCACTTGGAAGTACTTTGTAAATTATAAATGATGATTTTAGTAGTTTGTTGACAGTATGATATTGTCACTGGTGAAACTGTAACAATAATATGCTATAAAGCAGTATTGTTTATAACTTTGCCTACGTATTATCTAAAGGGGCTTGCTAGAGCAGTATTTTCGGGGACTTTCCTGGGTGTGCAGTTCCCAAAAGACTAGATATTAAAGCATCTTCTCTAGTTTCCACAATCTGAGAACCACTGGCTCCCAGGATTAAGCAGACAACTTTTCCAGGCACCAAGGCAAAAAGAATATCAGACAAAGGGACTAGATGACTTACTAATCCTGAAATCGGGGATATATATTATTCTGGACACACCTTAGATCGACATATACCCTGACTCTCACTATTTCAATAGTGTTATTAAACTTTAGTGCATTTGAAAGACTCTTATCATGGGGATTGTATCAGTTTGAAGAACAAATGCCTGTGTTTCACACATAAGTGCATATAGACATGTGGATGTACTCATATCTAACATGTATGCACAGGCATCTTTGGCCTGGCATCTTGCTCAAGAAACCACAATGAGGCACGAGCAGGGTAGGGTAGAGAGCTCAAGACCAAAAGGGTCCAAAGGAGCTGACCTGAAAATTGAGCAGTTTGGACATAACATAGAAGATAGCCCCGTTTGCCTGACTTTTTGCCAAGTTAAGGTAATATTTGCAGGATGCAGGATGAACTAGATGGTTTATTCTGTCCCAGAGGTCTTGTCTAAACATCGTAGCTGCTTGGAATGCCCCATTCTCCTTTTCTAGCTGTCAAAATCCCATTCATCTTTCAAAGCAAGCTCTGGAATTTAAAATCATATTTCCTTTCTGGAGTCATTTCTAATTTACTCCAGAAGGCAGGTCTACATCCTTGCTTCGAAGTAAATTAGTTACATGTGCATCAGTCTTTTCTTCCATTATTTGAACTTCTAGAGGTAGGACATCTGTCTGCTTTATTTTTGTATCTCTAGAACCAAGCATTACCTGGAACAGAATTTGGTAACTGTCACTACCCAGGTGATTAATAGTGTCAGTTTTAAAGAATATGTCCTTGAGAATATGTCCTCAAGGTCACGACTCTTCTGTTACCCTCCTGTGATTTTTCCTCTATAGCGTGTGGACTCAAACCCACCACCATCCTCTATGGTTCTCTAGGTGTACATATGATGTTTCATTACCATTTGAGAGAAGTAATAAGTGATTATATTAATCCTCTCAGATGAGTCAATTTGTCCGGGCAAAGGTTCCTATTGGCTGATTTTCATTATCGCTTTATGTTTAATTACATATTTCAACTGTATTTTAAGTAGTCAAAGATTAGAGAAAGACCTCAAATGCTAAAGTCTCTTATGGATTTCATATTTGATTCAAGGCCACAATCCAGCTTGATATTCCCTCCTGCTTTCTACAGAATCTCTTCTCTGAGTGTTACCATAAGCTTACCCTAGTCCTAAAACTTCTTCTTTACCAAAATGTTATTATATACATTGCTCCCTCAATTTCTCCAGTAATACCTCCAAATATCTTCACAATTTTATTTTTTCTATATCATATTTGAAGTTTTTTTCTTCTCAAATCAGCAACAAATATCTTGACCTGTTAACTTCCTTACATACTTATTCAACCTGTGTCCTAGGGTCTTAGAGGATAACATTGATGTCGTAAAATAATGGTTTTATTTATCAACTAAGAAACTGTGTGACAGATACATATCTAAAACATCTAGGAAGTCTGAAATATATATAGAAAGGTCTTTGTCTGATACAATAAGTTAGTGAGCTTCCTATCACTGATTATGGACAAACAGAAACTAGCTTAAATACAGAGGTAGGGAAATTACAGGAGCAATTTAATATTAGATAATGGTCACTCCCAAATTTATAATTGTCTCAACTTTCACATCACTTTTTTGAGATTAGAGTTCCATGACCTTACTTCTGTATCGTACTGACAATGATATACAAGCCCTGCATGAATTGTTAATACCACATATTTCTATATATCTTCCCAGCTTGCTTTCTAATTACATGTCCATTTTCTGACCATGTATTTGTTCGTGAGAAGATAACCATAGTCACTAAAAAAAATGAGGATAGAAAAGCTAATATGAGGCTTGTTGATTTCAGATGTTCTAAAATGAACATCACCCCCATACCTATTCTACCTCTGCCCTATTATCACCACTACCAGGACATTTGCAAAGTAGGAGACAATCTGTCCTGTGGCTATTTTGGTGTTTCCAGGATTGTCCTCCCATTTTTCACTTACTGATTCTCCCTTCCCACACCCTACTGTATGCATCTCTTTGGATGTGACATAGGGGGACCACATCCCCTCCCCTCTCCTGCCCTGAGGTGCTTGTGGAACTCAGAAAATGATGTGCAGTTGGGTTGTTTATCACCACGCTGAAAAACGGAAGGATGGCATTGCTACAGGAGCAGATGGCACTGCACGCTTGGCATCATTTTCTCAGACAAACCAGGACTAGGGCTGCGAATACTGGCATTTGCCTGCTATAGTCATTCATATCAAAACATAACAATGAAAATAAGGTACTTTTGCAGGAAAGGTTTTAAAGATTTTTTTTCCAGAGATTTAAAATTGTATGTGTTTAAGCATCTTAGGCTCCTGTTGTATGCATACAACATGTTTGCCCTCCTAACATTCTTTTATCAAGTGAAATTTTGTATATGAAGGTTTTTTTCTTTTTGTATTTATCTTTCTATGTACTCCCCTAAATGTACTTAGGCAGCGATATATCAGAAAATTGCATTTAAGCTTGTAGAGTGTGTTTGGAAAGTCGAAATAAAAATGGTAGTATAAAGAATAAGAATGTGTTTTAATTCTGGAAACCAGTAAATGTGTACAAGAAAATTTTTATTTGTGAAGGAATCATTAATCTTTGGTTTAGACAACTCAAATTAAGGTTCTACTACCTATTAACTGAGTGATTTTAAGCAAATCTAACCTATTGATGTACAGTTTTTCTCATTGGGAAAGGAAAGAGTTTGGACTGGATGATTGCTAAGATTTCTTCTAATTTTCTTTGATTTGATATTTCTGTGAGAATTAATGAAACAGTAATATAGACTACTTACCTTTTCGTGTGTGTGTGTGTGTGTGTGTGTGTGTGTGTGTGTGTGTTCCTTTGTTTTTTCTTTTCTTTTCCTCCTCCTCTTCCTTTTTCTCCTTATGAAGCATGGAAAGTATGCATTTCATTTCTGAAGTATAGTCCACATTTTTCCCTGTGTTCCTTCTCTCTTCCCTTAGAATCAGTACTTTTTGCCTCCATTATGATTTCCTTTGAGAAAATAGAAAACTCCAAGAAAATGGCTATAGTCTCTCATGTATTTGAATTAACAAATATATGTATTCATCCATTCAGCAAATTCCATTGCAGGCAGGTTTTAGGCTTTAGGAATACAGTGATGGTTAAGATATGTTCCCTGCCTTACAGGAATTGGCAGTCCAGTGGGAGGCATACAACCTACATATATACATAGTGCGATGTAGTAAGTGCCAAAGTAAAACACAAGAGACAAAACCGATTTTGTTAAGATATGGGAAAAATGTCTCAGAAGGGGTTACATTGGGTTTTAGAGGAATTATTATGATGGAAAAGGAAAAAAAAACACTTTATGCAGAAGGAACAGTATATATTGGAACAAAGAGTCTGATATATTTGGAGAAAAGTAAGAAATTATATACACCTTGAAACAGGGTATAGATGAAAAAGGTAAGAATCAAAGTCTGAGAAGAAACTTCGGGCCAGATTTTGAAGGGATTTGTTTTCCTAAGACGTTTGTATTTGACCTTATAAGGAAATAAGAAAACAGCAGAGTGTTTTTTTTTTTTTAAATTGAAGGAAAACTGACATACAATATTGTATTAGTTTCAGGTGTACAAGACAGTGATTCAATATGTACATTACAAAATGGTCACCATCATAAGTCTAGTTACCATCTGTTACTGTATAAAGTTGTTAGAATATTGTTGACTGTATTCCCTATGCTGTACATTGCATCCAATGTCTTATTTGTTCTATAGCTAGAAGATTGTATCGCTTAATCCACTTCATTTATTTCATCTATCTGCTGACTCTCTTCCCCTCTGGCAATCATCAGTTTGTGCTCTGTATCTGGAAGTCTGTTTCTGTTTTGTTTTGTGTTGTTTGTTTTGTTTTGTTTTGTTTTGTTTTGTTTTGTTTTCAATTCCATATACAAATGTTCATATGGCATTTTCTTTATCTGTCTGACTTGTTTCACTTCCTGTGATACCCTTTAGGTCCGTCCCTGTTGTCATACATGGCAAGCTCTTACTCTTTTTATGGCTGAATAACATTCCACTGTATATATACAATATCTTCTTTATCCATTGAGCTATCAATGGACATTTAGGTTGCTGCCACATCCAAACAATTGTAAATAATATTGCAATGGACATAGGGTCTTTTCAAGTTAGTATTTTTATTTTCTTTGGTTGAATACCTAGAAGTGGAACTTCTGGATCATAGGGCAGTTCTATTTTTAATTTTTTGAGGTACCTCCACACTGTTTTGCATAATGGCTGCACCAATTTACATTCCCTTCAGTAGTGTCCAAGGGCTCCCCTTTCTCTATATCCTTGCAAACACCTGTTATTTCTTGTTATTTTTTGATAATAGCCATTCTGACAGGTATGAGGTGATATTTTATTGTAGTTTTGATTTGCATTTCCCTGATAATTAGTTAGTATCTTTTAATGTGTCCGTTGGCCATTTGTATGTCTTCTTTGAAAAAAATGTCTTCATTTCTTCTGCCCATTTTTAATTTGGTTATTTTTTGGTTTTTGGTGCTGAGTTGTATAAATTCTTTTAGATAAATATTTTGGATATTAACTCCTTATAAGATATATTGTTTGCAAATCTTTTCCCGTTTGGTGGGTTGTCTTTTTGCTTTGTTGGTGGTTTACTTTGCTGTAGAAAACCGTTTTTATTTAGGTGCAGTCCCAATGGGTTAATACTGCTTTTGTCCTTCTTGCCACAGGGTAGCTGTTTTAAGTTAGTGTGGTTAGGTAAGTCGTACTGAGGCAAAGAGGATAAAATGACAGCAAAAGTCTAGATACACAAAGATTAGTAGAAGGAAGAATATTCTAGACACAGGGATGGATTCTTGTTCTGGAATTTAAATACACTAGAATTAAGCAAGCAGAGGATGTTTGGAAGAGAAGGTAAAGACATGTTAGGTATGAGTACATGGATTTGCTTGGTAGGAAGTTGGATATGTATCTGGCTATATGATAAGATTAGATCAATGGAAATAAATTTGGGAATAAATACATTTAAAGGACATTTGAAGTTATGATTGTGGTTGAGAAAGGGATAAAGTAACACATTCCCAAGAAGACCCTAACTTATACAAATGTCAAAGGAGTTGAGAGAAGGTTTGCTAAGACCCAGGGTGGCATAGTTCTCCAGTGATAAGGGGCAGAGTACTGCCTCTACAATAGGGATTAAGTAAAGGTCAATAGACACACAAGTGTTAAAGTAGTAGGAAGGGAAATTGAGGAAGATGTAACCTAGATCTTATTTTGATTGTACTTAGAATGGGGACTTTAAAGCAGAGTGGTAAAAGTTTATGGAATCTACCATAAGGAGCACATAAGAGAACTTACTGAGTACAAATAAAAATTTGTCAAGCAGCATAGAACACTCTGCTGAAATTAGAATACCCTATTATGTTCCTTCTGCCACTTACCAGATTTATAATACAGAAACACAAATTTCATAATTGTAAGTTTTCAGACCATTTATGATAGACTATGATCTTTTTAAAATGTTTGTTTGCTTTTATGTTTGTTTAGAGAGGAGTGGAGGGACAGAGAAAGAGAGAGAGAAAGAGAAAGAGAGAGAGAGAGAGAGAGAGAGAGAGATTGATTCCCAAGCAGGCTCTGTACTGTCAGCACAGAGCCTGACGCAGGGTTCGATCACACGAACCATGAGATCATGACTTGAGCTGCAATCAGGAGTTGGATGCTTAGCCAACTGAGCCACCCAGGCACACTTAAGTATGACCTTTAAATAAAAAATTACTTGCCGTAAATTTTATTTTCATTTACTCCTCCTTATCTTATTACTACATTCCTGTATACATTTGGTTTGCTAGCAGCAAATGGTTTATGAAATTAAAGTTGCAACTGTTCAGAAATTATATATTTTCCTATTCCTTATTCTCCCCAAATTGTATGGATACAGAGGGAAAATTTTGTGTAGAAGCATAGGAGTTCTTCAACCCTCACTGTTTCAGGGCTCAACCTTAAAACATGCATTGAATAGTTTAGATTATTGGAACTTAGAAATTTCAAAATAGTCCAGATTTTAGGTCTCCTATAGGTATTTGAATTATCTTTTGACTTAGGTTTTGACAATTTGCTAACATATAGGAGATGAAAAATGAAAAAAAAAAAAAAAAGAAGAAGAAGAAGAATCTATTTCCTTTCTATGCTAAAGAGCTAGACTGTCCTGGACCTATAGCAGTTGCTTCTTGGATCCAGTCCTCAAACTGCTCTACTCCTGTCTTTGTAGCAGGAGTCTGACCTCCACAGGCTTTTTGGTTCCAAGGCGCTCCTGTTCTGCTGATCCTCTTGCTGGTCTCAGACATTAGCAGGCATGGTGGGAAACTGGAGAGCAGTAGAAAGAAAACAGCTAGAGTATTTCTCTTTCTCTTTTCCAGTTGGTATCTTGGACAGGCTACTGACTTTCTTTTGTGACTCCAGATCCTCAGGACTGACCTTCATAGTTCCAGTTTTTGCTCCTGGATTCAAGCACTACCACTTCCTCTGTCTCTACTAGAAGGAAGAAGTAGCTCTCTGCTGCTGCCAATCACTTTTGGGCCTCAGTGTCACCTGATTGGCTTCTCATTCTCTTCCATCATCTATTTATCAAGTTCCTATATTTATTTCCTTTCCTTTTAAAGGCTCATAGAAGGTTGTGTTTTTTGCTTATACCTTTACTAACACAGTAAAATTAGGAGCTTACTCCAGGGTAAGAGATCCTGATATTTTAATTCGTAATGGAATAGAATCCAATATTTATCTGAAGGGTTTTTTTTAACTGTGATGCAGAACAGAGAAAAATGCTTAAAATATCCTTTAGAAACCAAATCTTAATGGATTTTTTTAATGTTAAAATTCAAGTTAGATAGGTTGAACATGTTTGGGCTGCAAGGATCAGTACACAAAGAAAGCATATTTATAAGTAAAACCAAACTCTTGGAACAAAAAATGCAATAAAAGAAAAAAAGTATTTGGGAAAACAGGTTCGAAATAATAATGGGGCAGCAGAGAAAAAGGAAAAAAAAAAGTCCAAAAGACAGAAGGAAAAGTAGGAAACCAGAGGATCTGAAGAAAAGAAAAAGACAGTTTTTTATGGAAGAACAGAGATGAAGCTGACACAGAACATGCCCACACGGATGCTGTCCCACTTCTTCTGGATCACCGGGCCTGCCTAGATTATCCAAGAAGCTTTTTAATTTCAGCTCATGACCAGCCCTTTCCTTCCCCTACCATCAACCTGCTAATGCTTTTCTAATAATTACCATTTTTGAAACTATTTTGGCTGTTAAAAATGTTTCTTTTTAATAAGCTGATTAAAAGAGGCTGCTTATTAGCATAAGCTCTTTGCCGTTCAGCCCTCTTCCTAATTAAAAGCACTCATCTGTGGAGACCTCGATTTTTCCCTTCTTTCTGTGATGAGTTTTTGGATATTTTTCATTGGAAATTTGCTTTATTTTACTTTTCTTTCTTTTGGTAGTTTTCTGCTCCTGTATTCCACAGAGATAGAAGCTACTGAACAAAATAACACAGGGGAGGCAATGTGCAGTATGAATATCTGAGAGAGTACTGAAGACACAGCTAATGCAGTTGAGTCTAAAGAGAAAGTCCTGCTTTTATGGTGGTTTTATAGTTGTGTCAAATGTCCAAGATCATGAGTTGTCAAAAGTGATTCGTAATGGTGAAGGGTGACAATTCCAAATCTGCTATTGTTTGCAAAAGATTGTATCCCCAATATCAATAGATGTGCCCTTGGAAACATTGCTTTTTGCATAGTGATAGTGTTGAGAGTATATATTTGTAAGCTTCCTCATGATAACCCTAAAGCATGGGGATATTCAATGGATGATTTTCACTGATTATGGATGCATCCACCCCTCAGACATGGTCCTTCAATATGTGATTCGGGAACGTGGAAAGTGATTAGACCCCAAATGGCGTGATTGGTGTCAGAACTTTATATATGTTTATGAGAAGAAGTTTTTAATATACAGAAAAGTGCATTTAAAAATCGCCTTCATAAAGAATAAATGAACAGAATGGGTGGTCTGTAAGAAATACGGAACAAAGGGAATGAAAGAGAAAAATGTGTATGTCTGCGAGTTGTTCAAGGAAGCAAACTTTCTGTATTAATGACATAGGATTTCTTGTTCACTTGGCATGGCATATTATTTAATGCTTACCACTGTTTGTTTTATGGACCCTCTTGAGAATCTGATGAAATGGTTTCCTTCTCATTCCCAAAGAGCAAACATTTGCATACAAATACACTCTTATTTTTTTGCTATAGCTTGAGTTTCACAGATGCCTTAAAGCCCAAGAGTCCATGTATATGAGTTAAGAATACTTGACGTAACTTCTGTAATTGGCGCTGCTAGCTATATAGGTCATTTTCCAGTTTGGCTTTACCCTATCTCATCCTCATCAAGTGAACTTCTAATTTCAAGTTTCGTTCTTCTATAGTGTTTTCTGTAGGGGAGAGATTGTGCCAACTAGATCTAGTATAAATCTTTTCCTTCACTTGGCAGACATATTCATCAATAAAAATTAATAGCATAGCATTATTGCTTAATACACATTCTTTTAAAACCTTGCTTCTGTGGATTGTCCCTCTGAACCTTTTTAACTTCTGTGTAAGTGACAACGTTTTCCTTTGATGCTCAAAAAGTAGCAGATCCAGGTCCAATGATGTAGTTTTCTCAATAAAAGCTTATAGAAGAACTTATGGAATTTTATGTGTTTTATGGAAACTCCAAGAGAAGTGGCTTCCGCATATCTTATAAGTCGCATTCATGAGAAGAATTGTTTAGGCCAATCAAACATTCATATCATGAATATCTTCTTTGTAAAGGGAAGATTAAAGGATATTTGTTTTTGTAAAGCTTCATGACTTGTTCTCAGAACCACACTTCCTTATAATAGCCATTAATTACATAATTTGAGGATATTTTGTATGGTATGAAGATTTTGTAAAAACATGAAGAAATAATCCCATCAACTTAATTGATGTATATTAACACACTGATTCTAAAGTTTATATGAAGAAACACATGGTCCTAGAATAGCCAATACACTACTGAAGGAGAAGAACAGATTTGGAGTACTGACACTGCTCAGCTTCAAAACTTACTATGAAGCTACAGTAATCAAAACAATGTGATATTGGCAAAAGAATAGACAAATAGATCAATGGAACAGAGTGGAAGTAGACCCACATAAATAAAGTCAACTGATCTTTGAGGGGCAAGTCAATACAATGAAAAAAGTCCTTTCAACAAAAGGTGGTGGATCAACTGGATATCCACATGCAAAAAAAAAAAAAAAAAAAAAAAAAAAAGAATCTATCTATAGACCTTACATCCTTCACAAAAATTAACTCAAAATGGATCATGGATCTAAGTATGAAATGCAAACTATAAAACTCCTGGAAAATAATATAGTAGAAAACCTAGATAGACTTGGGTATGGTGATGCCTTTTTACTCAAACGACACAATCTATGAAAGAAATAATTGATAATTAAAATTTAAAACTTAAAAAAAATTAAAAACTTCTGCTTTGCCAAACATAATGCAAAGATACTTAGAAGATACGCCACATACTGGGAGAAAATATTTGCAAAAGGCACTTCTCATAAAGGACTTTTATCCTTCTATACAAAGAACTCTTAAAACCCAAGTATAATAAAACAGACAAACCAATTAAACAATGGGCCAAAGACCTTAATATATACTTCAGCAAAGAAGATGTACAGTTGTCAAATAAATATATAAAAGATGCTCCACACCATAAGTAATCAGAGAAATTCAAATTAAAACAATGATATACCAATACACCCCTATTAGAATGGCCAAAGTCCAGAATGTGGACAACACCAAATGCTTCCATGGATGTGGAGTAACTTTTTGACAGTGGCACTTTCTTACAAAACTAAACATAAGATCTAGTTATTGCACTCTTTGATATTTACCCAAAGGACTTGAAAACTCATTCCCACATAAAAACCCACACACAGATTTATAGAAACTTTCTCCATAATTGTCACAATTTGGAAATGACCAAGAAAAGTGAATGGTTAAATAAACTGTGGTACATCCAGACAGTGTAATAATTTTCAGTGCTAAAAAGACTTTATCTATCAAGCCACAGAAAGACTTGAAGGAAACTTAAATTCACATTGCTAAGTGAAAGAAGCCAATCTGAGCAGGGTACATGCTATATGATTCCAGCTATGACACTCTAGAAAAGGCAACACTATAAGGGCAATAAAAAAGACCAGTGGTTATCAGAGGACGATGGGGAAATGAATAGGCAGAGAACAGAAGATGTTTAGGGCAGTACAAATACTCTGTATGTTAATATAATAATGATGGATACATGTCATTATACATTTGTCCCAGACTATAGAAAGTATAACACCAAGCAAGAGTCTAAGGTAAAGTATGAACATTCAATGATTATAATATGTCACTGTTGATTCATCCTTGGTTAAAAAAAGTTCCATCCTAGTGAGTGATGTTGATATTGGAGGAGGCTATGCATTTGTGGGAGTAGGGGTAGTATATAGGAAATCCATCTATTCTCTCCGTTTTGTTGTAAACCTAAAACTACTCTAAAACAATAAGTCTCTAAAAATAAAGAATTATTTATCTAATACTAAATGGCTTATAAATGATGAAATGTATATACACTATGTTAAAAAAGTGAAAAAAAAGGAAAAAAAAGCAATAGCAGTTAGATTATGTTCAATTGAGGGTAGAATTTATAGATGATAAACTTGTCAATACAAGGAAGCATGCAGTGTAACCTAAGTGATTAAATTTAACCTAGAGAAGGTGGACATGATGATCTTCAAATTCATCCATGACTAGCATAAGGAAGGAGTATAGTTATTCTTAATTAATCTAAGTGTCAGAACTAGGCTAGTGGGTATGAGGTAGAGAGGATGAGGTAAAAATATACTAGGTTAATATCAAGATGACTTAAAGCAAATAGATCCATCTAACAGAAGAATATTGGATCTTTTAAATCATGAGCTCTTGATCCCTGGAAGAGTTCAAGTACAGGTTAGATAACCACTCATCAGGAAGCCTGTTAAGTGTATTCTAAGAATTATATTTTTAAAATAATTCTAAATCTAAAATGTATGACTTTCATATAACTCTTACATACTTGTGTTCCACCACTAATTGGAAGGTATATATATATATATATATATATATATATATATATATATATGTATGTATACACTTAGGTGCCTATGGATTGTTTTGCAAGTTAATTTATCTTCTCTGTTTCAATCATTTAAAAGTTTAAATCATTTTTATTTAGGTACTGTTAATTTATTCAATAAATTAAATAACATATTTCTTAATATAGTATTTTGTCTTAAATTTAATTAAGATTTTAAGAATAGAATTCCTGGCTTTCAATAGATCTTGATTTCACCAATCTTTTTTTTTCTTTTTCTTTTTCTTTTTCTTTAAACATATGTTCTGGATCATGTATTCTAGGATTTGTGGGACTCAAGTTGTAATTCCAAGACTTAGTGAGCCAGAAAGTCACTTTAGTTTTCTATAGTTTAGCAAGTGAACTTTATCAAGACAGAGACATATGGCTGTGTGTGTGCATGTGTGTTTCCACTTGAACATTCATTTGGCAGTATATTGGGACCCCAAGTCATCCACTTTATTTTCCCAGTGGAGAACTATATATATATTTCACAGTCCTGTGGTGAGGTCAGCAACCCTCACAAAAGAAGAGTTGGAATAGATTCCCTTTATTCTAGACTTAGACTATCACAGGTGACATAACACAAATGCAAGTCTACTACTCATAGTTTCTAAAAGCAGAGCTATACTCAGCCACATAGGGAGACCTAAGTTGAATTCACTCTCACCTTGTGAATCATCAAAACTCTGTCAGTTGCGTTATAGCTATAGGATGTGGTGTTGATGATGCATGAGGTGAGGGGAAAAATAAAAGCACAAAACTCCATCTGGTTTTGAGGCTGCAGGCAGATGGGCTTAGCACTGCTACTTCTGAAAACAAAACAAAGGATAACCATGTCACATTTCATTTTTATATTGAGCACATTTTCCACTTAAGTCAGCAAATACCAATACATAGGGACTGCGTTGAGATCAGGTTTATATTTTCTTTGCTTATTTTAGAGGACAGGCAGGTAGACTGGAATCTCATGGGCTGATTGTATTGGGCACAAGGAGGAAAGATGACAGATGTGACGTATAACTGATGATGAAACTGATATAACAACATAAGGAAGGGTCTCTACTACCATCCATTAAATATTGTTGTATAAAGGCATTAGACACAGTTACCTTTGTCCTCTTTCTCATTCCTTCCCTTCCTGGATAACTTGCATCTAAGCTGTGAGCCATGGAGCACCCCAGAAGATAGACTTAGAAAACATTGTCTGTTTAGCCAGGGACCCATATGTGAGTAGCTCCATGCAGCAGTCAGGACAAGTACAGATTTCCCTCAACTTGCAATGGGGTTACATACTGATAAACCCATCATAGGTTGAAAATATTTTTAAGTTGGAGATACATGTGTATGTCTAAGCTACTGAACATCATCGCTTAGCCTACCCTATCTTAAATGTGCTCAGAACACTTCCATAACCAAACTATTGGGCAAAATCATATAAACAAAGCCTATTTTATGACAAATTGTTGAATATCTCATGTAATTTATTGAATATTATACTGAATATGAAAAACAGAATGGTTATAAGTGTATCTATTTGTTGTTCACCCTCATAATCACCTGGCTGACTGGGAGCTGCAGCTCACTACTGTTGCCTAGCGTCAGAGAGTATCCTACCATATATCACTAACCCAGGGAAGGATCAAAATTCATACTTGAAAGTATGGTTTTTAATCAATGTGTAATGTTTTTGTACTATCATAAAATCACAAATTTGGAAGTCAGACCATCCTCTGTCAGGGCCCATCTGTGTTTAAGCAGATCCCAAACATGCAGGGATAGTAAAAAGTTCAGACTTTTTTTTTCAAAATTAGAGCTATTTTATGCTTCTGTTCTATCATCTTAACCATATTTCAAAAATGTCAGGTAAGATTAAAATCATGCTGCAATGATCAAAAGAGCTTGATTAGCTTTGTGAAGGTCAAAAAGATCATGTTGTTTAGTGAACTTTTGAGGGAACCAATCCCTTGGTAGAAGCGAACCAGGAACATCCTCGCTCCAGAAGGCCTGTGATAAGTATCGTTCCCTTGTGGGGATCACTTACTCAGGTGGTCATGATAAAGGCATCATTTCTCTAGAACAGAGCCTTTCAATGTGGGGCTCTTTTGCCCCCCAGGAAATAGTTGGTGATGCCTAGAGCCAATTTTGGTCCTTGCCTCTTGGTGGGGGAAGGGACGGATGCTAAGACATCTACTGAGTAGAAGCTCGAGATGCCGTTAATTATCCTATAATGTACAGAGCTGTCCTTCACAAAAAAGTATTATTCATTCTAAAATCTCAGTAGTGTCAAGGCTGAGAATCCCTGCTCAAGGTATCTATTTGGACTGGTCTTTAAATATCAGCCACCTGATAACTCTCTCTCTTCATCAGTTCTAAGACACACATGAGAACTTGGTCTAGTGTATTGTCAAATTATGTAGTGATAAAAGCATGAGCTTCAGAGTTTGAGGGTTTGAGTCCTTGTCAGTGAATTGTGTAACTTCTGGCCATTTACTCTCCTCTCTCAACCTCAGGGCTGACCGGTCTCTAAAGTTTCCTGTGAGAACTAAATGCCAGTGTATTTAGTAAATGATAGTGAAAATAAATGAAGGGAATGGAAGTAGATATTCTGTAATTACAATACCTGTTTATTAATTGGGTCAGGAGACATGTATGAAGCTCATGTACTTGGCACAATTCTACGTGTTCCATTCCATACTTCATTGCCTTGTATAAATGGCAAAGCTTCTTGCTCTCTTTTTATTTTTCCTGCTTTGCTCACTTATCAATAATTATTAACATTGCCACCATAGAGGCTAAGCAAAAGAGGAAAGAAAACAAAGAGTAAAATTTACCAAACCACAACTGATTTGGTTGTTGCCTGTACTTTTCAGCACATTGAAAAATGAGTTACACATATAAAGAAAAAGGAATATAGTACTTATAGGATTTATATGTTGTTACTTATTCTGCTATTAGGCTCATCTTTGCTTGAGTCTTTGTGAGCAAGAGTGGAAAGTGGATTTAATAACATGTTAAGATAGGAGTAGGCCTTGTATTCCCACTAAATTTTATTCATACAGGCATGCTTTTGACGTTACCATCAAAAAGTAGTTTCAGTGTCCTCAGTTTTTACATTCCATTTTTGCAATGGCAAATATTATGTCTGAAAACAGATTATTTAGATTGTACGGGCATAGCATTTTTGGAGTAGGAAATGACCATGTAGATCATCTAGCACTGCTCTTTTGCTTTACAAATAAAGAATGTAAGGGCATGTAAAGACTCTAAGCACCTTGTAGTAACATGCTCAAGTAAAGAAAATTTTTTCTGAATAATTTTTTGAATTTATATATTGATTTTCATTCAAATATCACAAGATAAAAAACTTTAAACAATGGACCTTTTGAAAATACTGTAACATTAAGACAATGTGTGGGCTCAAACTAAGGATTTAAATAGCATTCAGTAGCTTGTTCAAACATAATCATGAATTTGCTGTTATTATATTATGAACTTATGGGATGCTTTTTATCTTACCGATTTCATAACTGGGTGCTATAAAAAAAAGCCATTACTTAATATTATGTGGTTTAACATTTCACAGGTGAAATCAAGATAGGCAAGATGAAAGTCAGGTTTGGGAGTGAGGCACACGGAGAAACATTTTTTTTAGCATATAGTATTCTCTTCTTTTAGAGTTTAGATGAATCTCAAAATACAGATATTGGGAATAATAGAATTTAGCCTTTATAGTATACAGTAATGGGCTGGGAATGAATCATTTGCCCACCTTCTGACTAGTATAAGGTGAGTCATTTTTGTTTCATGTGTTAAAATAAAATGCACAGCAGATTTAAAATCAGAAATTAATAACATTCAAAAAACATAATTCTACACCAATAACATCTCTAGAAAAATAATAGTATTTTTTAGAAAAATGAAATGCAAAAAAAAGTAATGTTTCACTACAAAGCAAGCCTTCCTTTTTTCCAGTTACCAGTGAATCGGTCCCCACTTGTCTTGTCCTTAGTTTTTTGATGATAATTAGTATAAAGTGGAGAAATACAAGCAGTGTGCAGATACACTAATAATGTTGATAATGAAATGCACCACAACATTTACTGAATAGCTATTATGTGCCTATTGGCATTTTCACGTATGTTGACTCATATGTAAAAGAGTAGTGTTTGGAAGTGAGATCTAAAAGCTGGAAAGGAAGACTTATTTTAGTCTAAATTCTATTACAATATCTGGATTAAAATAATTCATACAGTATTTATTCTTTAGTCCTTTATTTAATTTAAATGTAAAAACAATATTGAAGTCACAGTTAATATGGAGGTATACTACTGCCTACATAGTAAAGTCGCATCTTGGATTTACTCTGATCTCTTCAGAGAAAAGATGATTTTGTAATAAATATTCCAATAGCCTCATGAAATAACATATATAATGTACTTTTTAAAAGTTGGTGACACACAGTAAATATTCAAATGTCATTTCCTTTTTCTTTACCAGTATAGAACATTACTGTTATATTATTACAACAAAGATATGGAGACTGAGTTATTTAAGACTTATGGAAAAATCGATCTCTCTCTTCTTTCTGTCTCTGTTTCTGAGTCCCTTTCTCTCTCTCTGTCTCTCTCTCTTCCTCATTCCCTCCCTCCCCCTCCCTTTCACCTTCCACCTTTTCCTCCCTGTGCATTCATGCACATGCATGTATGATTTTTAAAGTTAATAAGGTCATACTTTGGCAGGAAAACAAATATTTGAACATTGGTCTATTAAGTGGTCAGTCTGTTTTCTTTTACTATAATGGCATGTGCCACCACATGCCTCTTAGAATATTTGTATTGCGGAAATATAATCGTGTTACACACACACACACACACACACACACACACACACACACACACACATATGCATGGTCAAAAAGTTTTGTAGATACTAATTTAAAGCTTTTTTCCTAGGGACACCTGGGTGGTTCAGTAAGTTAAGCATCCAACTTCAGCTCAGGTCATCTGTAGCCTGCCTTGGATTCTGTGTCTCCCTTTCTCTCTGCCCCTGCCTTGCTACCACACACACTCTCTCTCTCAAGAATAAACATTTTTTAAAAATTAAAAAAAAATAAAAATTAAAAAATAAAGCTTTTTTTTTCTACAGGACATTTCAGAGCCTTTAGTATGTTTGCATAGACTTTGAATTTCCAAAAAGTGTATTAATCCAAACATTTCCCAAAGAACCCACATTTTCCATGAAACATTATTTTGGGATGTGTATTACACTTCAGAGTTGAAAGTGATAGAAAAAAATACTGTAAAAATAGCTGTTTCCATTTTACTATCAAGCAATCCAAGTACTCATGCCCTCAATTCAAGAGTAGAGAATTAAAAATTGGGATGTAGAAAAGTGATATATTTCACTTTTCAGAAGAGGCCTTGGTTTTGTTATCTTCCAGTTAACACGGAAGAAAATTTCTTTCTTTCCTAATAACCTACTCTATCAGGACTAATGCAGTCGGCTTTGATGGTAATTCTGTGGTTGAGTTTTAAACAAGAAATAATTTCGTTTTGAGGGAATGGGATTTCTTATTTAAATGAATGAATGAAGTCCTATAGATGGCTACAATGTCCTTCACCATGTTTTGGTTTTGTTGTTGTCGTCGTCGTCGTTGTTGTTGTTGTTTTTGTTGTTGTTGTTGTTGTTTTTGACAAGTTCCACCTTTTTATCTTATCAGGAAGCATTTGGTCATGTCATGAATTATTCTCTGTGTAAAGCCCTTTCAGTCTTTCCTCCTTCTCCTAACATGTCCTGAGAAAAGTCAAAATGAAAAATGAATGAGCCTATATTCTCCAATCCATGGGATCTGTAATCAGACCTGTAAAAACCTAAAAAAAAGCCCCTGTTCATCATACACAGCAGAAGACTCAACTATCATAGGCAGAGTATGCACAGAGTATATACTGGTTCGTGTCCATTGCATCCAATGCCAAGATCTCTGATCTCACTGTATTTGTTTCTAAGAGCCAAGCCCTAAAGTATCCCAGCCAGGAGTTGTGCAGGTGCCAGCTGCCAGTCAGCAGTTCTTTGCTCAAACCAGATTGTAAGTCCAGCATTTCAAGTGGAGAGTCTACAAACAGTCAGCAGGAAAATTTTCTGCTGCTTACAGAGCATGTTGCTATGCCTTCTGGAACTAGGAGAGGAGAATCAAGTATACCATGTGACCATTGCAAATTGAAATGCAACATGGAATTCATAGAGGCCACAGTATATCAGTAATTCACCTTAAGCTAGTACTTTATTATAATTTCTGTTCTGGCCCATTTTTCCCCACAACACTTCATTACTTCAAGGTCCATCTTTTCTTATCATAAATATAATCTAGTCCAAAATTTCTTAAGTAAAATGTGCCTGCACATTTTTTTTTCTTGCAAACTCTCAGATGTTCTAAATGGCAGTTTTCTTTTCTACAGGGTTCTAAGAACCTTGTAGCGTGGGGTAAATAAATGTCCTTTGCTTTCTAATTTCTTATTAATATAGCAAAAGGATGCTTCCAAATAGTACGGGCCTCTCCCTAGTTTGAGTAGTTCAGCAGGTGCTGTGAAGCCCATCTGACATCCATCACAAGACCAGCTAGTTCGTTTAACTCATCTTTCATTACACATATCTACTTTCTTGGTGTTAAGAACTGTGCTCATCTGAGACTCAGGCCATTCCTTGCTGAAAGAAGAAGAAAAGAAAAGAAAAGGAAAGGAAAGGAAAGGAAAGGAAAGGAAAGGAAAGGAAAGGAAAGGAAAGGAAAGGAAAGGAAAGGAAAGGAAAGGAAAGAAAAGAGAGAGAGAGAAAGAAAGAAAGAAAGAAAGAAAGAAAGAAAGAAAGAAAGGAAGGAAAAGAAAGAAAGCAAAGGAAGGAAGGAAGGAAGGAAGGAAGGAAGGAAGGAAGGAAAGAAGGAAGGAAGGAAGGGAGAAAGGAAGAGAAAGGGAGGAAAAGAAAGAAAAGGAAAAGACAAGACAAAAAAACCAGCTTTCAAACCATCTTTTTCTCAAGCTAAGGTAGCTGGGGCTACGATTGATTTTTTTCACTTGGAAACTACAGATGCTCTACCAAGCATCTGGATAGCTTCTAAAGGACTGAATAGATTGTCAGTAGGTTTTCCATCTAGATACTCAATGGACCAAGTGAACATTTTTCTCTAAACATCTTCGGTTGAAGGGACTTTTACAAATTCCCTTTGCACAAATACAGATGGCTTCACTAAGAGAATATCAACTTCGTTCTTAAGTCTAAGGAATCTAATTTTACAATCTGTAACATCTGAGAACAGACGTTGGAAAAGTAAGTCATATGGTCACGTTTACTACCAATGTCTTGGAAAGCTGTTACCTGGCGATGCTAGTGAAATGGCCCAAACATGGCATGACTGTGGAATCGGAGGACTATATTTAGTACTTACAAGAGATGATCTGAAGGCTCTCCAGCAGCTCTTCTTGTGCTAATTTCAAAACTCATGTGGAGCGTTCTATGCATATATGTATAAATGTGCTTAGTTCATGCACCATGACTAGGGCCCTAACTTTTAAAGATGAACCATATAATGATTTTCATCTACAAACTGTGGGGATGTGTTTCTGGCTGATAATGTAAGGAAGGCATATCAGAAACTCAAT
This sequence comes from Puma concolor, assembly GCF_028749965.1. Lineage (NCBI taxonomy): Eukaryota > Metazoa > Chordata > Mammalia > Carnivora > Felidae > Puma > Puma concolor. The sequence continues at coordinate 97,415,665 of NC_141675.1, forward strand.
GTTTAGAAGGGTAGAGGTTCAAGGTGTGACATCGATATAGAACGCCAAGCAGAACCAAAGGAGTCTTTCACATATTGTTAGGATACAAAAACCTCCTAGGGTGCTTGAGAAATTCCACAATTATTTACCTGCTGATGTGTTTTTCCTCTCTAGACTTACAACTGAGATATATAGAAATTATATGTTCTCAGGTGTGGTGAAATTTCTTTCCTCCTTAACTGTGTTCTTTTTATGTTTGTTTTTTTTTGTTTGTTTGTTTGTTTTTTTCATATTTTTCCTCCTTGGGTTCATTCTCTCCATGAAGTCACTACTGACTTCTCCAGACCAAAGTTCCCCTTCTCTGTATATAGACTTGCATTTCATTCAGAAGTGTCAGAGCCTGTAAACTTTAATAGTGCACACTCATAAGTAGTTTATGCAAGTTAGTGTTTGCTTTTTTTTTTCTAGTGTGTGTATCAGTTCTTGAAAGACAAGGGTTATGCTTTTCCCTGTTTATGCATCCCCTGTTCCAGGAGAGTGGAAGATACACAACTTGTCTCTTCCCAGGCCTATGCTTCAGAATTGGAAAGGAGTCCCAGTTATTCACTCATGCTCTGCTCTAATTGGTGATTGAATTTGTCCGGACCTTGTCCTGTAAGAAGAACCAGACCTTTTCACTGCATCAAGTGTTAAAAAAAACAGGCATCAGATCTAATTAATAATAATATAAAAGTCAATTTCACAGCCCATTACTTCACCAGACCAATATGGGAAAATGGAGGGGGACTTAAACAAATATGGGCGTTCATATTTGTGGTCTTCAGAGTGACCCATCGTCAAGTCCAGGAGAAGTGGAACTTCCTTGCATTCCCTCCCCAACTGATAGTTTTTTGGCTCCATTAACCCAGAATGTAATGCAAAGGAAAAAGAATCAGGAAAAAATTTCAAGCCCAACCTCCTCAGTTTGCTTCATTAATAAGGCTACAAACTCTTTGTCAGGTTCCTCCTCCCTTTACCCCTCCCTTCCTCTTTCCATTTCGTTTAACTGAAAGCAATTCATCTCATTTTAATTAATTTTTACTTGAAGCATTATCACCCTGAGTATAAAGGCAAAAAGTTTTTTTTTTTTAATTACAAAGCTAACGGCATTAATTACTAGTACAGTGAATGCATCGGCGCACACAAGCCGAGTGGCTTCCAAGGAGCTGAGGCAGCAATTGGTGAACATCTCAACAGCTGGAAAAGGCTTAGTCACAAAGGAGAAACCTTTCTATGGTAACAATACGAAGGCTGTCTTCACACTGATTGAGCCACTGTTTAATTGAAGGTGACATAGCCGGCAGACTAGGGACAACACTATTGCATTACAGGGAAAAGGTTTTCATAGAGTCTCTCTGGACTTCCCACTAGGTCTACTGTCTGATAGAAAACTCAGAAACCAAACAAATTTTGAAATATATGAGAATGGCTGCAGTAGCATAGCACTTCAGTATGTGTGAATGTAATATCAAATGTATTGTCCCCCACCAATTTAGTTTTTGCTCTATTACTTAAGAAGCAGTCTCATGATGTGCTAAAAAGCTAAAACCCAATAACTAATCCATAGCTAGAGAGGATTGGCTAATAGGGAGTGTTTTTAAGATCAGAAGGTTTACATGTTAACCTGATAAAGATAAGCAAAAGTATTTTACCCACAAGCTTGAAAGACTCAATAAGTACATCAGAGCAGAGCCTTTTAAGTGTTTTTTTTTCTTCATGCAATGTGTGCATTCTCTGTTTGTCAACCAAAATGCCGTGAAAAAACATCTCTGCCACTTTGTAGACAGCTCATAGAACAAGTAGGGCCCTATTTCTGCCCCAACACTTCCTTAATTGGCTGCCAAAGGGTTATAGACTATTCTGAATGCATGCAGCTCAAAACTTTCCTCCCAGGCAATCTCCTTTGATTCCAGACATTTCTCCATGCTTATTTAAAATCTAGCCACCCCACCACCACCACACCTTCATTTCCTTGTAAATCTGTTACCCTCTCTTTTTCTTTCCCCATTACATTTTTTAGTGAATACATTATAATACTTAAATATGGTTCTGAAAACCTACCTATACCACCTGTAAGATCTGAAATTATTTAGAGAAGAAGAGAATCTTGCCCAATAACTTCTAAAGTCTTTGAAGATCAGCTTTTACACCTTCCTTGGAAACTCTACCAAAGACATCACACCTCTCTTCCCTTTTACGTTTTGCTGTCGTTTTCTCCAATACATAAAATTTCAAATAAATATAAAATAATACTTTTTATTCCAATTTAGGTTTTTATTTTTTTAATTTTATTTTAAATTTAATTATTGAAAAATTATATATTTATTAGCTTCTTTTTGTAGATGCAAAGTACTTCAACATGATTTTATATAAAATTATCACTTGTAGCTTTACCTGTGAACTCAACCACAAATTATACATATGTTTCTATGGGAACAGTATGTGGCCAATTCTCAATGACTGAATCATAAATGAAATTTTGAAATGTGTGCTTTGTATACTGGCCATTGCTGGTAATTATTGGTAATCAGGAGTGTAACTCAGTGATATGCATATAGCAAATTTATTTCTAGCTAACAAAATTTAAAATAAGCAGGAATTTCCAGCTAATGTTACCTCTCTGGTGTTAACATAGATCTGAATTTAGATTTTATTTGTAACTACTCAGAATATGTTTTAACTTTTAGATTTTCTTTTGATTCCTTAAATAAGTAAATGATTATTGTGTTATTTGAGGATGTGAGAAAAAGGCAAATGTTTCTGCTGATTTTTCTCTGAATATCTTAATGTTGCAGAATAAGACTATGCCCCCAGCCCCAGAAAACACTTTCAAAAGATTTGATATCCTTTGTTTTTGAAATTTCCATAATAAAAGATTTCAAAACATAATTAAAATTTAGAGAAAATTAATTGCTGAATTTATTCAAATTTTTATGAAACATGACGTTTATTTGGATTTAAATTTGTCAAATAGTTTTATTACTTTCTTAATCCAGATGGTTTCATTGATCCCGGGAGCAGCATGATGAAGCTGATACTCCCCAAGTGGTTCCTTCTCAGTTCTCATTTGAAAGAGTCTATAGGAAATACTAGATGAGCTATTGAATAGCTGCTTGCCCAAATGCCCCCAGCTTCCTTCATGAGTAGAGGAGGAATTAATGTTAATCTCCTTTTGAGAGGCTAGACTAGTTTTCTTATAGTACCTACATTTACTTTCCATGATATGTTTTCCTTATGACAGCATGTAGAATTGACCTCCCTTATTTTGCCACATTCTTTTCACACTTTACAAGAACAAAGCGGGGGTGCCTGGGTGGCTCATTGGTTAAGCTCCCAACTCTTGATTTCAGCTTAGGTCATGATCTCATAGTTTATGAGATCAAGCCCGCCATAGGGCTCTGTGCTGATAGTGTCGAACCTGCTTGGGATTCTCCCTCCCCCTCTCTCTCTAGCGCTCATCCACTTATCCTCTCTCTCTCTCTCAAAATAAATAAATATTTTTAAAAAATAACAAAATGATCACCACTGTTGCCACAACAACATAGCAATACACATGAGAATCATAGTGATATTAATAGCTATCATTTAATTGAATGCTCACTCTTTATACTTACACTGTATTTCACTAATCAGTTTTCAGGCTCATTCAATCACCACATTGGGTAGACAGCATCATTACCCTCATTTTACGTATAAGGAAAGTGAGGCTTGGAGAGCTCAGTACTTTGCTCAAACTGACATGATTAGTAGGGTGAAAACTTCATTCAAACAAGATCTGTCTGATTCCAGAACCTGAACTGTAAGTATTCTAGTGATAGTAATAATTAAAGTATAATTAGCATTGGTAACACTGATTCATCATCGGATAACATCACAGGATGCTTTTCTGAAGGGATGTCTTCTCTAGTACTTCACAACCTTTCCAAGAACAGTTTTGTTGAGTAGGAAGAACTATGCCCCATATGCAATAAAGAGGATTTTAAAAAGAGGTTTAAAAAACAACAACAACCACATTTAGAGAAACCAGCAGGAACGATATTCTCACCCTTTTGAAGGTGAACTCTACTGAACTTGTGCATCCTATTATTTACATTTTGGAACTGGCTTATGTTACTTTTTTCCAAAAATAAACAAACAAACAAACAAACAAAAATTAGCTTGTGCTTACTATGTACAAACATAACTACACTCATATATAATTAATTTGAATTAATAGAATGCAGGATGCTTTATGTACAGTCTCCTTTGAACCAGTACCAACATGATTGAATTTTGGTAAGAGTTTAAAAAGCACAAGTATTGGGATGCTAGGCAAAATTTTGTTGTTGAAAGTTATGACCCTTTAAAATGTGAATCAACAGGGGTGCCTGGGTGGTTCAGTCGGCTAAGTGTCCAACTTCAGCCTAGGTCATGATCTTGTAGTTCCTGAGTTCAAGCCCCACATCAGGCTCTGTGCTGACAGCTCAGAGCCTGTAGCTTGTTTCAGATTCTGTGTCTCCCTCTCTCTCTCTGCCCCTCCCCCATTCACACTCAGTCTCTCTCTGTCAAAAATAAGTAAACATGAAAACAAAATATGAATCAGCAGTTCCATTGTTCAATACTCAATAGATACAAAACGGGGTTATCTCTTCCATATTTGTGTTGTCACCCATAAAATTCTCAAATAAGATGGCAGAGGAAAGAAAAAAAGAAGAAAGGAGAGGCAAGATGATAAAACAAGAGAAATAAGAGGAGAGATAGGAAAAGAGAAATAAAAATAGAGAAAAAGAGGGGGGAAAACCTTGCTATGGAAGGAAAATAGCTTGGGCCTAAAATACATATATCAGACATCAGTTAAGTAGGGTAAAGCTGGATTTTGAATATTTGCTATACTCATTCACTTAACACATGCTTATTAACCCTATGTATTTGGTGTATCTGGTGCTGTGCTTGGCTTATGGTAATGAAAAAAATAGACGTGGAGCTTTGAACCAAGTAAGGAAAGTAAATTTCAATCCCCAAATGCTATATCAGTGCATATTCTGATCAGTGCTATGATGACAATATATCTGGTGGATGTGCCATAGATTGTGTGGTCACATAAGACCACTCCATGGAGTGGTTAAATTGAGACCACAAAGATGAGAAGACTCTACCTATGTGAAGAGCAGTGCAGGAGTAGATTCATAGATTTACAAGCAGGTGTATAGGTTATACCTGAAGACGTTCATAATGTAAAGTAATTTCATGAATCCTGAACCACTGATTTTGTGATTATTTATTTGCTTCACTATGAAGGGGGATTGGTTTTAGACAAACTTGAAGCAGAACAGCAAACCCAAGTTTGCCAAATTCTCAAGGAGGATCCTTTTAATTCATTTGTAATAGCGATAGAAGTTATCAGGATAAAACATTGGTTGCATATTTCTCGAAAAAAAAAGTCCATGACTTAAATTTGTTACAGTATGGAAGGAGAAGGAAGGAATGGCTGCAGAAGACAAATCAGTGGTGGTATGTGGGATGGGATAGGGGATAGGGTGGGAGGGGGAATTTGTGGATCCTGAGTCCTCAGCACCCACTGCATAACGTTAGAAGAAGTAGTCTTCCTATTATAATAATACCAGCCATGCACTTTATTAAGCCCTCTGTGATATGTCTACATTACACACACTAAAGAGAGAGAACATTAAACCTTAGATAAAACCATCTAATATATAGTTCTCCAAGGATATGGGCTATGAAAGGATGAAGAACGGCTGATACAAGATGTCACTGTCTGTAGACAAGGGGTTGCCTGTTATGTAACTGAGTCCTTGAGTGATCAAAAGATATGTTCTGTTGGCTAGAGGATAGTGTCACTGAAAGATACTTATGAGAAAAGTTTCTGGTGATAAAAATAACGCAAATGAACTGCTCTGTCCTTCTAGCCAAGATCAGCAACAAGACGAGAGAGAAACAAAGAATGCTAGAAAGGAAATTCATTTTCTGGGATCCACTTGTAGTAGAAGTGAAGTAAGTGGCAATTTGTCAAACTTTGATCTCATGCTTCTGGGTTAGACAATCAGCTCTTTTCAGAAGCTGAGGAGACAGGCTATCATCTAAAGAGGGGACTTGACTGAAGCATGAGAACAATTCCAAGCTTTAGCACCTAATGTTCAGGAGGAGGGGGTTGGGGAGGTGTGTGGAGTTTTGTGGTGTTCCAGATAGCAGTTTATGAACTTTTGGGGGAGAATTAGAGATGGAATTCAGGAGAAACCTATTGATTTTTCAGTCGTTAAATCAATGATTTTAACCTGACAAAATGAAAAAAATTTGAAGAGGTACCATGAAGAGCATTCAATTTTGTTTTGAAAGCTGGACAGCTAGATGCATAGAGCAGAGTTGTGAAAAGATTAAATAATCCAGTCACACAGCATAGAAGAAAAAAATATGGAGATTAGAGCTTTTCTTTTAACATTGGAAGATGATTTGTAAAATTGAGTGTTTATTTTGGAGAGATGATTGTTATTTTAAAAAACTAAACATCATAATATAAGACAGTTTGAGGAATTCTTTTTTTTTCCAGCATTTTATTTATTGTTTTCAAAAACACAGTAAATAATAGAATAATATAATAAATGCTCAAATATTCAAAATCTAATATTCTCTAATTATTATCAATTTGTCACATCACCTATATTTGGATGATGTATTTAAAAGTCAGTTAAAGATTACATATACTTCACTACTAAATAATGAAGTTTTTAACCTCAACATCTGTCCCTACATAACCTCAGTACCATTATTACACCTAACACAAATATCAGTAATTGCTTTCTTTCTAAATACCATCTATCTTAAGGTCTATGTTAGTTTTCTAGCGCTGCCATAACAAATTGCCATAAACTAGGTGGCTTAAGACAATAGAAATTTATTCTCTCACACTTCTGGAGACCAGAAGTCCAAAATCAAGATGTGGCAGGGATGCACTTCCTCTGATGGCTCTAAAGGAAAATTCTCCCTTGTGTCTTGCAGCTTCTGGTAGCTTGAGGAGTCCCTTGGCTTGTGGCAACTTAGCTCCAATCTGTCTATGCCTGCAGATGGTCTTCTCAACTGTGTGGTTTATTTATCTCTCTGTGTCATCTTCTTTTTTAATGTTTATTTATTTATTTTGAGAGAAAGAGAGCACGCACACCTGTGCACAAGTGTGAGGGGGAGGGGCACAGAGAGAGGGAAAGAGAGTATCCCAAGTAGGCTCCATGCTGTCAACAGAGCCTGATGTGGGGCTTGGACTCATGAACTGTGAGATCATGACCTAAGCCAAAACCAAGAGTTGGACGCTAACCAGCTCAGCCACCCAGGTGCCCATGTGTCTTGTATTTTAACAACATTGGTCACTGGATTTAGGGGCCATCCTAAATCAAGGATGATCTCATCTTGAGATTCTTAATTATATCTGCAAAGAACCTATTTCCATATAAAATCACATTCATAGATCCTGGGATTTAAGACTTGGACATATCTTTTTGGGAGCCATTAGTATATTCATTACACGTCCATATTCAAGTTTACCCTGAATATTTTCTAAAATACTCTTTATAGCTGATTTGTTCAAATTAATATCAAAGTCTATTCATTGTGCAAAGTATGTAAATTACAAGCTGAGAAAAATCTGGTTTTGATCCATAAATCAAAAGTACTACAGATTCATTCGTTTAACAAATACGAGTTAATACTAAGCACTTACTATAAGCAAGACATACCATCATTGGTGCAAGGTATGTGGTGGTAAACAAAATAGAATTTCCAGGAATCAGTCATACTAGGGCTGGCAGCACTATCACCAACATCACCACCTGAGAAGTGTTATTTCAGGCCAAACAGGCTGAAGGATTATGGCTCTCACATGGAGATAGAAGGTTGCCTTTTCCGTTGTGACTTTTGACTTATGTAAGGTGACAAGGCTTTTTATTAGCTCTCAGAATTTTTGTCATATGTTGCTTCATTGGTTACATGTTTGTAGGTGCTTTACAGATCAAGATGATCAATGAGGAAGAAGAAAGTATATAGGCTGTGAAGATTTTCAGAAGAAAAGGAACATTTTTTTGGATCCAGAAAAATATATCCTCTTTATCTGTTTGCCTTTTTTTTCCCCTAAAGAAATGTTTATTGTCTTATTTAGTTCTGGATTCTGTATCCTTTTGTCATATTCCTTTGGAATCTTCAAATGAGTTAAAAAGTTAGTATAAGATGAAAAGGAAGGAACCAAAGATGATGTATACTTTGTTTCTTTTAAGAACCCTTAGAAGTATGGTTTTGAATATTGCTCACCTGTTTCTTGGATGTGTTATGCAAATGACATAAAGAAATCCTGTAAAATTCATGAATATCCTTGGGTGAAGGTTCTAATTAAGTGAGCATTGGTATTTTTATTATTTTTTGGGTATGGTTTAAAATAATTTTGATTGGATAACATGAATTGTAGTTCCTTGAAAAAGTTAACTCAACAACCTAGTAGGGAGGTTATGATCTTGGGCTTGTAAGCCTAGGTGAGTCATTAAGTAACAGAGAGAACAATCTAATTAAATTTGACATCCTCACATGGGGAATCATACTCACGGGTAGTACTACAGCATGAAACTTCAGGAAGGATTTTTCTTTTAAGAAAGTTCATTAGAAAGAGACTGAGGGGAAAAGTTTGAAAATGAAAATTTATGAAATCAGCAAAGGAGCCACTTTCAGATATTCCCCTGGAGAAAGAATTAGAGCTGAAAGTATCAGCAGTTTCCAAAGGGTTATACAATCTTCTGTGCAGTTGGTATGCACATAGGATCAGACCTCAGGCAGCCACATTGTGGGACTGGAATCACCGTGAACCTTAAGAAGTCTCTTATGTAGTTAGATGCCACCACATTCACACAAAGTGTAATTAGGGAATGGGGCCCCTTTTTTTTGTTGAACAAAGGTACTATATTGTCAACATTAAATACCATCTTCAAAATGCACAATATCACTACTTTAATAAAAAATCTTTCACTTTCTAAAATATTTCCTTTAGATCAATGTCCATGTGAACATATATTTTACACAGTTGAGATACTACTAGTGGACAATTTTGTAGTTTGATTTTTTTTTTAATAATGTCTACACTCAACATAGGGCTCAAACTCACAACCCCGAGATCAAGAGTCACATGTGCTACTGACTAAGACAGCCAGGTGTCCCTGTAGTTTGATTTTTTATTTAACATGATTGCCTAAACATTTTCAGTAGTTTTCATATTTTTTATATCTTTTAATGATAATTGCCTTTATAGTATTTGAACAAATTTATATGCCACACTCAAGTGTCAGACTCCTGGTTTCTGCTCATATCATGATCTCTAGTTCAGTCTTTTATTTTTGGATATTTAGTTGTAATTTCCGATTACTATAGATAAATTTCAATTAACTTTTGACTAATTTAAACAGTTCTTGCTATAATGAGAGTGCTTAATAAATATTTGGTGAAGGGATGAATCCAATAATTTCTTTTTTCCTTTCTTGGCTAGTGTTACTAGGAGTATCATTCTGATTTTGGAATTTCTATTACTTATCTAAAGGGTTGTATATTCTAAAATGTCACCAAATTGTATGAAGACCTTTTACTCTCAACCTATCCAGTATTTGTTATCTGTTACACATTTTAAAACAAATCTAGGTTGATAGTTCATTTAATTTGTGTGCATTTAATTGGGTCTATTAAAGAAAACTATGGGGTCTTCTTAAGAAAACTTGTACCCTTTATGCAGCTTATGTATTCTGAAAAGAGGATTTTTAGCTACAGAAGTCTATTCAAAAATGGGTGGGAAAATGAAAGGTGAAGAAAAAAAAGAGCAACAAAGGTAAGGGAGATGTTAAATTCTTCCACAGAGTCCACTCCTGGCTTCTATAAAATGATGCACATTGGCCTTCTGTTTCTTGACTCATGCCCCAGTACACACTAGTCACAGAACAAAACTGTCAAATATAGTGCTTACTGCACAGGCTTCTCACCCAGACCTGAAGTCCACCAATACAATTAGAATGAAAATTATTAGCTGAGCCTTTCCCTACTTCACATTTAAATAGCTAGATACAGAAATGTGTTTATTCCTTGAAGCAGATACTTTAAAATTTTAAAACAAACACCCGGTTAGTAGTTATTAAAAAGTAATTTCATCCATGGCAGGCAACTGTCAGCCCAGAGGATGCAGCACTGTGGAAATAGAAAAGTATCTAATTTTTTTGGAACTCATTAAATAGGCAAAACATCATAGAATGTCAGAACTGGAAGGGGTCTTAGGGATCACCTTTGTTCTATAAATGACAAGAGAGTGACAAGGATTCCAAACCCCACAGTATAATATTGGAGCTGGAACTAAAACCCATCTCAGTGATTTAATGCAACCCCATTTTTAGGGTTCTTTCTTTTTTTTTTACATTTTTTTAATGTTTAATTTTTATTATGAAAGAGAGAGTGTGTGCACAAGCAGGGGTGAGACAGAGAGAGGTAGAGAGAGAAAGAATCCCAAGCAGGCTCTGTCCTATCAGTACAGAGCCCAACGGTGGGCTTGAACCCACAAACCGTGAGATCATGTTATGAGCAGAAATCGAGAGTCTGACACTTAACTGACCGAGCCAGCCAGGAGCCCCTAGGGGTCTTTCTTTCAGAAAGAGGAGCAGTCTCCAATTCATGTGATAGATGTGAGCCCAATGAGGTGAGACTGGCTCCTCAGACACCCCTCATGATAGATGCTTAATAATTATCATTTGAATGAATCCCCCACACTGTGAATCTTTGAACAAAATGTCATTTGAGAAAGAGTAGTAGAAGGCATTGTCATTGTGTTTATCCCCACCCCACCCCCCAGCCCTACAGAAACATGTAGTTGTTTCCACAGTGTTACACAGAGGTTTTCAAACTGTTCTCTGTAGTGACAAGTGACCCTTGGCATCTTTTTAGGATCACAGTGGGGATGTAGTGAGATACCAAGGCCTTTACTGGTGCCTTAATCAGCACAACTCTGTCAGGTATCTGTTACTTAAAGGAAATATCTGTGTGCTATTTTGTGATGATGGTTCTGCCTCCACACACACACAGAGACACACACACGTGCACACATACACACACACACACAGACATGCACGCACACACACATTTGGAAAGCACTGACCTAGATGAGCTATCTCATTTTATAGGCAAATCTGTGGAGGCTCAAACAGGTTGAAAGGCTGAGTGACCTCCCCAGCTATTGAGGAGATGAGGTGTGAGAGTGGAAAAAGCTGTAATTTGGAATTGTTACCAGTGAGAGTGTCTTTGTTTGTGACTGGACTTCTCAGTTCTTGGATTCCTCAGGAAAGATTTACCTGATGATCTGTGCTCAATAAAGACAGGGAGAAGGAAAGTAGCAAGCACAAAGAAGTTAATTATGGACAGGACACCCTCAAGGTAGGAGAGTGGGCAGGCCCCGAGGTGGAATAGGAGTTAGAGGTGTATTTTTTTTTTTATGTTTGCAGAGGTCCTGGGTCATTGCTAGGGTGGTCTCTGACTGAACTGCTTCCAATCCTTTAAGGGACCACTCCTACTAGTTGGGGGGGAGGGAGTTTTTGGCTCTTCAGAGTTCTTGCTGGAACTGTCAGGGCCAGAGGAGAGCACTTGTTCTGCACCTGTAGCTCCTGGTCTGTCAGCCCAAGGGTGCTGGAAGCCCTAAGGCCAGGATATGAAAAGCCATCAAGTCAGGATGTTGTGGGCTTCTAATGTGTCACCTATTTATCACTGCCTTTGCCTCCAGCTTGGGTCTAACTAACTACCCACTCTATCAGAATCCTGAGGTTCTTGGTCCTAAACCTATCTGTGTTAGTTTCTCATATCTGTTGACTCGGATAAGTTGACTTGCTGAATCTTAATTTTCATATGTATAAAATAGGATAATTACATTTTTATATAATGAAGCAGTCTGTGTAAAGTAGTTTTCAGTATTTCAAATATATGTTTGGATTTTTTTGTGTGTTTGTTTGTTTCACTTTTTCTTCATCTCAGGGTCGGGACTGGGACCATGCTTCCTGATTCCCATTTAGTACACTTTTGAATACAGAATGGCTGCTTCTGTCCCCATGTCAGAATTGTTTTCCTATACATTGTGCTTGATTATGGCAGAAGATAAGTGGCCCCCAAATCCCTTCTCTGATTCTTCAGTTGCAGTTTGATAAATACAAATCCTGAAACTCTTAAAGATACGATGCCTGGGAATCCATAATGGTTGCTCCATAACACAACAAATCCTGATACCTGATAGGAATAAGAAATTGGTGTTTTGAACTGTCCACCTTCTCTAATGCTTGGTAGCACAAAGTGTCCCCAAAGTCCCAATACTCTCTTATTCAGTCACTGATAAATTATGCATTATTATACATTTCCCTACATTTAGCTTCTGTTCCAGTATCTGCTCCATCTCTTGTCATTGTCCCTCTTTCTCTGGTTCTTTGTTCATTTTAGAACTACCTTCTGTGTGTGTGTGTGTGTGTGTGTGTGTGTGTGTGATACACATAATGCATACTGTATATACACATTATTCATACACCTACGCACATACATATACACATGTGTGTCCATATATGCAAATGACAGAGCAAAATGGCAAGACACTTTATTAAAATGTATGTAGTTCTTTTGCTACTAGGGCTCAAGGGCAGAAGCATAAACTGTTACCAATAAAAAATTTGAGTCCACTTAGAATAAAGTTAAAAAGCAGAGGACTGATTACACAATATGAAAAATGAAAGCAGAAGGGGAGAACTGCAGCCCATTTTGGAGAGAAGTGCTGGTCATGGGAGGTTATCAGTGATGTCCATGCAAGTACTGCTGGGCACAGAGAAGACCTCAGTGCTGGAACATTGCTTGGTGAAATGTTGGCAGGAGAGGGGATGGTGAAAGTGCTGTGCGGCAAGGCGAGTTTTAAGTTAAACAGCAAAATTGTGAGTGTATTCTGGTAACTAATAACCAAGAGAATTTACTGTTTCTGGACCTTCTAAAGCAGAATTCATCAGATAAAGTCTATTATGATCTATTACACTTTATAGGTACTATGTTGACATTGGATCCCTGTTATTTTCTTCTGGGATCAATTACATCATTAATCTGCATCATCTTTCTCCTAAATCCAGTCCAGAAGTCTGCTTTTCTAATATCTAATGGGCTTTACTAGTCTTGGAAGGTGACTATATGGAAGGAAGGATTCCCACTCCTCTTGCTCATTCCCTCCTCAATCCCCCATATTTGACTCCCACTCCTGAGTTCCAGGACCACTCAGTTCCTATCCCCTATTTGTCCTCGAGGTGTTAGATTGCTCAGTAGCATCTTCATGTGCTGAAATAGTTCAAGACTAGACATGCTTTGCACCCAGTTTTAAAGTGTGGTCTCCTTTCATCTGCACCATTATGGAGATAAAAGCCTGTTGCAAACCGTATGAACTGACCTAGGTTATGTACTGGTGTGGGAGCCTCTCAGGGGTTCCTCCAGTCCCTTCTCCCCTCCCCCCGCCCATACTTGGAGAGATACAGGTAACATGGGACAGAGGTTGGGAACAGAAACACCAGGATTAGAAATACCTGATCTCAAGTGTTAACCTGGGCACATTAGTTAAGGTTTCTGGTCCTCAGCTGTCTCATGTGTAATCGAAGATACTAATAACTTCACAGAGCTTTCGTGCAAAATAAATAAGCAAATACTGTGTCAAATATTTAGCGTGGTGCTTGGCACATGGAAGCACTTTAAAACAAGTAAGGAGAAAACTGTAGTGCATCTTGCTTCTTCTCACTGGACTGTAAACTCTCTGGAGCCAAGACCGTGTCTTTATAGCTCTGCAGAACATAGTAGGCACTTTATTAATTTGGACGTAACGGGCGTAAGAATGCATGCATTTCTGAAGAAAGAATAAAACGAGAGCTCAGAAGATTAAATAACTTGCCCAAAGTCATCCGTTGTTAGAAGAGATGAAATTTGAGGCCAGATATATTTTCTTATATGCTGCCAGTCTTCTGTAACATAAATGCTTTCTTTAGTTTCTTCACTTTGTGAAGGGTTAGCTCTTGCTTTTTCAAGCACAGTTACATGAACTGTACAGGCTTGGTGATGAAAACAGCCATAAATCCTTGGGACTTGATACTAAAATGTTTTGGCTCAATTACCTGCATGAATTTATCTATTTGGTGAAGGTGTGGGCTCATACCATAACAGCCATCAGCAGTGAGAATTAATCTCCTGAGTCTTAATTAAAACAGTCTTTGGAGAATACAACTGCCTCAGGAAGTGCCAGAAATCTCATTTGAAAGCTTCCTGATTGTGATATTTCCAATGTCACATCACAGATTCAAGGAACTTGGGTGTTTGGAATAAGCTTAGGATAAGAACAGCCTCACTTTAAGTGCTTATCTGAACCACCAAACCATCTGTTCTTCTCCCATCATGGTTCTGAACAGTACGTAGAAACAAACGTTCCTCTCTCTGTCCTACTTTGCATCTGAACATGATCTCTTTCCAAAATAGTTTATTTCTCTCCTTTCCCCATCAAGTACAGCAGAAACTAGCTGTGAACATGTCAGCAGAACTGAAAAAAATCTCTATCTTTTCCTAATACCTCCTCCCCAACACTCCTTCCCAAATCTCCTGTTTTAAACTCATAATTATTTAAGTGAAGTTTTCTATTTTTTTAAATTTCTTTTTATTTTTTTTTTTTACTATTCACATCCAGTTCATTACTATGCCTACTATTTTTTTTCCTGAACAGTTTCTTGTATCTCTTTCTTCCTCTTCACTTCATATATTAGATTATTACCAAAATCTTTTTTTCTGTTTTTCTGCTTCTAGAATCTCCCATGCTCATACCATCTCAAACAAGATATAAGGGTAATTTAGATAATAAAGGAGGGCTACCAGATAAAATAAACAAAAATTCTAAAAAATTAATTTGATCTTGTTCTGTAGTATAAAATATACAGTGCCCAGAACAAGAACAGTGAATGTTAGTTTTCTTCTCTGTCCTCATCAGGGCATACCTAGAGTAACACATTCAGTTCTGTGCACATTTGAAGAAGAGCCATTACAGAGTGATCTAGATGGCAGTGGGCCTGGAAGTCTTGGGGGGTAAGGGGCAAGTTCAAAACCCCAAGGAAGTGTATTTGAAAATAAGAGATTAAAGGGAGGCACAACAAACTAAGATTTAAAGGGATATTATATAGTAAAAGGATTAAACTTATCTTTTGTCACTTTAGCCTAATTAATTAATTAAGCTTAATAAAAAGAGCACCTTTGTGGGGCGCATAGGTGGCTCAGTCTGTTAAGCATCCAACTTCGGCTTGGGACATGATCTCACAGGTTGTGAGTTCGAGTTCCACTCTGGGCTCTGTGCTGAAGGCTCAGAGCTTGGAGCCTGCTTTGGATTCTGCGTCTCCCTCTCTCTCTGCCCCTCCCCCTCCCATTCATTCTCTCTCTGTCTCAAAAATAAATATTAAATTTTTTTTAAGTAAAAAAAAAAGACCACCTTTGTGAGGTAGTGACTTTCCTGTACAGAAAGCTGTTGCATGTCTACTTATTCCAAATTTTGTAGGAAATATTCATGTATAGAGACAGGAAATAGACCACATGTTCTCTTAAACTGTCTTCAATACTGAGTGACTGTGAATCTTCAATCATTTGAGACTTTCTATTCATCATTGTCCTTTTTTTGTTGTTTGTTTTAAACAGCTTTATTGAAGTGTAACTTACATAGAAAAGCCAATTTAAATTGGCTCAATTTAAATGAGCATTTTGACGGTTTTTTAATGTTTTATTTATTTATTTATTTATTTATTTATTTATTTATTTTGAGAGAGAGAGACAGAGCTCGCCTGTGAGCAAGTGTGAGTAGGGGAGGGGCAGAGAGAGAGAGGACAGATGATGCAAAGCAGGCTCTGTGGGCCTCGAACTCATGAACTCTGAGAGCATGATCTGAGTCAAAGTCTCACACTCAACTGACTGAGCCACCCAAACACCCCAACATTTCGAGCTTCTTAAGCTCAACTCAGAAGGTTGTCTTTGAAGTTAATTTTACTTCTGTAGTTTCTTTGAAGTTTTATTTTGTCTCTAAACAAAATTTTCTAAATCTCTGCCTTAATAGCATGAATGCTAACAATGAGGTTGTATAGTAAATATGTTCAGAAGAATGTCAGTCTGTATAGATTCATTTCTCAATTACTTCTGTCTCTGGGCTATTTAAAATTGGCTTTTCTTTTATTTTTTAGAGCAGTTTTAGGTTCACACCATAATTGAGAGGAAGTACAGAGATTTCCCATATACCCACTGCCCCCATTCTTGCATGACTTTATCAGCATCCCTCAAAAGAATGGTACATTTGCCACAGTTGATGAATCTGCATTGACACATCATAATCACCCAAAGTGCAGAGTTTACCTTAGCCTTCACTCTTGGTGGTGTACTTTCTATGCATTTAGACAAATAAATAATGACTTGTATCCATCATTATAGGATCAAAGATAGCATTTTCAGCGTCTTAAAACTCCTCTGTGCTCTGCCTGTCCATTCTCACCTGCCAGTCCTGGCAACTGATAGTTTTACCATCTCCATGGTTTTCCTTTTTGCAGAATTTCATATTTTTGGACCCATTCAGTAGTAGCCTTTTCTTATTTGCTTCTTTCACTTAATAGTATTCATTTAAGATTCTTCTATGTTTTTTCATGCTTGAAAGCTCATTTCTTTCTAATGCTGAATAATATTCCATTGTCTGGATGTACCCCAGTTTATTTATCCATTCACCTACTGAAGAACAAATTGGTTGGTTTTTATCACTTTCTTCATGAACCCTTTTTTATTTAATCAACTTAATTATCCCATCTATTATGGATTATCCTGACCATTGTACCACTGCATATATATATATATATATATATATATATATATATATATATATGCCCAACTTCTAGAAAACTCATGCCAATCATCTTCCTTAAAGTCCACACAAGGGGTCTCCTCTAATTAAACATACCTCTCTGAGTGTGCAGCAGCTGAAGTAATTAGGGTTCAAGTTAAAAGCCTATCACAAATAAATGAGGCAAAACCAAAAAAGACAGTGACAGAAATGCAATAGGTCGTTTCTCTGTGTGTTAACAGCTCAGAAGTAGTATTCTTGATGAGAGTGGTTTTACATCTTCAGTAAGTGGCCTCCATATCCCCGACTCAGGCATTTTCCCCTTCTCATCTTCTTGCAGCAGCAAGCTCCTGGAAAGGTGCCAAGGCAGTGCATGTTCAATAATTTAAAGTGAAAACTTGGAAGTGGCACATATCACCTTCACTCGCATTGCATTGACCAGAATTTGGTCTCATGGTCACACACACGTGTAAGGAAGACTGGGGAGTTGAGTCTTCCTTGAGCTCCCAGAGACCAGCTGAAACTTGATTATGGTTGAAAGGGAGAATGAATGTTGGAGAACATCTTACAGTTGATCGCAGCAACCCCTCAGCAATTATTTACCTGGAGGTTTGTTGCTTTATTATTTTTCCTTTTAATGACAGTAAGTTCTCCTTTGCAGAAAGCAGATAGCTTTGTTTTGAATCATAATTTGCCTGTAACATCCATTAAAGCTTAAGGATGAATTTGTATGTTTAAAATGTGTAACCCTTGATCTATAATGTTACCATTGTCATTTTTCAGTATAAAGTCTCTGTGCTTAAAAATAAATGTCTCCCTCGGGCACTTGGGTGGCTCAGTTGGTTAAGCATCCAACATTGGCTGATGTCATGAACTTGCAGTTCGTGAGTCTGAGCCCCGCATCAGGCTCTGTGCTGACAGTTCAGGACCCAGAGCCTGCTTCAGATTCTCTGTCTCCCTTTCTCTTTGTTCCTCCCCTGCTTGCACTCTGTCTCTCTCTCAAAAGTAAAGATTTAAAAAATTAAGTAAATAAATAAATGTCCCCAGTTCTTCTAAAAGGAGAATTGGTAAGAGTGAAATTTCAGAATTTTTGAATCTAATTTTTTTTTTTAATGTTTGTTTATTTTTGAGAGAGAGAGCACAAGCGGGAGAAGGACAGAGAAAGAGAGAGACACAGAATCCAAAGCAGGCTCCAGGCTCTGAGCTGTAAGCACAGAGCCCAATGCAGGGCTCGAATTCACAAACCATGAGATCATGACTTGAGCCGAAGTCTGATGCTTAACCAACTGATCCACCCAGGTGCCCCTGAATCTAGTTTTAAAATGCACAAATTACGAAGTGATACCGTGAAAATTCTCATATTACTGGAACTTTTCATTTACTGATGAGGCTTAAATTCTGTGTTTTCACACAGATTACACTAGTGCAGGACAACTTGTTGCTTAAAGACAGGAAGAGGTCAGGTTCCCTTCAACCTGCTGCTCCCCAATATCTGTTACACAGTGTTACCCTCCCCCACCTGATGAAGAGAAAAGCATGCTACAAGGAAGTAACGCTTCCATAAATGTACAACTCCAAAACCTGTTTCCATGATATTTGTAAGCTTTAAACATTAGTTAGATGGTCATTAAATGCTTAAATAAACATTTGTTGTATCTTGTCAGCTCAGAAGGGTGTCTTTGAAGTTAATTTTACTTCTGTAGTTTCTTTGAAGTTTTATTTTGTCTCTAAACAAAATTTTCTAAATCTTTGCCTTAATAGGATAAATGCTAACAATGAGGTTGTATAGTAAATATGCTTAGAAGACTGTCAGTCTGTATAGATTCATTTCTCAATTACTTCTGTCTCTGGGCTATTTAAAATTGGCTTTTCCTTTTGATGCTTATCAGGAGCTATGGTATTTCCATAAATGGAAAAAGCTTCACCTTCAGCATATTTTTAATGTGTATTTACTTATTTGAGAGAGAGGAGGAGGAGGAGGAGGGGCAGAGAGAGAGTAGCAGAGGATCCGAAGCAGGCTCCATGCTGACCACGGTGAGCGTGTTGTGGGGCTGGAACTCACTAACAAAACTGTGAGATCCTGACTTGAGCAGAAGTCAGATACTTAACCAACTGAGCCACCCAGGCACCCCCACCTTTAGCATCTTTAAAGTTTGCTTAGAGGGTGACTTTTTGAACACTAGTGGATCATTTTGCACCTTGAACTAAACTTTGTGCATTTTTTTCAAGTGGCTGATGATAAGCATTTTCTCAATTCCAACCTCCATTTACTTGATATCACAGTATACATGGTTCATTATTTTTTAGAAGTACCAGGTTGTGAATTGCCTCATGGCTGCTCAACACACTGTGCCAAGCAATAAAACCCTAATCTCACTGGATTAAGTAGAAGCCTTCTTCCCTTAGCATTGTTTTCATAGCCTGTATCACAATCAGAATTCAACTGTAACCTGACTTCTTTCTTCTATTACATGTATGGAAGCAAAATCAGAATGCTGACACAAGCTTTAACCCATAATACCAAGGTCTCCAGCTACAATCTCCCTCCTGCTCCTCCCTCATTTTTTCTGTATATTTGAAAATAAGGGCTGGTAGATAGGAGAGTCCTCATTAAACAGGAAGTGATTTGAGCCTCTTCCTTTAACATAAATGATGATCTGAAACTACTTATCATCTCTTTACTAGATTGACTACTTCTTTTAAGTCCAACACCCAAATCTGGGACATCTAATAAGAACTCACTTGTATACACATAAAGTCAACATGTTGCTGTCCACCACCATATTTAAGGTGTAAATAATGGATTAGTCCATTATTTAGATTAGACAGTCTTCTCTTTAGATTCTTAGTGTTTATTCTAAATACATTAAAAACTTTGACTTCCGCATATTTCTGGTTTGGTAAAGTATAAACACTGTCTAGTTTAATAAAATCTTGGTTATTGCTTTTTGATCAAATATCTCTGAGTTTTCATTTAGTCATCCACTAATAGAAGTTTTCTCTACTACTGCATATATCATGTATTTATGTTTCCAAAACATCATTATCATCATCACCATCATCATCACAAATAAAACCTGGGGTACTAAAGCTGGATAGATACATATCATTTATTTCTAAACAGTTTCCTCTTAAGTGAGCAGTCAAAAAAACAATCAAATATCTGTTTGTTCTATTTGAAACTCTAGACTTAAGGACAAAATATCAGCTCATTGATCACTGTTTGCCTTTCTTTGGGCTCCACCTTAACTATTCTTAGTTCAAAATCAAATTCTCCTCCCCTCTAAACACATACGAACATATATACACTGAAACCAAAGTGTATGCAAGAGACATTTCAGTTTGAACCTTATTGGCTTAAGTTGTCAAGCATGTATTACAAATTTTGAAAACTATGTTCATGGGGAGAAAAAGCAAATAAAATACACGTATTTTTTAATGTGTATTTATTTTTGAGAGAGAGAAAGAGCATGAGCAGGGGATGGGCAGAGAGAGAGAGAGAGAGAATCATCAGTCATCATAAAGCCTGACGTGGGGGTCCAACTCACAAACTGTGAAATTATGACCTGAGCTGAAATCAAGAGTCAGATGCTTAACCAACAGAGCCACCCAGGCATCCCAAAATACACATACTTCTAAAAACAGATTGGAATTTGGGGATGGTATTTATGTAAAAAGTAATTGAGGAAAAAAAATTTTGATCAAATTTTATATACATTCATAATACAAGCATTTAGTAAATTAGGATTAAAGGGAACTTTTTTACCTCATAAAGGAAATCTAAAAAAATATAACAAAATACTTAATGGTGAAATTAAGTATAGCTTTGAAAATCAATAATGAGACAAAGATGCTCACTATCACAGCATCACACTGAAGCCTTATAGCCAGTGAAGCAAGACAAGAAAGAGAATAAAAGCACTTGAAGATTGGAAAGCAAGAAATAAAGTTCTTATTATTTGTAGAAAGTATGCTTGTCTACATAAAACAAGAGGATTTATACACTATTAGAACTATAAAATAGTTTAGGAAAGTGGTTGGATACAAAATCAATATACAAAAATCAATTGTGTTTATACACTTTAGCAACGGAGAACAAAGCTCTATATTTCTCCTTCTCAGGTAACTTTAGTGATATCAGCATATAGTGATTGCGGCCTGGATGCTTAACTTGCAGAGATGGGGACTTCCAGGGAAAAAAGCAGAAGTAGCAGCATCCTAGGGGAGTTTTTATTTTTATTTTTTTATTTTTTTATTTTTTAATGTTTATTTATTTTTGAGAGAGATAGACAGAGACAGAGTTTGAATGGGGGAGGGACAGACAGAGAGAGAGAGAGAGAGACACAGGATGTAAAGTAGGCTCCAGACTCAGAGCTGTCAGTACAGAGCCCAATGCAGGGCTTGAGCACATGGACTAGGAGATCATGACCTGAGCCAAGCCAGACGCCTCACTGACTGAGCCACACAGGTGCCCCTAGGGGAGTTTATTTAGCAGTAGGAAGGTTTTCTGGAGCAGGAGTTACTGGAACTACTATTCAATGTGGGAAGGAATGAGGAAAGGATGTGGATGGGTGGCCCCAGGGTTGTCATGGCTGCAGTGATAGGCAATATGGTGATGGAGGCTAGGGCAAACACAGGATTGCAAGCGTCAGAGAATAAATCAAAGACCTCAGAGGAGGAGGTGAGTTTATCATCTTTCTAGGCAATACCAATTAAGAAATTCATTGAGTAGTTCAAGGAAGGGGAACTGTCAGGGGTTTCTAAGCAATGGAAGGTGAGAATTCTTGATGTTTATACCAATTAAGGATGAAAAGCTACCTGAATAGGACAGAATGACTCAGTTGGTCTCCATACAGTTGGTTAAAGCAAGTCCCACTCTTCACTGGTTGGAAAAGAATCTTCAGTAAAGGTCTGAGGATGGAGGGAAAGGAGTCCCTCAAAATTCATGGTACTTTAACAGCTTACATTGGCTAGATGCATTGCAATGAAACAGTATTTAGTTTCTATATCTCCTGGGCAAATGCCTTAGTAAACGGAACATTTTCCTTTTACAAAAGTAATGTGGGGTGACTGGATATAGATTAGAGGC